>NW_019733838.1:1570719-1696024 GCF_002891405.2 Cryptotermes secundus | reverse complement strand
ATTAAAAAGAGCGGCCAAGGTCCAACAAAGGACTGTAGATAGATAGGTAGATAGACAGACAGATAGATAGGTAGGTAGATAGATATATAGATAGATAGGTAGGTAGATAGACAGACAGACAGACAGATAGATAGGTAGGTAGATAGATAAACATGAATTGAATTGAATTATTATTATTATTACTTTGTTTGTTTGTTTACTTCTCTGCATTAATATGTTTACCATCCAGTCCTTTCCTGTAATTTGTCTTTGACTTTATGTTATGTTTTCCCAAAATGTAATTATCTGTTTGTCCACTCAGCCTCGTGAGGATAACTGAGGAGCTGTTTCAAGGAAACAGCTGCTCCGGTCTGGAAAACTGAGATTAACGGCTATGGGGATTCGTTGCGCTGACCATATGACACCCTCTATCCGCTAAAGTTGACACTAACTTCACCAACAAGCGGAGGTCGCTCGGCCGGTATGGTTCGCTTGCGGACTACAGGACATTCATAGGAACGTGTTCAGGAAAGCAAGTCGGAGAAGTCGAGCTAATTCTAATCCTTCTTCTTCGAAACTAATCGATTTTTTTCCCCATAAATTCATTGTCGGCCTTGTGTAGACCACTAAGAGCCATAGCGTGAATTTAATTTATGTTATGATCCATGCTATAACGCAGCTCTAGCTGAACTTAATGAAGTTCCTGAAAAAAACTCAGCATTCAAAGAACTCTAGCAAATTGTAAAATAACAGCAAAATATTATGTAATACAGAACAGGGTGCTGAGGAGAATATTTGGACCGAAGAGAGATGAAGTGACAGGAGGTTGGAAAAAACTGCATAATGAGGACCTTCATAACTTGTACTCTTCTCCAAGTATAATTAGAATGATCAAGTCAAGGAGGATGAGATGGTAGGGCATGTAGCACGAATGTAGGAGAGAAGAAATGCATATAGGATATTGGTTGGAAAGCCAGAAGGATGGTCACCACTGGGAAGAGCAAGGCGTAGGTGGGTGGACAATATTAACATGGATCTCAGAGAGATAGGATGGGATGGTATGCATTGGATAGATCTGGCTCAGGATAGGGACCAGTGGAGGGCTCTTGCGAACACGGTGATGAACCTTCGGGTTCCATAAAATGCTGGGAAATTCTTGAGTAGCTTCAGAATTGGCGGCTCCTCCAGAAGGGCTCAGCTCCATGAGTAAGTAAGTAAGTAATATATTTGAAGAAATATAAGAGACACATTTTCTGACCTTGTATATAATATCTGAAGTGCGCACGCTTTACAACAATAAATTTATGCGTAAAATAAATAAATAAACTGATGCAGTATGGCTTCACGTCAAGCAACAGATTACAGTTGCTTCCATGTTGCTCATTTCAGTGCACGAGTCCCTTACACAGCATGCTGAATATTTCACATGCCTTCTCTTGATGCGACGGTCCATCTATTGGTTACCAAAATTTAACCCCTACAGCAAGCCTCGGGAGATTAAGCCAGCGACTTTAATCCGCAATGAATTAAACATCGTTCCTGCGTTCTTGCGCAAGACTTCTGCTCACAGCGTAAGGCACAGAAGGATGAAAGATCCGCCTCAAGCACGGCACATCTCCCTGCCGTGCTCATATTGAGCTGTCAGTAAGCCTGAACTAACCAGCTCCACGAAGGAACCTTACAGTTGCTCAGACATTCAGGAACATCCTTGTCCATTAAGGAGTCCTGCGGTTCGTTGCCACGCTCATGAGAGCCGTCCACTGGACAATACGCTGAGCCATACTGTAGCGCGTACAGCCGTTGCTATGCAACATGCGAATAAACAACGGTGTTATGCAACCTGTTTCTAGACAACGGGTCAGTAAACACGTCCCCGCGGCGATGGATACTAGCACAAAATAGAGTTACTGCTGGAAACGGTGTTTTATACTCGGTCCGTGCAAAGTGGTTAAATGGAAGACACTTTGGGCGACCCAGTTAGTTGTCATTTGCCAGTTGACAGTTGAGTTCTGCATGGGAGGCCGTGAAGATGACACCTGAGCGCGTGAAGCTGAAGAATCTCCACTGTTAGAAGCCGTTGCCTGGAAACGGCTGATGAAAACACAGCAGGCTGGATAAAGGCTTAGCGGGTGCTGTGGTGATTCGTAAAGTGTGGATACTAGCGATAGCACTGTAATTACTTGTAGTTCCGAGTGGTTTGTATAAGTTGTCAATAAAGCATTCTCCAATCCATACCCCGTCTATAGTCACAAGCCTAAATGGCAACAACACAGTAAAATCGAAATTCAGGTATTGACGGAAATGCCTATTTATTGCCCCTTTGAGCCCTATATGTATTTAGAATGCCACTTTCATTATTTTACTTTCATTGAGAAAGTCGAATTGGCTCCATTCCACATAGGTTTCCTATGTATTTTCACGTATTGGGGATGTGTTTATAGACGTGGTATGGATTTTAGATTGGATTTTTTGACCACTTATAAACATCACTCTGAACTCTAAGTAATTACAGCGTCACTACTAATCTCCACAATTCAAAGATCAGCACAACACCCTCTAAATCTCTTTTCAGCCTGCTGACTTCAATAGCCGTTTTCTAGCAACGGTTTTAACAGTGGAGATTCTTCAGTTTCCCGCTCTCACGTCGTTATTGTCCGGCGAATATCCCGCAACTGAACTCCTGACTGTCAACTCAGCTACAGTGCCATTTCTTCTCAGCCTCCCTTGCGGAGCTCGACTCAACTATCAACCCTCAGCTGACTGGGTCCCAGACTGACGGCCATTTCACACAAACCTACTACTTCACTTCGCTTCACTTCACTCAACCGAACTGTCTCTCAGCCGGCCTGGGGTTCTTGCTATATAGCCTCGGAGAGGGCCCAACAAAACTCCCATCTCCAACAGTTCTATTGTCGTCATGTACGGTTGCCTAGCGATGGACCGAGCAGTTACCAGCTAACGCATGTTCCTTCTCGCGTTCGTTTCATGGCAAAAGTTCTACACATTAGATCACGTTGACAGCTTAAGAATAGCATTAACTATTTCCCAGTGTCAATCTTCCCGCAGAATTGCTGGAGGATCATAGTGCACCGTGATTATGGTGACTACCTCTTCACAGAACCTTCAACAGTTGGCTGAACTGTCACGTTACATATAATTTGTATGCCACATTAGATCAGCTATCCTGACGTAAAACGGCTATTTTCCTTCCAATGGGATGTTCATCACAAATTTTTCTGTCCATTTATTAGATCAGTGGCAGAATATTGTGACATGACGCCTGAATGACGCAATAGTCAATTGCTAGACAACGCTTCGGTAAACGCAGATTCCCGTTGCAACGGATAAGCTTGTGAAAGTCATAGCGTTGCCACGGATTGACACACGTTTCCGTGGCACCGAATACTAACAAAGTCACAGATTCTCTTGGCAACCCGTAACACAAAATAACAGAGGAAACTTTTGGGATGGTGATCTATATTCGGGCCGCCTGGAGGTTATAAGAGTCATAATTCATTCGTAAGAGAATAATCCCGTATGGATGGGGGTTCGAATACCTCCATCGTCACACTGCGAGTCGTAGGAGGCGACAAAAAGGGAAGTCTCGAATCTGAGACAGTAAAATATGGTCGTGAGTCCTACGGCACTCCGACTCGAGAAAGACTGCGCTGGTGAGGACCCAGCAGCAATTGTAAAAGACAGACCTATCTCTCGTCAGAGAGAGCGCCCCCTAACAACAAAACTGCATCTATGTAATACTAATAAAAATCTGTTCGTAAACCTCAGTTGGGTGCTTTATTTAAAGACTGACTGGCCGACTGATCGTCTGAGGTAACATAAGAGTCGACTCGTAAGAGAATTCGCCAGACAGACGTCATTCGTAAAGGCGGTCAATGTTTGAGCTGTGATTCGTTTTTCTTCTTCGTCACAGCGGAACATAAGGCGCTAGTGAGCCAGTAAGGAAGGAGCGAGTCTCAGACAATAACTGATTGTGAGCTGTCATAATTGATTGTAACTGCAAAGAAGTGCCAATGTATCCAATCTGAATCCACAGTCCATTATTAGTCACGCTAGCCCGCATACGTGAAAATATTTCTTCATTATTTGAATGTAATAAATATACCGGAGAGTACTCAGTTCTTTAACTGATATCTCACTTTCGTGAACCGCCCTCTCACCCGCTCATCCATCCAACTAAGGAACCACTGAAATTTTTTACACATTTTATTGCCACGTGTACGGGGTTCGTGACTAATAACGGCTTATGCATTGGGTGACTGGGTTTATTTGCCCTGCTTTACAATTACAACCAATTACGACAGCTCACTATAAATGTCTGCCTAAGACTTGCTCCATTCCTTACTGGACTACGAGGGTATACTCTTCTGTGTAACTGCCTTGGATCTGATGTACGAATCGGTCGCTTCATCTACTGTGATTGCCCTGAACGACGACTGTCATACGAATGGCCAATGACAATTCACTGACGAATGAACTCTCCTGAACTCTCCTGATCTGAACTGAACGTGTCCCCCTTTTGTAACTCGGGGCGAACCGAATAGGGACCACCACCTCGAACAGTTTGTGTATTATTCTGCGTTTATTCGTTTCCACAGGAACATGTAGCGAGTCGTTGCCTAGCAGGGGACTATTCTGGCTTTCAGACGTCATGTCACAATATACATGATCAATCAATTGATGTTTTTTTATGAAATTTCGAACTATAAAAATTCTGGGGCGAAGCTTTGATCCACACTTAACCTAATGAATCACCTAAATGAATGTTTTAACATTACTCTACCCCTAACCCAATATACGATAAATGTATACATACGTACTCGTTCCCGGCATTTCAGTCCACTGGAACGGAATGCTGTACGTGTGTGAGGACGCCCTGTCTCTTCCGCCCTACGTAACTGCGTCTACCTGCAATTAACCTGACTCGCATCATTTTCACGCCTCTGCATTACGCCTTACAAGCAACAGCACGCAAAATGCATTGCATTCTTCATGTGGGGAAGCTACTGCGTATGATAGAGTCACAGTTACTTTAAACGAGCATTTCCTTTTAATGTGAATACGAAGAAATTTCATGTCAGACCCCGACGAATTTTCCGCCCTCTCTGAAGCAGACAGCACTGAACGTGTAGGTTAACTGGTAGCTTGAATGAATTAAGATAGTGGTCTGTAATTTGGTAGATGAGTACGAATGTTTCGGAAGAAATTACTGCATTCATCTTCAGGGTATGGCGTCACATTCCAGCAGGCCATCAGCTTGATACTCACTGCCGTGAAACTGATTGTTTTAATAACGATATAGTTGGGCTAACGTATTTATGACATCTGAGGTTTTCATGCGGTTAAATTGTAGATTGTGATAACAGCAAATTGTATATATTTACATAATATAGTAGCATAATTGGTTGAACACGTGGAGAGGTAGATATTTAGTTTATTATTTAACTATTTGGTTTTGATTGATAAATATTTTTCCCCCTTGGCACTACAGCTCCAGTGGGCCTAGGCCTACCTCCATGAACTTTTAGGTTCACTTCGGTTTTCATAGATCTTACACATTCGGTAGGACTCCTTGGGCGGGTGATCAGCTCGTCGCAAGGCCTCTACCTGTACACAAACACAGAAAAACGCACACACACATCCATGCCCTGAGTGGGATTCGAACCCACGATCCCGGCTTCAGAGCGAGCGAAGACAGTATATGCCTTAGACCGCTCGGCTACCGTGACCGGCAGATAAATAATTATTTCCTTATAATTATTTATTAGCGGTTTATATAGAGTCTTACTCAGTTACTAGCATATATTTTTAAAATTTCTCTTTAGCATCCCATACAATTCCTAACGATATGGCCGTGTGCTACACGTTTCCACTTATAAAGACATCATGATGCAGCATACACTAACAGCTCTTCACAAACTACTGAATTGCGTTTTATATGAATCCATAAATTACAATATAACAACTGTTCGTAATGTATCTAATTTTACATATTTTAATATATATTAATGTTTCGTATGAATTAATAACATTCTTATAAATATATTAAAATTGGAATAAATTTGTTATATTAAATGGTTGCCTAGAGATGTACATAAAGGCGTTTATAATAATATAACATTATAAAGAATAAAAAAAATAATTTATAAAATACATTTATACAATGAATTAAAATGTTGCTCATTACGTCGTGTTTAAATATCTTACATATAAATACTATACACGTTGGTGTCCATTATTGCATTTATAACGCTATAATACGTAGGAGTGATATTTTGATTGTGAACTACTTTGTAGATATATCCAATTCGATTTCTTTATGAAGTAGCCGCACTGTTAGGAACTGGATATTGTGGTGTTATATACTGTTTGTTTCTATGTTTCCTCAGCCTGGTTTTCTTTTTTGGGGGGTTTTATGCATCTTTCGCATTTCTGCAGAACTTTTGACAATAAAACTCAAACGAACACTCAAGTACAAGTGAGCACGTAAAAGAATAGCAAGATTTGTCTTTTCTCACGAACCAGAATTATTTCAAACAGAACATGTTGCAACGTGTCTCATGAGATTGTTGCTATGAGTTGGTTCCGAAATCAAAAGGAGAATAAATATATTATAAATTATTTACTGATTAATGTAACACATTTGACAGAATTAAAAACCATAGATATAAATAACAGGAACAAGGAAACAGGACGGAAAAGAATTGTATCCAAACTAGACTATGAGTAAAAAATTATGGAAGAAACATTGAGTCGCAGATTTACCAGAGGAGGTGTTATTCAGAAGAGAAAGAATAAGTCAATGAACATGGTTGGTTGAGGGGCTATGCTACAAGCCGGAAGGTCGCGGGTTCATGAGGTCATTGGATTTTCTTCAATTGATCTAATACTTCCAGCCGAACTAAGGCCCTGGGATCGACTCAGCCTCTAACAGAAATGAGTACCAGGAATTAATTAAATAATTTTTCTGGGGAGTAAAGCGCGTCCGGCGCGTAAGGCTGACAACCTTACCGCCATCTTTGAGCCGATTGTCTAGATAGTGCGGGAGCCTCAACGTCTCAACAAAGGGAAAGCTTTACTTTACTTTACTTTTACATAATATTTGCAGTTGAGAGTGATTAGATGATGATGCGATGGTGGTGGTGGTTGTGGTGGTGATGGTGATGGTGGTGGTGGTGGTGGTGATGGTGGTGGTGGTGGTGGTGATGGTGGTGGTGATGGTGGTGATGGTGGTGGCGGTATAGTATAATGTTTGTCTAAATACGTGGAGCTTTACAGTTATGCTCCCTATACGTCTTCTTCGTGGGATGCTTAAATACAAGAAGAACTTTTAGTTAACACTTCGTGTTCTTAGTTTCAAACTGACAAGTTTGGAATATTTTCTCTCGGATCAATTTTTTAGACTCGAGATGAATGTGGGCAATGAAGGAGATGCCATCTCAAAACATACATGGCATGTTTCATTTCTTCCTGACAATATTTTACTACTACAAACGCCTGCCACATTTGGTACATATATATATTAAAGGCTCTCAAAGAAAGAAGAGGATAAGACGGGCCCGTCTCTCAAGTCTTTTCTTCTTGCTAACACCATCCACAACGCCCAAGCCGTAATTTTTGTGGGGCCGACATGTAAAGGGTAGGAGGGGGGGACAAAAGACAACTCTCTAATCAAGGCAGATGGTTCTTCCTCCGTCCTCACCCCGCACCCCTACATCCCTGAATCCACGGAGTGACGCCTTGCTGTGATTAGTTTTAAAAAAAATCCTGATTTATTTGAGCTCCATCTATTCTGCTATTCTCTTTACACACAAACACTACGTCACATCGCTGTGCTTTACACCCACTTTCCTCATTTCTTTACTTCTCTTCTATCTTACTTTTTCGTTATTCTTATTTGAAGAAAATCTTTTTCTTTCCTTGGCTTAAGTAACAAAAACCATTCAACACTTCGTTCAGTCTACATATTAGTTCAGTTCTCTTCGTGAGTTTGTAATTTGTTTTGAAAAGGAACGTTAAATATACTTATATATAATTTTAAAATTTCCCCGAATCCACTCTCCTGTCTTACAGACAAATATCATACGTGTCTGCGTATGTAATTTCATTGAAATCTTAACCGCACCTAACCGCCAACAACGCCCAAGCCGTAATTTTTGTGGCGAATTCATACTCTCAGCCAATTGCTTGCGAATTGCAACGGGTTTAAATAATGAAACGGTGGCACGAAAATACATTTTTAGACAAAACCGTTGAGGGATGCGGATTTCGTTTGGGGAAATCAAAATGATTGTACTGATTTAATTTAAAATGTAGATTTACTTGTCTTGTGCAAGGAAATATTTTTCCTGCACATCTGATTTCTTTCAAGACTACTCCTGCAAGATGCCGGCCGGAGTGCGGGGGATTACCCCTCTCCCCCTTACCCTGACTTATTAGCACTTCATCTCGCGAGTGAAATTGTCTGACTGATGTCTGCACGTGTTATGTCTGCTTTAGTATCGCTTTGATCTTTTCCTCCTGCGACGTTCCAACCATTTCACAAAATTGAGTTTTGGTCTCTTCTTTCTCACTCTTTTAACTTCTCATCTCGTCTTCTTCTCTACCCTTATACTGTCTCACTCGCTTCAGTGTTGTTTTCTTACACTGTCTAATCCCGCGATATTTATGCAACTTCCCTCTAAAGTATAGTCTTCTCGGATCTGACGCTGCACAGTTTGATAAACAGGCACCCAAATTTCGAAAAGAGCCGCTGATACTTTTCTCTGGTTAAAGAGGTAGGCAGCACCATTTCCCGAATCATTGGTACCTGCATACCAAACTGCACTGCGTCACATTCGAGAAGACCGAAATCTTGGTACACATAGCGGTGAAGACCTCCTATCTCACAATACTGTTGCGTGTCGTCAGAGAGCCGGAACGGTTGAGGAGATCAGGGTTGGTTTCCTAGGCAACAAGAGACTTTCGCGCGAAAACGGCTAGCGATCGGAACGCATCCATTGCTATACAACGGCTAGCAATATCCAAGCAATTAACTGTTTGAAGCAGCGTTTGCATAGTAGCGGGAGAAATTAATCCTTCGACAAGGTGTTCACTATTCAATCCGAGTGCAAGGTAAAACAGTTCATATTCGTCAAGAGACCAGTTAGTTCGTATCCAACAAGAGACCAGTTAGTTCGAATCCAACAAGAAATCAGTTAGTGCGTATCCGACAAGAGACCAGTTAGTGCGTAATCGACAAGAGACCAGTTAGTGCGTATCCGACAAAGATCAGTTAGTGCATATCCAACAAGGACCAGTTAGTGCGTATCCGACAAGAGACCAGTTAGTTCGAATCCAACAAGGGACCAGTTAGTCACCAGTTCACTATTCAGTCCGAGTGCAAGATAAAACAGTTCATATTCGACAAGAGACCAGTTAGTGCGTATCCAACAAAAAATCAGTTAGTGCGTATCCGACAAGAGACCAGTTAGTGCGTATCCGACAAAGACCAGTTAGTGCGTATCCGACAGACCAGTTAGTGCGTATCCAACAAGAAATCAGTTAGTGCGTATCCGACAAGAGACCAGTTAGTGCGTATCCGACAAGAGACCAGTTAGTGCGTATCCAACAAGGACCAGTTAGTGCGTATCCAACAAGAAATCAGTTAGTGCGTATCCGACAAAGACCAGTTAGTGCGTATCCGACAAAGACCAGTTAGTGCGTATCCAACAAGAGACCAGCAGTGCGAGTGCAAAGAGGGATCATCCAGTAAATATTCGTCGAAATCCGAGACCCACGTAAATTGTCTTGTCGCGTTGACTGGAAAACACGAGACAATATTATAGGTCTAGACTTCATTAAGATAAATTTCTTTATTTTGCACGAGGAGATATGCATGATCTGTGCCAGCTCCAATGTAAAGGGCACACAGATAACAGTTCTCTTGTTCTGTCTCTCTATCCATTTATTCTTTTCACCCTTCTATTTCTTTCGTGCTTCCCTTTTTCTTACTTCTGAATGTACTTTCTTCCTCACTTTCGTTCTTAATTTGTCCACTCGCTTCCAATGTTTTGCTTGCCACAATCCCTAAACGCCTGAACCACTGCATCAATCTGTAACGCGGAGATATTTCGGTGTCCTGGTTTCCACACTACTTCGTAACTGGGGATTCCGCTGGTTCAAATCTCGGTATCGCTGCTCGTTATTTTCAATGTGGTTTAGAGGCATTCCTTCATTCTTGGAAATATTTTTGGGTGGCATTTCGAAGATCCCTCTTATGGTTTTCCGAATTCGTCACTGCACATCATGACTCTGTACTTCAGGCAGTGTATATAGTGACTGGATTGGAAACTTCGCTCCATTACTACAACAAACAAACAAACAAACAAACTCCGTGGTTTCAGTCCGCAAGCGAACTATACCGACCGAGCGACCGCCGCTTGTCGGCGAAGTTAGACCGCCTCAGAGTTCCTGGCTACAAATCCAGAGGTCCCAGATTCGATTCCCGGCGTTACCAGATTTTCTGAGAAGTAGTGGATCTAGAAAGGGGTCCACTCAGCCTCATGAGGATAATTGAGGAGCTATTTCAAGGAAATAGCGGCTCCGGTCTAGAAAACCGAAATTAACTGCCGTGGGGGTTCGTTGCGCTGACCACACGACACCCTCTAGCTGCTACTACAATTGAGGCTGAAAACAGTGACCGGTTCTTATGTAACAGTAGGTTTCAAGGCAGAAATTGCGTCCCGGGCTACTGTATGAACCTTTGAGAAGTTGCCTGGAGTTTACATGAGAAAGGTAAGACGAGGCAGTGCGATACATCCCATGCACCTTGTATCCATCCTCCCTTGAGCACCAACCACCCTCAGTAGCAGGGTCATTCAGAGACGGGCTTACGGAATGGCGGAGAGAAGCGGGAAGAAGGGACTTGAACAAACGAAATAAAGAGTGGTCTCACGCACAACACACACGGTGCTCCTAGCAATCAAACGAAGTTTAAACCGGCTCCGAAATTCGTACCAAAACAGGAGCGTTGCACAAATTGTCAAGAAGATGATACTTATCCCGAAATAGTGAGGCAATGGCTCGAGACGTTTGCAGAAATATTAAATACTTGTAATTCAACCTAGACTCCTCCAGAAGTAATATCTTACCTTTTTGAGATTATCAAATTATTACAAATGCACCAGAAGACTTTTTTAAAAGTTTGCACCAATCATATAAACTGTTTTAACATAAAATTTAAATGTTTTCACAGTTAAAACGAAAATAATAACCCATAAACAGCCAAAATAATTACAAACAACACAGCAATAGGCCAAGTCATAAATTTTAAATATCTTAAATGTCAGGTAGGCCGAAATAGAAGTTATTATCCAGAAAACAAAGCAGAAAGATTCAGTTATCTTTGTGAGGAAGAAGTGTGCCATGCTCAACTAAATCTTACGCGAGACAATTCTGAAATTCTACAAAGTTCTGTCAGTACCATCTCTCTTACATGAGGGCTAACAGCACCAACAGATCGAATCCTCTGAAACGAGGTTCCTGAGATCAGTGGCAGGCTATGGGAGAACAGAACAAAGAAGCATAGATATTCGTCAAGAACCAAATGCAGTAACAGGAGAAAATGTAAAATAACGCCAAAGGAGTGATATGTAACATATTTTAAAAATGACGCCTACTCCAATTCCTCGGAAGCGGTTTGACTGCCATTACAGAGGCTGTAGAGAGAGGGATATCCCAACGAGATGGAACGATAATTCGTCTAACCGGAAGATCGGAACAGATCAAAAGCTTGCAGATGACGATGATGTAGTAACACGTGACAATTTCCGTGAAGACTCTCCCGGATATCGCGTTACGATGAAGTGGTAAAACCTGCCGACCTTACGGAAAACCTTATTGTCGCTGTCTTCAGTGTAAAGAACTGGTGTTTTATGAACTGTAAATTTCAAATTTCTGACACGCGTACGACTGCTCTTATTGTGATGTTACGTATACTTAAATTTGTTTCTGACAACACATTTTGCGGAAAGTCCTCTAAAGAGGCACTGTTTTGATTAATTTCTATATGCTGCACGCTCTCTGTCCTGAGCTGAGGTTTCTCTTACTTGTGAGACTGTTCGACATAATTTGCAGTCGTTATATAATATTTTCGGGCATTCATATTTCTTTATTTTCCGGAGCAGAGAACTCCACATTGTCTTTAGGTGGTGTGCTGTAATTTGTAATTTCTTCTCTGATTCCAGACCGTCTCAGTAGTTTAGTGATCGGAGTCCCTGCCTACGGATCCAGAGGTCCAAGGTTCGATTCCCGGCGCCAACAGATGTTCTGGGAAGTAGTGGGTCTGGAACGGGGTCCACTCAGCCTCGTGAGGATAACTGAAGAGATATATCTAGGAAATAGCGGCTCCGGTATAGAAAACGGAGATTAACTGCCGTGGGGATCCATTGCTCTGACCACGCGACACCCTCTATCCGAAAAAGTTGGCACTAATTCGCTGACAAGCGGCGGTCGCTCGGTCGGTATAATTCGCTTGCGGACTATAGGCCAAGGAGCTTTTAGTTTTCTATCCGCTAGGAGGACCTGAACGTTTGCATGCAGTGTCACGTTAATTTTGTTGCTAGATATCAGCTAGATTCCGCTCATGCGTGTTGTTTCTATCTACAATATTTAGTTCCGATGACTAACTACCTCCTTCTCCTAAGCCTTTTGTTAATAGTAACACATGCTAAATTATTTCCATGTGTATATTTTATAGTACACTGTACCTACTAAAGGGGTCCGACGATTGTGTATAACATCCGGGATTACTGGGTTTTCGGACTTTTTCCATCGTCCAGTATTCTAGAAAATAGAAAACACGACGTTTCGGAAATTGGATCTGCTTCCCTCCTCAGGTGAGGAGGAAGACACCTATTCAGTTGAGATTAGCTCTTTCTAAGGGGCCTAACTGAGTTGGTGTCTTCCACAACTCATCTGAGGATGGAAGCAGATCCACTTTTCGAAACATCCTGTTTTCTATTTTTCTAGAATACCGGACGATGGAGAACGTCTAGAAACCCAGTAATAATACAGCGTACCTGTTCGGCTGGTATTGACGTTTTAGAAAACGTTACGTTTTTCCATAACTTTCAGCCATATATTGTCACGTGTAGGGGGTGGGGGGTACGCGTAAAGAAATGACCGGTTTTAGTTCGAATGATTGGATTTATTAGCACTTTGCTTACAACCTTTTCTGTTACACTTAGGTACAGCGCTATCTAGTTCACCGTTTTATAGGCACTAGGGTTCTGTCTTCCACTAGTCGTCTCCTAGCAACGGATCTCAAAACAGAAATTAGTGCTTCACAGAGTTGTCGCCTAGCAACGCGCAGATACAATCCGCAACTCTCATGTTGCGCGCATGTCCCGAGGCCTCCTTGACTCAACAGTTCCTGCATAGAGCCAATACGCCACATTATCAACTTTTCTTTGCATTCAGTTCTTTCATATTCTATGAAGGATAAACTATGTGTGACATGAATTCTTTCTTTACTTTGACTTTTTTTTCTATTTTTGAAAATGGCACTTAAACTCCAGCTTGGTTTTCTGTTTTTCTTCCAAAACATTTTCTATGAGTCTTTGAAATTAATATCCTCTGTGTTGAAATTCACTCCGTATGTTACTATTGGGTTCTGCCTCATTTATTCTATGTTACATCCTTAAGAATGTTTATTTCCGAACGTATTTCATTTCCCTTAATTTCAATTTTACTTCTATATATTATATTAGATAATTTTCTAATACTGTATCATTTCGAATATAAGACGCCGACGAATTTAAGACGTATCAAATTTTTGAATGTGGATTGCAAGAAAAAATTAAAAAGTACACATTCCTCGAATTTAAGATGCGCCTCAATTTTTCAATGGGAGAAAAGTGTAAAATGTCCACCTTATTTTCTACGTAGTAGAATCACTTATCACTTTTAATAATTTTAGAGGAAATTCTTCAGTCATGCAATTTGCCTACTGTTACGGTCTCACAAAAATTTGGGACTTTAAAATATTATATTATTTGTCTCTTATCTGATTTTAATTTTCTTTTCTCTGTATTTTTTCGCTTCCTCTTCTTATTCCTGAAGCTATGACAATATTTCTCGCAACATATTTGAGACTTGAATAAGCTGGAGCTGACCTCTTCCTTCAGGTTTAACTTCTCTAAGCATTTTTACTTACATTCTCTGAGGGCATATAATATTATTTAATAATGATTTTCTAATTTGTTTTAATCTTCTCGCGCAGCTCTGTAGAGAGTTTCCTGGATGTGGCTCGCAGTTTCCTATATTTTGTATGACATTCGTTGTTTTCCGCATTCAGCCTTCTCCGTGCCATTTAATAAGTTTAGTACTTCGTTCCATGTATGCAGCCATTTCTACTTCTTCTTCCTTTTTCTCATATTCCGAAGTTTCTTCAGTATCTTTCATTAAGGAGTAATCTACATTTTCCTACTCTGGTTCTGTATTATCCGTTACATGCATGCTTTTCCATTTAATTAAGTTTCCTTCTGTGTATATTGATAAATACAGCTTAAATTGAGAAATGTTTTGCAAGAAATTGGTGCATATTGATTAGATCTACAATTATATCATTGATACTTTTTTAGATAAAAAAGATAACTTTGAAATTGAACTTCTTGTAAAGCAGGTTTTACATATGACCGACCCAGTTCAAAATGAAATTCGCTTAACAACAAACGTCACATAAATCCATCTGGCCGTTTGGACATACAGACGTGACTTCCAAACGACTTCATATTCAGAACTTCATTCAAAGAAGACAAAAATAAGTCAAGGCTATCCATATAACAGGCCGTGGAGACACATAGGGTCGTGAGACGTCGAGGCTCCCACATCTAGACAGTCAACTCATAGATGTCTGTAAGATTGTCAGCCTAACGCCTTGGTCGCCTTGTAACCCACAGGAAGATTCCTGGTACTCATTTCTGTTAGAGGCTGAGTTAACCCCAAGGCCATAGTGCGGCTGGAAGCGTTAGGTTAATTGAATAATTCAATGACCTCATTGGGAATTGAACCCGTGACCTTCAGGTTTGTAGCATAGTGTCTCAACGAGATAAATTAATTTATTTTAGTGCACTCCAACTCGCTTATTACAAATTATAGTTCTGCTAATCTAAGTAATTAAATCTTATCTTTGCTAAATATCATTCCATCTTTTGGTCTCGTATTCCGAGGGAAGAAGACTGAATGACGAGCTTTGGGAGCAGAGAAACGAGGAGAACATTTGGAAATCGTTTCTAATGAAACTGATATAGTTTTAGTTACATTTGTGAATTCTCCAGCTGTGATATTTCCTTCAAATATTTATAGTAGCGACTGATCCAACGCAAATTTAAATATTTAAGAAAACTATTAAGCGTAGGCGATGAGAAAGATTTTGAACATGGAAGACAATTATGCGTACTTGGTTCAGGGCAGAGGTGAATGTCGGTCACTTTTGAATACGAGACTGAACTTTGGGTTTCCATGCACTTCTCGAGTAGATGAGCTATTGTTGGCTTCTCAAGAAGGACTTACCTCAGTGCAATGAGTTAGTCAGATAAACTGCCAGGAGGAACAATAGCGGTAGAAAATAAACAGAAGAAATCACAGTTTATTCTCCAACACCAAGAGCCGATCATACGAGATCCGCATGACGTGCGACTCACAATGGGAAGACGAATGCGGCCATGTTTGTGGTCAGATAGTACCAAAGGAAGGAACCACTTGTATGATTTAATCATATTTGGAATAGTCCTATGATCAGATACGGTTTATGACTGTAAGTGTTATGCCGAAGTATGGGTCACTGGTAATAGCAAAGAGTAGGATTATAAGATTGTAGAAATAAAGTGCATTAAGAGGTACCTACTCCATGGTCGGTATTGCAGTCTGACCTTTGTTGATAAAGTTACATGTTACTTATTCAGTGAAACAATGCTTTTTTAAGTATCCGTCAAGGACTATAATTCATAATAGTACATCACTGGAAGGGTTATTTATAAAAACATAACTAAAGATATGAAACTGGAAAAAAAAGTGGCTTGAGTCCACAAGCGAACTGTACCAACCAAGCGACCGCCGCTTATCGGCGAAGTTAGTGCCAACTTTTGCGGATAGAGGGTGTCGCGAGGTCAGCCAAACGAATCCCCACCGCTGTTAATCTCGGTTTGCTAGACCGGAGCCTCTGCTTTTCCATTCAAGTAGCTCCTCAATACCAAGATGTAGGTGAGTGGATAATATTAAATTGGAATTTAGGGTGATAGGGTGGAGTGGTATGGACTGGCTTGATCTGGCCCAGGATAGAGACTATTGGAGGGCTCTTGTGAACACGGCAATTAAGATTCAGGTTCCATAAAATGCTGGGACGTTCCTGAGTAGCTCCACATCTGGCGGCTCATCAAGAAGGGCTCATCTCCACGGAGTTGTAGCAACGTACTAATTTATCTGGGACTTCGACACTCATACTGACTGTCTTAGGCTACAAACAGCTATAAGTTCTTCCTCTTTGCCCCCCCCCCCCATCTGTCTCCGCCTGGACCTCCCCCTTCCCCCCATTCTCTTAACTTCCATTCTCGTCTCATCGTTTCTTTGTTAGGCCGGTCACTCTGCTCCCGGGACACGTTTATTGTCGCAATGTGCCCTCAGCTACACCGTCAAGACACCTTCCGCAACTACCAGAATTAAATGACGGGCTACTGTGACTAACATCTCTTGAAACTCGCGGATCAAGGAGAGATTCTACAACGCTATTATTCACAGGTTCATAGATCTGAACCCATTCGCCTCTGTGGTCTAGTGGTCAGAGTTCCTGGCTACTGATCCAGAGGTCCCGGGTTTAATTCCCGGCGCTACCAGGTTCTTTTAGAAATAGTGGGTCTGGAACGGGATTCACTTAGCCTCGTGAGGATAATTGAGGAGCTATTTCAAGGAAAGAGAGACTCTGGTCTAGAAAACCGAGATTAACGGCTGTGGGGATCCGCTGCGCTGACCACGCGACACTCCCTATCCGCAAAAGTTGGCACTAACTTCGTCGACAAGTGGCGGTCGCTCGGTCGATATAGTTCGATTGCGGACTAAAGTCACGTAGTTTTTAGCCTCAAACGACTAATTGAACAACCGTCTGAACATCAGGCCGTTACGTCAGTGACACGGTAAAATCTGAACTAATAAGCGTCATTCCATATTTATCATGAATAATGTACGCTTCTTCTGGGAGCCAGAATAGCTCAGTCGGTATAGAGACGGGCTATGAGCTGCAGAGCCGGGGTTCGATTAGCGACAGGGGCTAGAAATTTCTTTCTACTGAACAGCGTCCACTGGAGCTCACAAAGCCTCCTATACAATGAGTACCGGAGTTTCTTTCTCTGGGAGAAATATGGCCGGGAAGTGAAACTGGTCATTCGTTTCCATCTAGTGCCGAGGTCAAGAATGGTAGAGCTACAACTCCACTCCCCCCCAGGTCTTCATGACGCACGGAGAGAGCTTCAGTTTGCCTTTTGCACCCTTCATCGTTAATGTTGTTAGTTTCCTTGTCGCACTGCTGAGGGAAGCACTGTGTTTATTTATGAATATTGTCGCCTTGTGACATGCATTGCCGCGCAATCTTGTAGTTTCTCATTTCGCAATCTAGAGCGTCACCGTGAGAACCTCACATCCGTTCAAGGTTTGTTTAACGACGCTGGCAATAACACAGACTACAGAGTGTCGAGTGATGCGATTATTAGATAGGCAAGGAAAGACGCGGTCGTAGCTTAATGAAAGGCATTTTCCCGTCATTTGCCTAGAGAGACTGAGGAAGGCCACGAAAGACCTTTTAACTTGCGACAGTAAATTATGTGGCCAATGTGAGGATATCCACCTGGAATAATTAAATGACAATAAATAATATTGTGGCGTATGTATCCCATGCAAGAACTGTTGAGTCAGAGGCACAGATGTTGCTAAGTAATACATGCACGCAACAACAGAACAACGGGGTTATGTAACTCATTTCTAGGCAACGGCTCGGTAAACACCTTTCTGCATGAGTGATTACGTCACACAACAGAGGGTAGCAATCATGTGACATGTTTTCTGTAGATTCAGTCAGCACAACAAAAGAACTGTATTTTCTGTGGGGCCCGTGCCGAAGATCTATAAAATGTTCCACAATATCCGAAGAAGAGTCCAGGACAGTATTTAGTTGACTTCCGATATTCTAGGGTGATTGAACAGGAAATGTCAAGAAGACTTCAGAGTGATTTGAAGTGCTAGTGGACGACTAGTGGAAACTGAGTATCCTAGTGAGTGTGCAACGGTGGACTGGAAATTGTGTAGCGATAGCGTAATAATTGAGTGTAATTTAGAGAGATCGTAACCAAAGTGTCAATAAATCCAATCCTCCGATCAACAGCCCATTATTTTCGTCACGCGTGCCCCATACATATACTAATATTATAGGAGTAATAAAATAGCCTTTTTTCTTTATTAATAATTCGATTTTTAACAGGATACTCTTCGCACTATCGCCGCAACCTCTCTTTGAAGGGCAAGATACAAAGCAACTACAAGCTTTCTTGGCTCCAACTGCTGACTATTTATTAATATTGGTTAATATTCCTGTTTCTTATTCACTTTCAAATATCAGTCCTAAGATCGACTTTTCTGAAAAAGCTTTTGGTGCCTGTCCGGAGTCCACTCACTCAAACGATGAAACAGAACCGCGTCATCGGCCAATACAAATTCCTCTTCCAGTTCGATATTCACAATCGATACTACATAAACTGAGTTCACGCTGAAGCCAGGAGTAGGAAATAGACAAAAATAAACGTCCACAAGATAAGAAGCATACAACACACTCTAAAGGGAAAAACTCAAGTCATGGCGTCACACTCAAGAAGGCAAGAAGAAACACATAAAAACTGAAAATCTAATAAGGACGGAAACTATAAAAACAGCGAACTCCGGGAGATAATCACTGCACAAAAGGCGACAAATAACAGAATTTTTCGTTGTTAATGATGATAGAATTTTTAAAATTTAAAAATGTAAAAATATTTTTTTTACAATTTCAGTAATAACTACATGTATTATGATGAATATAATGACTAATTATAATGTGGATCCATATTAGGATATTTCAATAACGTGAGATGCTTTTAATGAAACTGCCTGACGATGGTCCAAATTATGGACTGAAACATGTAGCAGTTATTAAATAGAACCAATGTAAGCAATTAGATTGGTTGGTTTTATTTTGAAATATCTGTTGCTTTAACGGCCAGAGTACAACACGTCATGACGCACAACAGGATACAAACAGTGAAGAACCTGTAGCCTATTCAAGAGGAGTAGCTCTGCATAAGCGAAGAGAACTCAACTGAATAATAACAGAAGGAAAAAGAATTAGAATGGAGTGGTATGGATTGGATTACTCTGGCTCAGGGTAGGGACTGGTGGCAGGCTATTGTGGACACTGTAATAAACCTTTGGGCTCCATAAAAAAAAACAATTCCGTGGCCTGTAATCCGCAAGCGAACTATACTGACCGAGCGACCGCCGCTAGTCGGCTAAGTTAATGCCAACTTTTTGCGGATAGAGAGTGTCACGTGGTCAGCGCAACGGATCCTCGCGGCCGTTAATCGCGGTTTTCTAGACAGGAGCCGCTATTTCATTGAGATAACCCTTCAATTATCCTCACGAGGCTGGGTGGACTCCGTTCCAGACTCACTACTTCTCAGAAAACCTGGTAGCGCCGGAAATCGAACCCGGGACCTGTGAATCTGTAACCAGTAACTCTGACCACTAGACCACAGAGGCTTGAAAAGTTCTTGGGGATCTCAGATACTGTTGGCTTCTAAAGAAGGGTTTGGCTGCATGGAATTATTCAGTTAATTTTATATTACTTAACAAAAGCTGTATAGGTAAACCACTAATTGTCTTCTCTCACATGAAAGACAAACGGAAGAGATGAAGCAAGGAAGGAAGAGGTAAATGAAGGAAAAGGAAGAAAGATAGAAGAGGGAGAAGTAAACGAATACTGAAATGAGTTTTCATATTCTTGAATCGTGCACCGAAACTGCAGTTCGCTGCCTACAGCGTAGGTAGACCTGCTGGCACCCACACACAACCAATCCCCCACCCCCACCCCTCAAGACTTGGACCAATGCACAACCCGAAATTGGGGACTTATAGACGAAGAGATCACATCAACAACAATCTTCTGTGTGGTGGCACGAGGGTGGGATTTCCGGGGTCACCTTAATTTTCCGAGAGTCTGGTAATTAAACAGCACAAGAGCCCGTCCGTCCTGCGGCAGCAGGAAGGAAGGCCAAATTGAATCAGTGCAACTGACTCTGCCGGTCAGGTCGCCAAAAACACAGCAGCGCTCGATCAGGGGTTACGCAGGGCTCCTCTACGCTTAACGGGTCTTTAAAGGCATGCCGTGTCGAAATGACAAATTCAGACCTCAGGGACTCGCTAGAACAGTTCTTAATCCCAAAGCTGTCAATCATTCACTCTGATCGAACACGCTTTGTAGTTACAGGTCTAGGTCTACCAAAAGAAGTCAGTACAGTTTGATTTGGTTTTAAAGAGACAGTATAAGGGGCACGAACAAAATTGGTTCTAAAAACAAAATTTAACAAAATATTTTTAAACCACATATTTGTAAACAGACTAATTGTATAGTTTATAAATATTTTAATGTATTCATGCAGGTCGCTGTAGTTGTTAAAGGATCAAATTTTATATTCATGCATTGTGATGATACTGTGTGTATGTATTGATATTGACCAATCACATTGTAATAGAACTTCCTGCCTGCATTGATATATCCTTCTGAAGATGGTCTCTCAGACCGAAACATGTCAAGGATGAAATATTAAAAAGGAAAGACAGAAAAAAAACATTCTATCAGTTACACTGGAAGGAATTGATTAACTTTTGTAAATTTAGTACAACATTACGTACAGATCAATGAATCCTGGAGATTCTTCATGACTCTTCGAGATGTCTCTCACAGAACAACTGATATTTTCTGGCAGAACTCCTTAATGATATTCGCGGAACGGCTGGACGTCAGTCGCTCCTCCCTGAAGAAACGAACATGTGTGATTAGATGGCAGAACATTTTCATATTGTTCACCGAAATTCTTGAGGGTCGTCACGGCCTCCTTGAGACCCTTCTCATAGACCCAATAAATGTTACGAATTCACAGTAGTCTTTGGGATTCCTCTCAGAACCCCTTTATTTCGTCAAAGGAACCTGCAGAATTTCTTCAGGGACACACGATTCTAGCGTAATGAAGCCTGGGAATTACATAATCGGACAGTATGAAAAGATTAGCTTGTTTCGACGACGCAATCACATAGGAGAGTGCGCACGGATTGATTCGCCTGATGGGTACCTCTGACATTTCTAACACTATAAATGCAATAATTATCCTTATTTTTATTTTGTTAAATGTTCACTGAAAAAAAGAGTTCCATACAATCAGTCTATCTATCTATGGCTCTAGGGTCCATTTTGGACCTTGGCCGCTTTTTCAGTTTTTAATTTATACACAGTCGGTAGGGCTCCTAGGGCGGTGAATGAGCCCTTTGAAAGACCGCTAACTACACAGAGAACAACATAAACACAGACATCCATGCCTTGAGTGGGATTCGAACCCACGATCCCAGCGCTCGAACGAGCAAAGAGAGTTCATGCCTTAGACCGAGTGGTCACTATGATCGGTTTGTTCCATAAAAGAGCGGCATAAAATTAAGAGCTCTGTGTCAGAGCTTCATGTACAGTTCGGGTGTATTTCGTATGGTAGGAACCAAAACAAGGCTAGCTCAATGAGATTACTGTGAGGCACAAATACAAAATTCTTTCGATGTTAGTTGAGCATTTACGGAAGTTGTCCAGTGTGGAGGAGGATCAGAACACTTCCACATTAACTCTGAGAGTCGTAGGAACTTGGCCACCATATCACTGGGGGATATAAATACAGGAACCTGGTCCTCCAGGTTGGGGGTTGGACGCAAGGCTGACCTGCTTACTCTTAAAACAATTACTGTTGCGAAATACAGAGAAGTGAAAACCGGATCTTCTAATGCACGACGGAATAGAAGAGGCTGTCAGAATCTTACTATGAAGGCTGTGAGTCAAGGAGGGCTGTTTTGCCAGTGACGATATGCTGCTGAATTGCGGGAATTACACTTAACAGACCAACTGCTCGATCTCACCAGAACTCATTCGTTATATATACGGTACTTTGTATACAAAATGAATATTAATCACTATAATAGGTTCATACTTTTCTTAAGCCTCTGAAGAACGAATTTCTTCTAATTTAAAAAGTTCAATTCCTACCTCACAGGAAACATTTCTCCATTCTAAGGTAAATCTAGTTAATGTAGTTAAGAAAACAGTCACTAGAAATATTGTATTTATGCACCATACGTGTAGTGTGTGTTTATAGCTTACTGTGACATGGCGCCTGAAAACCGGAATGGTGGCGTCTGCAAATAGAGCCAATGCTAGGCAACGGCTTGTTGAAACGCTTTTCCGCATCAACGAATACGTTTAAAAATGAACGTGTTACCTAGAGATTGACGCCGTTTGCTAGGGAACGGCTCCCTAAAACGCATTCTCATGTCAACAGAGATTCAACAGGTGATTCGGTGGAGGAGGGGAATTTGGGGATCATCAGGCATTTCCGCTACAACGGGTAGGCAGGGTAACAGAGGAACTATAAGACATGGTGTTCTAGTTCCGATCCGCGTGAAGCCAGCTTTGGCTAAGATACAGAATCCAGAATTACAGTTCGAGAGATTATAGACTCTTCAAGATTTGTCGTGTTACAAAACAGATAGAGGAGTTTGCAGACGAGCAGAGTTATGTGTGAGACATTCAGTCGCAGCTGAGAAGACGTCAGTCGATGAGAATTCAGAAGACAGCTGAAAGGTTGAAATGCTGAAGACGTTATTTCATGTGTGTAATTGTAAAGGAGCACCAATAAATCCCTTCACCAGATCTAGAAACCCATTAATGCAATTAGGAAAGCAGTCACTAGAAATATTGCATTTATGTTTCATAGTCTGTGTTTATAACTTATGTTTCAGTCACTGCAAGTGTATATAAATTACTTATACATATTACAATATGTTTCGGCCCTTTCTGACCATCGCCAGTAAAAGTAAGAGAGTGAATACAAAATTGTATTACCTGACGAAGGCAATAAAGGGCCGAAACATATTGTAATACATGTAAGTGCATTTACACACACTATTGTGATGGCTGAACATAGAGATAAGGGAAAAAAATCACTGCTTATGCTGACAATTTTATGAGACATGTAAATACACTTCTGGGAAAAGAATGAACTGTTTTTATGTTAATGGCGGTGGTACATATAGCAACCAGTGTGATTTAAAAGGTTAAGTGAAAATATCACAAAATTTTATACTATATAAAATAAATATGTTTTCTGCGTTGTGTGACTTGTGGCGCTGGTGTGGTGGGCCCCGGCGAATTACTCATTTCCGCCCTTGTTTTTACACGCAATTTTTAATTAAGTGGAGGTGTTATGTTTGTATAAATTATGTGAATGTTTATGTTCCTCCCATCTAATTTCCCTTCATCTGATCACCCTAGTAATGCTACGTAAAGATATATATTATAGAGCCCTTCACTATATAATTCATCTGCCCCCTCTTACGTCCTATTTCTGAGACACAGAATCTTATAATTTTGGTACAAAATGTCATCAAGTTATCTCCTCTTAGGCCTAGATACCAAGTTTCACGCCGATATAAAACAACGGGAAAATTGAAGAGTTTTGTGTATTTCAGTATTCAGCTTCTGTTCTCGCTCATTTGTCAGAAAGATAAGGCCGAATCTGGAGTCCACTCAACCTCCTTTCCCTGGGAGTAAAGCAGCAGGTTAGTGAAAGAGACCACACACCCCATCCAGTGTCGAGGTCAAGAAATTTGAGCTATACGTCCACTCCCCCATACGTCTTCGTGGCATGATGCTTAACTAATTAAGCATAAGAGTAACCTTTTTTATCTTACGAATTTTCCTTTAATTTGGTGACGAGACTTGAATTTATATACTTAACTACTCTTCCTCATGACTGTCTATACACTGACTGTTTCATTAGATTCTAATAGCTTCATGCTATTCGTGTTTTAGCATAAACAGCACAGAACAGAAGTTTGTGTTTTCCACTAAACTGCAATCTCTTCTTCTTTCTTGGACTTCTTTAATGACAAATTCTAAAACGAAGCTCTCTGCTGGTATAAAATGAATGGGAAGTTAAGCCCAAGTTCCATAAATCTTCCACTATTAATTATTAAGATTTATATTATAAACATTGTTTTAAATAACACTTCAAGCTTAGTGTAGCAGAAAATTATAACAAAATCAGAAATGTTACCTTTCGTGTGGGAAAGCAGAATCTTTGTTGAACAACTAATTAAAGATTTCACTGTAACTTTGTATCAATCTTCATCTATTATCAACGCTCTGTCACCTCATCGAGCACTTTTAATTGCTAATTATCTTCCCAATTACAAAACCATATCAGGAGGATGGAAGCAAGTAGCAGCTGAATTTGCCTTCATATAAACAGGAAATTTGATGTAGCTAATGAGAGATTCGTGCCAGTGATCAGGCAAATAGTAACTGGCTTTATGTAACCATTAATTAGGGACCTACTGCAAAGACTTGGGGCAGAAAATTGTAAAGTGAACCAATACCTTCGACACAGTATATATTCTGGTTGGATAAATGACGAAGGTCTGACGAAGTCTTGAAACAAATACTTCTGCAAAATTACTAGAGTGGCTTCCTTTACACAAATGCTGCTATAGAAGCGTGGTGTAGGCCTATATGTATATGTGCACGTGTGAACCTTGACCTTTCTATTGGATGGAGTTTGAAAACAAAGGGCTGAAGAAGTTATTTGAACAGAAGAGGGTAAAGAGGCAAAGCTATCCCTGTTAACAGGCCATGAAGGTCCATATTACTATCGGACGTCGAGGCTCCCACATCTTCTAGCTAGACAATCACCTCACAGATGGCGACAAAGTTGTCAGCCTTACGCGCCGGTCACCCATTATCCCACAGGAAGAAAGGAGGAGCAGAACAATAAAGGACATCAGATAATAAAATAAATGGATCCTGACTTGTATTTACCAGCTAATTCATGGTAAAGGGTCCTTCTTCAGGAGGTAATCGTTTCTCAGTGAATAAATTCCCCTATTTTATATGGCACAAAACTCATAACCTTGTTCACAAAAGCTGCCCACCTATCCCAAAACGCTGTAAAGTAGCCCGGTCTCCCACGTACACCTCTCGCTCACGCGTGCCACGTGTCTCACCTTCCTTGATTTGATATTTGGCGAGGAATACAAATTCTAACGTTTCTCATTATGCAGTTTTCTGCATCTTCCGGTTACTTCTACACCCTTCTGAGCACCTTGCTCTCCAGTCCAGGGTAAAAGGTAAAAAGAACAGGCAAAACTGTCCTTGTAACAGGCCGTGGAGGCCTACAAATTTGTGAGACGTCGAGGTTCCCACATCTTCTAGATAATCGGCTCACTGATGGCGGTAAATCTGCCAGCGTTACGTACCGGCCGACCGCCCTTTACCCCCAAGAAGATTTCTGGTACTCATTTCTATTAGGGGCTGAATCGACACCAGGGTCCTAGTGCGGCTGGAAGGATTGGGTAAGTTGAAAAAATCCAATGACCTCATCGGGAATAAAAACCGCGACCTTCCGGCTTTGTAGCGTAGTGCCTCAACCAACTACGCTACCGCATGCCCCCTTCCAGTATAGGGTCTTCCCTTAAAAGGAGTATAAGATACCTGGTTCCACACCCATACGGAACAACAGCTCAATTATTGCTTCGTATAATCTACACGTTTCTAGACAACAGACTGAATACATGAATTTAGGAACGCGATAGAATAGTTAGTGCAGGCACTATGCTGCAAGCCGGAAGGTCGCGGATTCGAGTCCCGATGAGGTGTGTTTTTTCAACAGATCTAATCCTCTCAGCCGCACTATGACCCCGGGGGTCGACTCAGCCTCTAACAGAAATGAGTACCATGGATCTTCCTAGGGTGTAAAGGGCGGCCGTCGCGTAGTGCTGAAAACCATACCGCCATATGTGAACCGATAGTCTAGAGAAAATGTGGGAGCCTCGACGTCTCACAAACCTATGGGCCTTCACGGCCTGTTACAGGAATATATTTACCTTTTTATACATGTTTTTTACTCTACAAATAACATTATTAGAGTGTTTAATTTACGAGGAACCTGAGGGGGCCACGTGTAGAGTGCGTAAGAGAAACTGCAGGAAACTCACAAGAGAGGAACCGGCGGTATATCCGGACACATATGGTACGGTCACTTAGAAACTGATCTAGAAGACATAGAAGATGGTGAGGGTTTACCTTGGATTCAACTAGCACGAAAAGCAATCCAGTGGCGGGCTTTGAAGAACATGGCTAAAAATCTTCCGGTACCACAGGAGCAATAACTTCTTACGCGTAAATATATATATTTTTAGGCAGACTCTGCCTGACGATGATGAAGATGATGATGATGGAAAATGTATCATGGCACAGAAGATGGAGTACATTATGATGTTAATTATTACAAGGACAATTTATTCTGAAACACAGCTTATTTACGAGTCGAGATGCCTCAGTCAATGATGTATAAATAACCGGGACTCAACTGCGAACAGGAATATAACTTCCTCTTCGCAACCCATTTCCACGCAGCCGCAGTGAGGCCCATCAAGCTTCCTAATCAGCACGCAAGTCTGCCATCACTTGGAGCAAAGCGGCAGAAATATGACCTTGGTGACTCGCTTCCAACTAATTCCTAGTTCTGAAATGTGTGGAGTGTTACTCCCACGCCTCCTATGTGCCTTAATGGTGTGGTGCTTAAACCCAGGAACAACTTCGTAGTTTAACTGTATGGCAGCCATACCGGTACTCATGTCTGCTGGCACGTCAATTTTGACTGGCCTCAACTTCCATTTCCTTCTTGCTCCGTGGGACATTGCTTGGGTATTGCCGTAACTGGCTTTCATGCACAGTGAATTGAGTGTGACATAAATTACGTTCGGAGGCAATTCCCAATGTCTACTGAGTGTTTCCGAAATGAAGATGCGAAGTTGAGCGAAAGCCAAATTATGTTTTAGATTATTGCCGCAGTACGTCTCTGTCATCTTCTGTTCTGCAACACCGAGTTCCCTTGCAATAAAACTTTATGAATTGCTGGCGTAACATTTTCACTCTTCTCCGGGCCAGCAATGACAGACCGTTTGTCTGTTGACCCCCCGTTTCTGTACAGGCGAGTGAACAATTTAGTTCGACAGAAACTGAGGAATTTGTACACTGCAATGCAAGCAGCACTGATGTTGGTGATGGTTGTGAACATAATTATAATTATGATAGTAATAATAATAATAATAATAATAATAATAATAATAACAATAACAATAAATGCATTATAAATACGTGCTTTATGAAAAATAATACAAGTAAAAAGTAAAAAAAAAAAGTAAAGCTATCCCTGTAACAGGCCGTGAAGGCCCATAGGGTTGTGAGACGTTGAGGTTCCCACATTATCTAGACAACTGCCTCAAAGATGGCGGTAAGGTTGTCAGCCTTACGCGCTGGCCGCACTTTACTCCCAAGGAAAATTATTTAATTAATTCCTGGTACTCATTTGTGTTAGAGGCTGAGCCGACCCCAGGGCCATAGTGCGGCTGGAACGATTAGGTCAACTGAAAAAAATCCAATGACCTCATCGGGATTTGAACCCGCGACCTTCCGGCTTGTAGCATAATGCCTCAACCAACTATGCTATGGCGTGCCCGAAAAATAATACAATACAAAACAAATTGTATAATCACGCCTTTAAATGGACTCTTCAAGACTGACCAAAGAAGTTAAGACGAAGACGAATAAAAGTTGAATGACCAGGAAGTCAGTTTGAGGGTAGTCTTTGAGACGGAATAAGCTAACAAAAATCAACCTGGAAGTAGAGCATAGTGATGGTGATGATGATGATGATAAACGTCCCAGATTTTGATATAACAATCTCATTAAGCAGCATAGGCTGAAGAAGTTAGGCCTAATAACTATCTCCATAGAAAGGAATCCATTCTTATGAAGCTGGTAGTGGCTTTGCTTGTCCATAATTTTCACACCTTTTCTGGAAGGTAAACAAATATCCATTAATCCACTGAGCCAGATGAATCCAGTCTTCACCTTTATAAGATATTTCTTTCAGATTCATTTTAATATTACCCTTTATTTACGACTACGTCATATATGTGAATTTGGCACATTAGACTAAAGACATCTGCAGAATGAAAGAGGTAATAATCACAGCTGTAATACAGTGACAGAAATAATTCCATATGCCTTGGCGTGTATTAGAAATAGGGAAAATATTTCCTGCCTACAAAGATTTGTTTCCGTATACGTACTCATTATCCTCAAAGTGGTTTTAATTTTGCCAATTTTCCAATAAGTGTGGTGTACTGAGTTACAAAGTTGTTTTACAGGAGAGGAAAAGTGAAGAGTGGGGATCAGTAAGAAACGAAATAAATGTTGAGCTAGGGAAAGCTGAAAGTTAATAATTAATGATCTATTGCTGAACTAGGAGATGAATAGTGAACTGGAGTTGCTGAAGTATAGAGCTACGTCTGTTGTTACCCCACAGGAACAGAAGAGTTCGAGTTATTCAAAAGAAAGAGGAAAACTGAAGTAACTCAGCTGCAGGGTTATCATTGCAATTGGAGTTGTTGAGCTGTACAGAGCTGCTGTGGTGTTGTGGTCAGTCTAGTGAATTTCAGTTTTTTGAACCCTGGAATTGTTGCACTTACGGGGCACAGAGAAGTAAACGTTACTGAGCAGCTCTTACGCTTGGACAACATATGCTGAAATAAGGAGAAATAATCACTGAGAAATTATTACACAAAGGTAAATCCTTGTAGATACGAGGATAATATTGAACTCCATTTTTGAAAAATTGGATGTGCTTATATGGGATAGATTTATCTGCTTAGGATAGAGTCTGTTGGTTTAGGTTCAGGTTCTGTGAAAGCTGGGAATTTTTCGTTAGCTGAATTACTATTAGCTCTTCTAGAATCATTCTTCTGGGTGGAGTTACTGGTCACATCTATTTATTTCACGAAATTCCTGTATTCATTGTGGATATTATGATTTTTGTGACCTGCAAATTCTCTAAGTTTTATACAGGTGTCCGCTATTATATTGAGAAGAGAGAGGCTGGTGGCTGCAAGTGTGCGGTGCGGTGACTCTGACGAGAGTAAGGATCGTTTGGGATTCTCGCCGATGAATCTTTAAAATGCACAGCCTGACTCTCTGGCTCATCAGGGATAAGAAGTCAGCGAAGAATATTCGTTTAGAGATCCTGACTGGGGCTGACTGCGGACGGTTGAGCACCGCTGCAGCGCGTTTCGAAATTTGTAGCGGCATGTGTCAGTTTGTATTCTGGCACGACATGACATTGACAATATTAGAAACGCAAACTGGACACATTCGCGATTTCAGAATACCAATGAATGGCGTCAAAAAGAGTATAAAACAGAACAGTGGAACCCGGTTCTAGCAATCGGTAGTCATTTCTTGTTATACTGATCCAGGATTTAGCGGAGTGGCTTAAACTGATCTGCATTTTCAGAAGAGAAGGAGGTTGGTGTGTGATGGCCGCAAGCCTGAGAGTACCTGCGCCTGGGAGCAGAGGAACGTTCACTGTTGGATGACGTTACCCAGCAGCGCGCTGAAGACAGTGACAGAAAACTAATCTTTGTGTTGTAGTGATTTGTGAAGTGTAGTCATGAATTATTTAAGAATCGTGAAACGGCTGAAGTTCTTGAGCAGTATGGGCATGGGATATATCCCTTGTTACAACGCCTAGTTGAATTGTGATATAGAAGCCAGCCAGCGCGGACGGGAGCCTTGGAATATAGACGAAGAGGAATGTTCGACGTTGGGAGTTTTACCAGGCGACAACCGATGAAGACAAAGGAAACTGAGAAGAATTAGTGTGTGCTGTAGTGACTTGCAGAATCTGTGAATTAGTGATAGCACTGTGGGTACTTGTTGTTGCGTATTTCGAGAGCTAAATAAACCCGATTACCAATCCGAACCCCGTGTCTAGTCACTTACCACGTGACAAATTTTCATTTTTACCATGACCGACATTTAGACTCTTAACGTCCTTGCAGATTATAAAAGTCTGTGGACAGGCAGTGCTGTGGCATTCTTATTCTTTTATTCTCTCTATGTTTATTTACTCTCCATTCTTTGTCTACGTATCTGTTTCTTTATTTAGTTTTTTCCACTTCGTTTTTATTTCCTTATTTATTCCTTTATTCTTTCTCCGTGTCTTTTACTTACATATTTTTCTGCCGCATTTCCTCCCTTTATTTCTTTATTTCTTCGTCATTTTGCTATTTATAGTTTTCTCCATTTCTTTCTTTCCTCTTTGTGTATTTTTATTACCTTCCTTCCGTTAATTGTTTATATATTTCTCTTTCTGTCTTCGCCGTTTATACTACTTCTTGTGTATTTCTCTTTGTCTGTGTGTTTACTTGTATACCTCGTTTTTATTTTGTGTTTATTTTCCTCTTTTCCTGTTTACTTCCACTCATTTTTCTTTTTACCTCCCATCTGGTGGCCAGCGTCTTGGCAGAGATTGTACTGTAACAACAGCGTCCTTCTACAAAAAAGGAAAGTTACTGGAGAGCTTGTTGTAGCTCAGAACAGCCGCGAAGGAAGAGTAAAACACTGCGAAACAACACGACACATTAATATAGAACACACACTAAGTAGGAGAATGGTTTCTACAGTCAGCCGACATGAACGAAAACAAATGAATCATAGAAAATTACAAATTTATTTCATTCGAAGGAACAAAGTCGCAGTTTCGTGTTCTCCTCGTCCGTTCTGTACAAGACTTTTTGCTTGTAAAAGTTGGCTTCACTGGAACGGGTTGCCGTAGTCTCCTTAGGAAGCGGAACAGACTTAAAATCTCCCTCTCCGATTACATAACAGAAGATCAAAAGACTAGTTGCCCAGTGTTTACATACAGAAGGCGTGAGCGGTCCACGCAGCGTCCATGCAGCCTAGGACTCCGGTACATTAGTGTGTCAGAATGTTATCTCTCTGGTACGGAGACCTTTCCTCGTCTGTTTTTGTTGCCCCTACACTAAAGTGTGATACTGGACAACGGAAGTACTTCCAACTACCAGAAAACTTTTGTAACACAAGAGACGCAGGAAGTAGCCATGTTTAACTTTTATTGGAAATAAGGCTGTCTTGGCCCATTAAAAAACTGTTCTAGCATTTGCCTCTATGAAGTAATAAAACAAAGATAACTGTAGAACAGAAGTTTCCGGGTAGAGACTCGACCTGAGACCTTCTGTTCACAAATCAAGAGAGGTAAAGAGCACGCCATTACATCTGTCGTTACTGTTAAGCATTTAATTAAAATAGTTCGAAGTTATATCTTACTGAAATTACTAACAATTTAAATTGGGATGCGTGCCAACAAATCAAACTTGGATGTGGAATTGTAATTATGAAATTAAATGTTAGTCTATGCTCTCCTTAATGCCTCCGTCGCTGTTTATGTCGTGTGTGGGTGCTTTTATATATATTGTGACATGACGGCGCAAAGCCAGAAGAGGCGTCCGTTGCTAGGGAATTGCTCTGTAAACACGTACCGGTGATAACCGTGTCACATGACCACAGCAACAATTAGCACTCAACAATACAGGAGTCATTGGAGGCGGTGTTCTCTGTTGGATCCGTGCAGGAGCTACATAAGAACAGCCCACTGGGGCTTTGATTTAGGAGACAGGCAGGCTTCAGTTTCATTACCTGTTCACCATAAGTCTCTGACCGGAGCTGCATGAATAGGTCATACCCTATTATTTTATTTACTTAAGAATAACAAAAATCCCTCTGAAATTTCAAACAAAAGTTTCTAAAATATATTTCGTCAACAATTTCTAAACTCATTTTATTTTCACTGGCTCTACAGCCCCCTTCGGCCCTGCCCTCTGATTTCTTCAGTTTCATAACCATTTTTACAGAAGGTAGGACTTCTTGAACGGGTGATCCGTTCGTCGCAAGGCCTCTATACCTAAACACAGGACAACACAAACACAGGATAAATTCATACACACAAAATATCCGTGTCTTGTGTGGGATTCGAACACACGATCCCGGGTTGTGAGCGAGCGAAGATAGTGCATGCCTTAGACCGCTCGGCTTCCTAAACTCAATAGCCTCAATATTTCTGGAAAGGTAGCTACATTTCTTCCAGGACACTTGACTTGATAGTATAACGATATGCCCTAAGCGGTGTTGCCACTTACAGCAAAAGTTCTCTATAAAAACAAACCCCTGACAAAAAAAATACCTAAATTGATTTGTCTTCGACTGGCAACAGAGCATCGTTACGCGACACAACAGACACATTTGTTGAGCCACTAGCCGTAACAATCCGTGATCCAGTGATACGTCACTCACATACAAACATACGTTGACAGATGCTCCATAAACCCCAATAACAGATATTAATTCCACATTGTTATCATGTACTCCATTTCGTCCCATGTGGGTCTACATTCTTCAATCTCCCCTTCATTAATATAAGACCGCACATTACTCTAAATGGTCCAGACGAAAGAAACGGACAGAGTCTTCGAAACAAACGACCCACGATGTCGCTGGATATGCACAACATTAGCAATACAAATTTGTGTTCGGCCGACGTGGAGAGAGCGGTAGCAACTGCAGCGAAAGTCTTTACGACTTGCATCCTGTTCTGCATCATCAAGGTCACCAACACAACGGTCTATGGGTAAACGAAACTAATATTAACGTCTCAATATTTATTTTTTTTATCTATACCAGTATATGTTTCGATGGCTATCGCTAGGCAACCGTCCATGACAACAATAGAAGGATTGCTGGAGGCGGTGTCTTCTATTGGATCCGCCCAGAGGTTCTGTAGGGAGGAACCCAGGTCTGAAGACGTGCGAAAGATACACTTGACGCAAGGACAAACATAAGAAACGAGCCCATCTCCTCGTCAAAGATGATGTTACATAAGGACTAATACCGAAAGGGTTCAGTTAAAGGAAAAAATCTCCAGGTCGTGGGTCTCAAGAGCTTTGACTCCAAAATAAATTGATTGGCAGTAACCCACCAGGAACCCAGTAACATTGACATTGACTTTGACTTTGACTTTTTGGTGAGGAGTCAGTTGAATATTGGCCACTCCGTCGTCTGTAGTCCGCAAGCCAACTATACCGACAGAGTGACCGCCGCTTGTCGGCGAAGTTAGTGCCAACTTTAGCGGATAGAGGGTATCACGTGGTCAGTGCAACGAATCCCCACGGTAGTTAATCTCGGTTTTCTAGACAAGAGCCGCTATTTCCTTGAAATAGCTCCTCAATTATCCTCACGAGGCTGAGTGAGCCTCTTTTCAGACCCACTACTTCTCAGAAAATCTGGTAGCACAGGGAATCGAACCCAGTACCTCTGGATCTGTAGCCAGCAACTCTGACCACTGGACAACAGAGACGGTCAACGAATTTAAATGCAGGGCCTTAAAATGCTACGTGCATTTTAATGTTTTCTCAAAGATTTGAACAAGTTTCACAGCAAAGCCTCAGAATCCTTTATGCAAACTGAGTGCAGTTCATCTTGAGTACGGATTTCAAGTCACACACGTGTGACGTATGCAGCACATCCTCTACAGCATCAGCGCCATTCGTCTGTTTTACTTGTCAATCCGGGCAGGCCCCATCATTGGCACGTCTCTCAATATTACCTTCATTCCATTTAGAAAGAGGGTGCTTGTCGATAAGCCATCCTTCAAAGTGAAAGGACAGGAAGAGAAGGGAGAACGAGAGACGCTAAAAAATATGAAATCGCAAGGGCTATTTTGAAAAGGATCAGAGTAAGGTAGGTGAAATGTATGTATACTCCCGAAAGCTTTTATTTCCACTAATAAATCATTATAATATGCAATATAATTTAAAGAAGGGGGAGGTTTTTGAAATAGATTCTACTCTCTACCCCTCTTCTATTCTAGCAGATGGTCTTTATTTCATTGGCTGGTTTTATGTAATAAATCTGACACCCTGTGTATATGCCGCCCCCTTTTTGCAATGTCTTTGAATCACAGTGGCAGAGAGCGAGACAGAGTTAACGTGAAGGATAGTGAAAGACGGAGACAGGGGAAGTCAGATCTGTATACAACAGTCGAAAATAAAATAAAAAATAGTATAGGTACCTATACATAGTGTGTACCGTCATCATCCATCACAGACTCCCTCTTGCCTGCTGGCTATTGTTCTTCAATGACTGCAGTGCTGGCTGGTACTGTTGCCGAGTGATTTACTGATTTCTGCAGACCTTCATTCCAAGCCCCATTGTCGTGCCAGTCCAGTCATCCCGTCTCATACATATGCCACTTCCATAAAGCCCTCCATTTGATTCACACAATATTTCAGAAAATAAGACTGACCTATGTGACAACATTCAACTGACATATCAAAGCGTTTCTTAGAAAGGCCGCGCCATAGCTCAAGCGGTTATTCGCTGGCTTCCCACCACGGCGGCTCGGGTTCGAGCCCGGGTCTGGTCAAGTGGGATTTGTGGTGGACAAAGTACTTCGGTTTCCCCTGCCAATCTTTCTTTTTTCCTTTGCACTACAGCCCCAGTGGGCCTAGGCCTACCTCCATGTACTTCTCCGTTCACTTAAGTTTTTCTAGATCTTAGACATTCGGTAGGACTCCTTGGGCGGGTGATCAGCTCGTCGCAAGGCCTCTACCTGTACACAAACACAGAAAAACGCACACACACAAACTAAACATCCATGCCCTGAGTGGGATTCGAACCCACGATCCCAGTTTCCAAGCGAGCGAAGACAGTACATGTCTTAGACCGCTCGGCTACCGTGACCGGCAGAATAATAATCTTTAGAGTGTTATAATCATAATACACGTAAAGCAATTGATTGAAAGAAAAACATAAAAATGGTTTTAACGTGGTCTAAAGTCAGTCAAGAATATCTGACATTTCTTTCTTAATTGCGAATTTTGTTGAAAATGAAAGCCTCTGTGGTATAGTGGTTAGAGTTCCTGGCAACAGAATCAGAGGTCCCGGGTTCGATTCCCGGCACTACCAGATTTTCTGAAATGTAGGGGGTCTGAAACGGGGTCCACTCAGCGTCGTGAATATAACTGAGCAGCTGTTTCAAGGAAATAGCGGCTCCGGTCTAGAAAACCGGAATTAACGGCCGTGGGGATCCGTTACGATGACCGCGTGACACCCTCTAACCTCTAAAGTTGGCACTAACTTCGCCGATAAGCGGCGGTCGCTTAGTCAGTATAGTTCTCTTGCGGACTATAGACAACGGAATTTTTTGCTTTCTTTTTGTTTGTTGTCTTGTAAGCTTACATATTACGTCAAGAACAAGAAGCTTCACCAGCACAATTATTTACATTTTAATTATATATGTATTTATATACGTTTAAGCCTCTAAATATATGTGGGAGGAGCCTTTGTTTAACTGTCATAGTAAATGCGTTTACTTTGGTCATCTCCGTTTACGTTCTCGAAGAACTGACGATTGTTCGGTAATTTTTACTTGTGACAAAAAGACCATTATGGAATCCAGAGTTTAATTTTTTTTTTTTTCCAGTGGCTCTTCGGGTACATTCAGTGCCCTGGCCTGTTATTCAGTTCCGTAATCATTTTATGAGTGTTCTTTATTGGGGCTACGCGTAATCACCACGTTAGCCGCCCTTCTGAAACTTCGTAGTTGAGAGGGCGCCGTTGTATGGTCTGGGAACAACGTCGAGGTGCTTTGGAGTAGGAAGAGGACAATGAGATTCTCTCTTAGGGCTTAACGGGCCTTGCTTCGACGAGCGAAGTCTTCCTGGTGAAGAAGTCTCCGGATCACAACTCGATATTAATAATACACCTCTTTATTAACAGCACTACACAGTTACAAGCCGCAGTAACTTGCAATTACAGTTGCCCTTCTGGCACTCACTGTACACTACTTCCAGATTCACAACACCACGTTGCAGTACGCTGGATGACGTACGTCAAACTCGGATCCTAGCGTCTCACCGAAAGTACATGCCCACTCACTGGTTACCCAACTGAACGGCTAATGTCCTCTCGTCATCCGGGGATCACTCCCTTTAAATACTGCGAGATGACGTAACGTCCAGAGCCTCTTTCCAGATCATTCTCGAAGCTACTTGAAGCTTCTTCTACTGTTTCATAGTTCGAGAACATTCCGGAAGTTTCTTTTATCAGACTGGCAGTGGGATGAGTAATCATTAACACACCACACCGATTAGCAGGCTTTATCAGTGCATTCCTTACTGTGAATTCTTAGAACAGTTAATGCAAAACTGGGCATAAGTTACGTTTAGTATAAAATTGGTACCAAGTAACAAATATTAATCTCTGAAATTTACGCCTGTATGTAATGATCGGTTACAATTTTTTACAGACGGTAGGACTCCTCGGACGAGTGATCAGCTTCTCGCAAGGCCTCTACCTAAACACAGAATAAACACATACACAAAACAAATATCTGTGCCTTAAATGCGATTCGAACCCACAATCCCACGTCAGAGCGAGCGAAGACAATTCATGTCTTAGACCGCGCGGCTATTGTAACCTGCTCTAAATAAGAGCACACGTTAGCAAATGCACGAATGAGGTCCCGTTGTTTAATTTTCTCGAAAACCACAGGACTCAGAGAGCGATGTGCACTGGAAATAACGTCTCTTCTTGCACACAGCCTTTCAGCGCAACATTCTTCATAGGGCGCTTCAGGTACCAAATTGGCACAAACCGCAGGCAGGTTACCATGCAAAGTGTTCGTTATTTCTGGCGAATTTTAAATCAAGTTGGAGAGCTGGAAAGGTGGAACTTGACAACAAATCTTTCTACAACCGCCTCAATTTATATAATTCATATAAGTGTAGTTGTAATTGTATTTGCATTGTATTCATTGCGTGTAGTGTGTCCTTTATTGATTGTGTAGTTTTGTGTGTTGTCTTTTGAGTGTGGTGTGTTATATTGTGTGATGTGTACTATTTGTGTTGTGTGTCTTATTGTAGTACCACTGCCACTGGGTAAAACCCAATTTGCAGTTAAAATAAATAATAATAATAATAATAATAATAATAATAATAATAATAAAACATAAATGTCAGCCCAGCGGTTCTTGTGGCCTTGGACGGACGGAAAGAATCTAATAGGCCCTTGTAGGGTCCCGGAAGCACTTAATGCTTGCTTCAATAAGCAAACAGGATTATGTGTATATCTCAGCTGATTTGCTGACAGTCTTGCATTGCTAGGTACTTAAATACACAAGCATGCATACAGTGACATGATGCCTTAAAGCCGGAATATTCCATTGCTAGGCAACGCTTCGGTAAACGCAGATTCCCACTGCAACGGGTTCTCTGGTGGAGTTCATAGCGTTTCCACGGATTGAAACACGTTCCCGTGGCAACGAATAACGCAGAATAACAGAGGAATATTTTGGGTTGGAGACCTATATTCGGGCCGCCTGGAAGTTATAAGAGTCGTAATTCATGCGTAGGAGTGACTCGAGTTAACCCGTGTGAAGGCGGGGTCGATTACCTCCACCGTGACCCTGCGAGTCGTAGGAGGCGACGAAAAGGGAAGTCTCACATCTAAGTCCAAGGGACTCGAACTCGAGAAAGACTGCGCTGGCAAGGATCAGCAGCATATGCAAAATACAGACCCGTCCTCTCGTCAGAGAGGGCGCCACACAAAAACAAGATCGTAACTGTCAAACAGTAATAAATATCTGGTCATGAGCCCCAGATGGGGCTCGACACCAAAACTTATTGACTGACAGACCGTCAGTTGCAATGTGACTTTAACTTTGACGTGATCTGAGGAGTGATTTGTCGAACAAACGTCGTTCAAGGAAGTTCAGTGTGCGAGCAGTGATTCGTTGTTCTTCATTCGTCGCAGTGGAAGAGAAGACACTCGTGGTCNAGGAAGCGAAGGAAAGAGATAAACGTACGAAAGAAACAAAGGAAAGTGTGAGTGAATACTCAGTCATTTTAATTGTTTCTTGCATCCTGTTTTGTATTTAATCAATATCAGAGTTAATTTCACCGACCACATAACACGTTTTTATTATTGTCACACTACATGTTTCGACCTCAAGAGGTCATCCTCAGGTGTACAAACACAGTTGCACAATCACACGCAATCACAATCGTTTTTCCACTTATTTCGATCCTGTATCCTGTTCAGGTCTACGCTCAATAATATATGTCAAGTTTCTTCTTCTATACTATTCCAAATGTTAAAAGTTAAAATTTAAATTTTAAAAAAATTTTAAGTTTTTTAAATTTTAAGTTTTTAATTTTTTTAAATTAAAATTTTAACTTTTAACATTTGGAATAGTATTTTTAACTTGTATTTTATAAGAAGAAACTTGACATATATTATTGAGCGTAGACCTGAACAGGATACAGGATCGAAATAAGTGGAAAAACGATTGTGATTGCGTGTGATTGTGCAACTGTGTTTGTACACCTGAGGATGACCTCTTGAGGTCGAAACATGTAGTGTGACAATAATAAAAACGTGTTATGTGGTCGGTGAAATTAACTCTGATATTGATTAAATACAAAACAGGATGCAAGAAACAATTAAAATGACTGAGTATTCACTCACACTTTCCTTTGTTTCTTTCGTACGTTTATCTCTTTCCTTCGCTTCCTATATTTCCTTGTCTATTTCTATCATTTTTCTGTATTTTTTCATTCCTCTCCTTCCTTTACCAAAAAACCCCTTCGCGCTATTTTTCTCCCTTTATCCCTTTCATATATTTATCCGATTTCTGCATTTCTCCCATATTCTTTCCGTATCCATTTTATTTATCCATCATATCACCATTTCCTTCCTTCCTTCCTTCCTTCCTCTTATTTACGTTACAAGATATTTTGAAAGTATTTCTGGCTGTCCAGTAGTTAACGTCAGCTGTCAGATACTGAGATATCCCCCGAGAGTACAATAAAAAGGCACAAATTTTCGTCATTTTGGTTTTTACGCAGAACAGTATTTGCCAAACTACTCTCCGACGGAGCCATCAGCTGGACCGAAGTGTTCCGCCAATGAAACGCGGTTTTGTCTAATTTTCCCTGAAGGGATCAAATTAATGGATAGAATATCCTCAGTTATCTCTTTCTGTTTGGTTAGGGTTAAAAAGGTTGAGGTGCATTCAGTTGCAATGTTTGCTCGTGACTGCATACAAATCGTATACAACAAAACCCTACAAGAAGTCTAGACGTAAAATTTAAAGCCAATTTTAATACTGGAATTAGCTCACACTAAATGTGATAAATACATCGCCATATTGACACTTCCTGAACAGCAGACCAAATGGTTATACTGCCTTGGTTCCGTCTTCTAGAATTTTGCACTGATTAGACCGCCATTACTCATTCTTCTGTAATTAGAAAGCAAAATTTCCTCCACACCGCATGTAGCACGAGTGGAGAGAAGAGGAATGCATATAGGATATTGGTGGGAAAGCCAGGAAGGAAAGAGACCACTGGGAAGACCAAGGCATAGGTGGGTGGACAATATTAAAATGGATCTTAGAAACATATAGGATGGGATGGCATAGATTGGATTGATCTGGCTCAGGATAGGGACCAGTGGAGGGCTCTTATGAACACGGTAATGAACTTTAGGGTTCCATAAAATGCTGGGAAATTCTTGAGTAGCTGCAGAATTGGCGGCTCCTCAAGAAGGGCCCAGCTCCATGAGTAAGTAAGTATGTGAAATTTGATATCTCAATCTGAGGGAAGAACAAACACTGGAAGCGACATTTCAGATTATTACAGTGATGAGTAGGTACGCATCTACCCCCAAGTACATGGCTTCACATCCCAGAAGGAAGAATCTTTATATACTGAAGGTGTCTGACAAGGTAGTGCTGAGAAGTATGTACAGACGTATGAGAATAGGAAGCAGTGAGCGACTAGAAGATGTTACACACCGAGAGACTTCACTATATGCACTATTCGCTTGTTATTTTTGGAGAGATTAATTCAAGATTAATGAGCTAAGTTGGTCAAGTAACACATCCGATACAAACACGAAAATTCGACCACTTTTTATTGGAAAATCTTACGGGAAGGGAACATTTGGAACACTTAGATTTGAGGAAAAATTCTGTTGATTTAATCATTCATGAATTTATTTGTACTTCATTGGTGTATTTAAAATTCTACTAGTGGCCCTCTTGCACAAGCCCCGGATGATAGAAGACGATAAGTGTGAAGCAGTTTATGTAATGATAATTTGCAGGAGAAACAAATTACTGGAAGAAAACCTAAAACAGTGCCACTTTGTCCACCGAAAGTCCCACATGAATTGACCTGAAATCGAACCTGGGCCGCTGCGGTGGGAAGCCGAAGACTAACCGCCTAAGTCTCATCCCAGGATATGCCGAATACGAAGAAATGCTATGCACATGAAGGCGAATTTCCGTTGTTAACATATTAACAGGTATTACTGGAATAGATCTTTGAGATTTGAAATGGACTGGCTCGGGGAAGTACCCAGCGGTCACCTGGGATCGATACTCGGGTTGCATAAAGTCAGGACACTTCTTGATGTGCGGCACAATTAGCAGGAACTCTAAGGAGACTCCAAGTCATGTAAATACTGTGTTAATTAGTGTGTTGGTCAGTGGATATATCTGTCACTTATTTAGTAAGTCAATCAGTCCATCAGGGACCGCCTCTGCGGTCTAGTGGTCAGAGTTCCTGGCTACAGACCCAGAGATCCCGGGTTCGATTCCCGGTGATACCAGCTTTTCTGAGAAGTAGTGGGTCTGGAACAGGGTTCAACTCAGCCCCGTGGGGATAACTGAGTAGCTACTTGAATGGAAAAGTAGTGGCTCCGGTCTAGAAAACCGAAATTAACAGTCGTGGGGAATCGTTGCGCCGACCACGTGACACCCTCTATCCGCTAAATTTGACACTAACTTCGCCGACAAGCAGCGGTCGCTCGGCCGGTATAGTTCGCTTGCGGTCTGCAGGCCACGGAGTTTTTGTTAGTCCGCCAGTCACGTAAGTACCTGTTCATTCAACGAGCAGCTCGTAAGTTTGAATACATTTTCCTACGAATTTCTTTCATTCATTACACAAAATAAATACCCGGTGCATGTAATACAATATATTCTCCAGTTTAACTTCAAGTACCGATTCGAATTTATTTACCTGTATAATAATAATAATATATATTATTATCCCAATACTCTAAGAGAATGAAAGTAAAAACGTTAAAGCAAAGTTCTTCCTGTGCATAATTAAGCACCATGTCATGAAGACGTATGAGAGAGTGAAGTTATGGCTCCAACATTCTTTACCTCGGCACTAGATAGAGGTGAGCGGCTAGCTACATACATCGGCCGCTTTACCCCGGGGAAAACGTCCCCCGTACCCATTGGATAGGAGGTTAGGTGGACGCCAGAGCCAGTTTCGACGCTGTTAGAGAAGACAAAATTTGTTGCTCCTGCTGGGAATCGAACCCCGGCCATCCATCCCGTATCCCTTGGCTTTATTAAGTGAGCTATCTAGGCTCCCACTGTATTAGACTAACAAGTAGATGTAATGCAAATTATTTCTAAGGTGTAAACTAGATTGAAGTGGCTGTAGGTGGATTTCAAGGTGCAGTTGTCCCAGCTCACGATACTATCATGCAATTCTGTGATGCTATGCATAGTGTGCGTTTTGCTTTCCTTACTTTTCTTTTATTGTTAGTGGGGTGGGACTCAGTCCCTTGTACTGCGGCCACTTCTGGCCTATTGTACCAGCCCCAGATGATAGGTGACGGTGATTGTGGAGCAATTGCGGGAATGAAGATTGGCAGGGGAACCCGAAGTACTCGGAGAAAACCTGCCCCAGCGCCACTTTGTCCACCACAAATCCCACTTCACCAGACCCCCGGGATCGAACCCGGGCCGCCGCGGTGGAAAACCAGCGATTAACCGCTGGAGCTATGGCGCGGCCTTTTTGCTTTACTGACTTTTCTACTTACACGTAGTCTCTGGCAGGCAGCCAGTAATTTGAAGAGCAGAACAGATGGGCAGCAAGATGCGAGTAACAAAGGGAAATGAATGTACCTCCCATCAAGCCAGGGTCATCTCTGTTTGTTTATATTCGCATTACCAGGCGGGCTCCAGCCTCTAGGATTTACAATGTCCTGAAAGTTGTACACTGTAATGAAATTCAGCAGGAAGAACTGCGCAAGCGTCCCGTGACGAGTTCACGAAGCCTGATTTAGTAACGGATATGCGTTACAGACTTAAGAGTACGACATAACAAGAGAGACGTTATTGATATAAAATTTTAGTATTCACTTTCAAGTATCAAAATTAAAGAATGTTGAAGACATTATGCCTTGAAATATTGTATTTAAGCACCCTGTTGCATTTCTGTAACTTCACATAGATTATACAACTCTTTATTGACCGTCACAAAAAACAACAGAAAGAATAAAAAATCAACAACGACTCGGAGTCGTTGTTTACTTCCCATACAGTACGGAAAATTCTCCGTAAGATGAGGCACCGACTGTACAATTAATTAATTTGCAACATCATGGGCCTAATATGCATTCTTATATAAAAGAAATATCGAATTTCCAATTTGTCCATGGAAATGTATGAAAAGTAAATATCAGCGACTGATTCGATGTTATATAACATCAATTTTATCTTGTTTTATATAATAACTTTTAGTTTTTTATATAATCTGACTTACTGTATTTTTACGCAAAGTATTTTAAATGATTAATAACATTGTATCCAATCTAATGTACTGCAGTCCAGTGGTATATGTTTGTTAATATGTGGTTGCCTGATGATGGCCGTTAGTGGCTGAAACATGTAGCGAAACACAGCTGGGCGCTGGCCTTGATTTTTTCTCTTTGTTGTGTTGTGACGGTAAATAAAGAGTTGTATATTGTAACACAACAGGTTGCACGAAATGAAAATTCACATAGATTATTTGTATTAGAGTTGTCAACAATGCAACCACTTTATTCCTTAGAATTGTCACTTTTTGCAGCATGTTTCGGCCCCAAACGGCCATCATCAAGTACCTCAATTCGCCAGAACTGTTACCTGGGGCGAAAAAATGTCGTAAAAAGTGAAAATTCTAAAGAATAAAGTGGTTTCATTGTGACAGAACTGTAATACAAATATTCTATGTGAATGCCTTGAAATATTGAAGTGACTTCTAGGATTTCGAAGGAACAGAGAGTGCAGCATTTGGAACCAGTCTTAATGCAAAGAGATGCATTCATAACAGGTCACAGTACAATTTTACAGATCAGGAAAACAAAAGTATGTCATGATATAGCTGAGGCGGTTAGATGTTAGCTTCATGCTGTGTTCCTTACCGGGCAGCACAGTATCACATCCTCGTTACTTTAAGATGGGCTTTATCTCTGATTCCGATGTTAGGTGGGTCCCTTATCACCACGGCATGGCGCGTCCTCAGGTTGCGGATGGAGGAGACGCCCTCCAGGTATGGAGGGAAGCTGCGAATATAATGAATAAGCAGACCCGGACAACCGACAAGAGGTGGTCCTCTAGCTTGGGAGTTGGGGGTGAGGTTAATAACTCCTCACAGTAAAAAAATAAGCTTGTTACGGAAATGTATATAAGGTTGGAGAAAACTACATAATGAGGAACTTCATAACTTGTACTCTTCTCCAAGTATAGTTAGAATAATCAAGTCAAGGAGGATGATGTGGGCAAGGTAGGTAGTACGAATGGGGGAGACGAGGAATGCATATAGGGTATTGGTGGGAAAGCCAGAAGTAAAGAGACCACTGAGAAGACCAAAGCGTATGTGGGTAGACAATATGAAAATGGATCTTAGAGAGATAGGATGGGATGGTATGGATTGGATTGATCTTGCTCAGGATAGGGACCAGTGGAGGGCTCTTGTGAACACGGCAATGAACCTTCGGGTTCCATAAAATGCTGGGAAGTTCTTGAGTAGCTGCAGAATTGGCGGCTCCTCAAGGAGGGCTCAGCTCCATGAGTAAGTAAGTAAGTAAGTAAGTAAGTGTCACCCAGGCTGTCAAGAAATCCTTAGGATTTTATGGAACCAGGTTAATTATCTTGCTAAAGAAAAGCCAGTCGGTCTTCTCTGTGTGAGTTAGTTCAATCCGCTTCATATAAAAACTCAAAGGTTTTCCTATGCTTAACTAATTAAGCATTACGCCATGAAGGCGCATGGGGGAGTGGATGTATAGATCCATATTTTCTTGACCTCGACATTAGTTGGTGGTGAGTTATCAGCTTCACGCCCTGGTCGCTTTACCCCGGTGGAAAATTCTCCCTGTACCCATTGGATAGTAGGCTGAGTGGGCCCCAGAACCGGTCTGGACATGGAGAAGAGAAAATTTTATACCCTACCAGGACTTGAACTCCGACCCCTGGGTCATCCAACCCGTAGACAGTCGCTAAACCGACTGCGCTATTCCGGCTCCTATAAACTTCCATCTACACCTATGTCTTCCACGCCATTTCTTCCTATCAGACTTACAAAAACAAATACATAATTTTTCATCTCCCGAAAGCTTGCTACATGGCCGTCTCATCATTCTCCTTGACTTTATCGCACAAGTATTGAAACGCTTCCTCTTGTAACTTTCTTTATCATCTGTTGTCTTCCCTTGATCCAAATATTTTCTCAGAACTTTTATTCTTGTGTAGCCTCGATCCACGCTCTTTCTTTAGGGCGAGAAACCAGATATCTCTCATACAAGACAACAGGTAGCGTTACAATTTCGTTAGAAAATCAAGAGTCGAAGGAAAAGTGTGCTACAGAACAGTACACCCATTTTCCAGATGCTTTCATTACACATTCTCACACCTCGTCGGTGTGAATATTCACTGACTGTCGATACAGACCTATTGGCACAAAGCTAATCTTCCTACAAATATGCCACTGCCCAGCAATACCCCTTTTTTTTAATTCGCTTAGTAGGGAGTGGAGTCCAGCTGGGTCCACTCGGCACGGCGGCCACTGATTGGCCTGTTGTAGCTTGCCCTGGGTGATTATGATGGAGAATTTGATGTAATAAAAATCACATGAGAAACCGAAGCACTCGGAGAAAACCCGCCCCAGCGCCACTTTGTCCACCATAAATCCCATTTGACCAGACCCGGGATCGAACCCGGACCGCCGCGGTGGGAAGCCAGCGACTAACCGCTTGAGCTATGGCACAGCCAGCAATTTCCCTTCCTTACATTTTAATAAATATTCAGCATGTATTATGGACGAATGTTTTGAAAAAAATATTTCACTCAAAGACATTTTTAAGCGTTCCAATTTTTTCGTACGATGAGCCATTTCGTAAGTGTTCACTCGGGAGTTCACGTGAAGAAGGGTTTATAATCTGTCAGTGTGAAGCAAGATTAAATTCGATAGATTTGGGTTTCTTCCAGCGGTGGTTATGAAGATTTATACCTTCTGTGCCAAGCAGTCCGTCGAAAGTCGTCGGACGTTTCGGAAGCACATATCGCCTCCATCGTTACGATTGAAAAGTAAACCAAGCAAGAAACAACAATGAAGCAGGTGTGTGGAACCGACATGTCCCTCCGAAACGTCGGTTGACTTCCAACTGACTACGCGGAATTATTTCTCAGAAGATAGAACTGTTCAAAATTAAATTCACCGGATAATATCAGTGCAAACTCTCAATACCTAACTTCGTGACTATTTTCCCAGTAAAATCGAAGACGAAACAAATACTCAGAGGCAGCTCTCTCAATAATATTATCCAATTTATGGAAACAGGGAGTTATAAAACGGAGCAGCGCAGTCGGTATAGCGACTGGCTACGGGCTGGACGACCGAGGGGTTAGAGTCCCGGTAGGAGCAAGACTTTTCTCTTCTCCATGTCATCGAAACCGGTCTGGGGTCCACCAAACCTCCTATCCAATTGGTACCGGACACTTTCCCAGTGGGTAAAGCGGCCGGAACGTGAAGCTGAACACTCATCTCCAGCTACTGCCGAGGTCAAGAAAATGTGGATCTATAATCCACTCCCCCATACACCTTCATGGCGTAGTGCTTAATTAGTTAAGCACAGAAACAACTTTACCTCGAACACTACATGTTCTAGTAGCAAGGTCTGCATCGACGTAGTAACTGAGGCTGACTAATGCCGTGAATCAAGACAGCTGTGGTACATGAGACACTGTTGCCCGCACCAGTTTGATAGTGATGCCCGTAAATATCATGAAGCAGGGGGTGGAATAATCTCCTGTGCGCACGATGCTAATCTGCCGGGGTCTCAGTGCGCAGCAAGACAGAGCGGGAGACACGAACCAAGAAAGCATACAGTGTCCAGTCCCGGGACATCTGGGACTATCACTTCAAGAATTTATCCATACTTGTTCGAAGTCCATTTGTCAGGAATACTATAATTATTAGTGAAGTGTAGTGATCTGAGTGTGTCCGATTTTTGTGAAGATGAGAGAAATGAGTTGGAATTTATCTGATGATTTCATTTTTATTCCTCCTTTGTCTCTTCTCTTCTTTGCGTCTTACCGAGAAAACTGACTCAAGCGATAACGCTTCTGTCTTGTTCGAGAGACGCACGGTTCGAATCTCGACTGACACACCAGCTATACTGACTCAGGTTTCTCACCGTTTTCCTCAGTTACCAAGGCCAAATACCGAGATAGCACCCTGAATTGGTTCAAGATCACTTCCTGTCACATCCTTTCCAAAACAATTACGCACTGTTATCCTTCTATTCGAAGCGATGAGTCCCTAATGGATATAAAATGTTCTCCTTTCTTTAATTCTTTGTATGTCTCTTCCTTTCCCTTTTCATTTCTTTTTTTCTGTCTTTTCGTATTTCTTCCTTTCTCTTCCTCTTTTATCCTTTCTTCTCTTCTCTCTTCCCTTCTTTATACCAGTGGTAAACCTACAGCATAGCACTCCTGATCCTTATATATTTCCTACTTCCAGTGTTCGTGCGTGAGTGAGAGAAATGTGGCTGGTGTATGTGAGAAGGAGAGAGAAGGAGACTGGCTGGTGTATGCGAGACATGATGGCCGCCATGCTACCGGTTTATAATTAAGGAGAGAGGTCCTGTAGTTCAGTGGACGTGAGCCGCTGTAGGATTCTGATAAGGACCGTGGCTAGTGCAGCAGCAAAGGCGACGAAGCGACGGGCTAACATGGACGGCCGTCTGGGGAGCTCTCCCTCTTCTTGCTCTACCCCCTTCCTCACACTCTTTATCACCCCTCCTGACCCCATCTATATTGTGTTCTGCTACTGCTTTGCTTACTATAATGCTGCATTACTTATAGCCAGACTATCACCGAAAAAGACGGCTTAAAAATGCAAGCGTAGCACGGAAAGTCCTGCAACGTTTGTTTTAGAGTCTATGAAATACGACAGGATAAAATACGCATCGTGCGGAAAGCAATTTGCACTTGTACGATCTTTGTTCCGTTATTAATATCTGTAAGTAGTACAGGTACTTAACTCTTTATAACGCCGTGGTAATATATGCAGCTTTGCTTAAGGTTCAGTTACTGCATAGTTAACCCAAAAGGTGTGTTCATAGGTTTAAATTATTTCCCGGAATAAACAACGATTAGTTTGGAAACATCATTAATCGACTCAGATTTTTAACAGTGTACTTTCTTAGAGGAAGGGACTGAATTTTTAAAAATTACTCTCTGGTTTTGATAGAACTCAATCTGCCGATACACTATCTGTAATAAAAAAAACTCATAAGATATAAATTACCTTATGGTTACAAGTTGTTTATTTCCTTATGTTGATTACATGTATAAACCCAGTTATATTTCCGTGAAATAAGACTGTTGTAAATAAAGTGTCAAATTCATCGATCTTCATCTACCAAGAACTACAATGAAACAGCAGAATTCCAATTAATTGCCCCCCCCCAAACAACAACAACAACATGAAACATATTACACGGCACGGAATAAACTAATGTAAACATTTTAGTTTACTAAGGACTACATCAATGAATTTTACACTATATTAGTTTCAATGTTTTATAATAAATTTATGATGCAAGAATTCGAAATATTTTATATGGGTAATGGATTAGGTTTGACTCTCAGAATAAATATCACTTGTTTCCCTGAACTGTAGTCCATTGATATTTGTAAATTAAATGTGGCGTGATCTCAGTGAGGTACGAATCGGCTTTTTCAGTATTATTCAAATGTTCTTTAAATTAGCAGTTAGAAGAAAATTATTTCAGAGCTAAGTGAATATTAATCTATTTATTCATTTATGGCTTAAGTGACGACACTCACTGTACCTCATAATACACGTATACAGGGTCGAATGATAACCGAGCTGCGCTCTACTTGAGAGGGTGCCAGTCGCCCAGCTGTAGCGTCGAGTCAAAGACTGAGTTCATGAACGGTGATCTGAAAGAGGTCGTGACCCAGTTCGAGGCAATGTCGCAGCATTTTCCCGGAAGTACAGAGGGGAACCACGAAACGCCCCAGGCAGGATAGGCAGCTATGCCGGCTGGAGGGCTCACCCAGCCTCCCAACTAGTTTGTTCCCGGGAATAAAGCGCCCAGAGCTCTGGAATGACACGCCAGTCCAGTGGCCAGGGTAAGGATACACCCCCTTACTGACCTTCACGACGGAGGAGAACATTTGCCTATCGTGCCTTTCTTAGAGGGGCACGCGGTAGCGTAGTTGGTTGAGGCATTATGCTGCAAGCCGGAAGGTCGTGGGTTTGAGTCCCGATGACGTGGAATTTTTATTTTGCCTAATTCTCCCAGCCGGACAATACCCCTGGGGTCCACTCAGTCTCTAACAGAAATGAGTACCAGGAATCTTCCTGGGGGCAAAGGGCGGCCGGCGAGTATGGCGAACAACCTTACCGCCATCTGTGAGCCGACTGTCTAGAAAATGTGGGACCCTCAACGTCTCACAACCCTATGGGTCTCCGTGGCCTGTTACATGGACAGTTCTATCTTTTGCCTCCTTTAGAGGAAATAATATTTCTTCTGCGAAATTACCTGATAGATTTCTATAAAATTCGGTTCTGGTCTTTTACGCTAGAATTTACTGGGCGAATTCAGTCGTGGTTCATATCGCTTCAATAAAGTTTGAAGTTCAATTATCTTATTCCATGGAGCAGGTCACAGTAGCCGCGCTGTCTAAGGCATGAACTGTCTTCGCTAGCTCGAACTCTGGGATCGTGGGTTCGAATCCCATTCAGGGCATGGATATTTGGTGTGTGTATACGTATATTCTGTGCTTGTGTTGTCCTGTGTTCAGGCAGAGGTCTTGAGACGAGCTGATCACTCGCCAAATGAGTCCTACCGTCTGTGAAAAATGATTACGGAACTGAATAAGAGGCCAGGGCCTTGAATGGGCTGGAAGAGCAATTGAAAAGAAAAACCATAGGAGCAAACTCCTCTTTCAGAAGTTATTAGTCACTCAGGTGGTCCACATATTCCACACCTTTGCTAGAACCCGAAGGTTCAGTAACGTAATCTCAGGAGACAGCGGTATCTTCCTGTCCTGATCCCCACGAATTCTTCTACACTCTCACATATTCTGCGTTAAAATGCACTTTAATATTATCCTCCCATCTAACCCTACGTATGGCCGAATTTTGTCTTACCTTCAGGTATTTCAGCTAAAAGTATGTATGCATTTCTTACCACCTCCGCCCCCCCCCTGAGTGGTTCAATTCTCGACCATCTGTACGTGTAATAAATTGACGTCAAGACCTAAGAGACGTTCAGAGTTTTATGGGAAGCATCCTCAGGAAAATAAGTATTTCTGCGAGATCCTTCTCGATCGAAGGTTTTCCTGCTCTTCGGGAGAGCTGCTTTCACCAAACATGGGTGAGTAACAAGACGTCTAGTCAGTACATGCGCAAATTCAGTTTGTAGTTTATCTGCCTGCGAAGCAGCTCTCAACTTTTGCCATTAGCTGTGATGTTATGATTCCATTGCTGTCACTAATGCACTTCAAACGAACATTAATGGCTACTTTATTTGGATACTTTTGATATTACTGATGCACTTCTGCATCATATGCAAATGCATCAGTAAATAAACAATTTACCAAAATCTGAATTGCAAGTACAGGCGGACCGATTCATAGCTGCGCATGTCTCACTGTGAGGACCCTTTTATCCCGCTGAAGTGCATGGCGATTTATGTTCTGCTGAAGCACCTACTCGGCTTACATCACTGGTGCATCATAGTGAGCGCTCTCTGTAAGCAGCATGGGCTGCATATCCTTATTAAGGGGATGCAATGGTCTAATTCATCATCTCTCTCTTTCTCCTTTTCATCATAATCATAACAATTTCTTTTTCTCTCTTATTCAAACTCGTCCTCCTCCTTCCCGATATTTCAATTTTTCTCTTTCCCCTTCTTGCTACTGTCCCTTCTTCATATTTACCTCCTCCCGTTTCTCTTTTCTTATCAATATTCTCTTCTTCGCGCTTTTATTTTTCTTATTTTCGTCTCCTTTGTGTCTAGGCCTACCTCCATGAACTCCTCCGTTCACTTCGGTTGTTCTAGCTCTTACACATTCGATAGGACTCCTTGGGCGGGTGATCAGCTCGTCCCAATGCCTCTACCTGTACACAAACACAGAAAAACGCACACACACACAAACTAAACATCCATGCCCTGAGTGGGATTCGAACCCATGATCCCGGTTTCAAAGCGAGCGAAGACAGTACATGCCTTAGACCGCTCGGCAACCGTGACCGGCTCTTAACCAGCTTTACCACCACGAATTACGTAAACATTACAAGGATCTATTCCAACGTCAGGGAAATAATTTGCCGGTAGTTCCCTCCTCTTCTTGCTCTTCCTGCTATTTGGCTCACAAAATAAAGTTCTGAGTCGTGAGTCGCAGAACTTCTGTTCTGTCCTTACAACTTGAATTTGTATATTCTCCACTCCGTAGCTTTAGTCCGCCAGAGAACTATACCGACTGAGCAATCGCTGCTTGTCGGCGAATTTAGTGCCAACTTTAGCGGAAATAGGGATGTCACGTGGTCAGAGCAAATGATCCCCACTGACGTCAATTTCGGTTTTCTATACCAGAGCCGCCATTTCCTTGAAATAGCTTCCCCGTTAACCTCACGATGCTGAGTGGCTCTGGTTCCAGACCCACGGCTTCTCAGAAAATGTGATAGCACCGGGAATCGAACCCGGGACCTCTTGATCTGTAGCTAGGAACTCTGACCACCAGACCACAGAGGTGGTTACGTTACCAATAATTTTGCATGTCATGGTAAATACAGGGAGGGGGGGTAGGCGGAAGCGTAGTTGGTTGAGGGGCTATGCTACAAGCCGGAAGGTCGCGGGTTCAAATCCCGATGAGTTCATTGCGTTTTCTTCAATTGACCTAATCCTTCCAGCCGCACTAGGCCTCTTAACAGAAATGAGTACCAAGAATTAATTAAATAATTTTCCTGGGGAGTAAAGCCGGCCGGCGCGTAAGGCTGACAACCTTACCGCCATCTTTGAACTGATTGTCTAGATAATGTGGGAGCCTCAACGTCTCACAACCCTATGGGCCTTCACGGCCTGTTACAGATATAGCTTTACTTACTTTATGGTAAATACACCCGCAGCCAAAAAGGGAACACGCATCACGAGACACGATACACACGGCATATAAGAGGAACGACTCCCATAGTGGAGGAACCATGCGCGGGTTTTGAATTGGGACAGATAAGATGAATATGTTAACAAGATTTTAGTATACAAAATGTTTATTATAATTGACGAATATTTTAAAATACTTTTTAAATAATTTTACATTGACATAATGGCATGCAATGCAATAGATTAGTGTAAATGGAGCACCTGATGATGGCACTATGGTGCCGAAACATGTTGTGAAGTGACAGGTAAAAGTGGACGCACTGCAAGACGGACACTGTATATATCATAGTAAATACAGGTAATCATAATTCACAACCATATAAACTTTCAGAAGCTGCTTTGCAAGAAGTTTTTCTACAATATTGTGTACACATTCCTTCTTTTCACCAAGCCAGCTACATGATAAGCCAATCATAACGTTCGGAAACCCAGGAAGAGACAGGAGGGTATCTTTTATAAGTTTGATTATAGCAGTGAATAAAACTGGTTCAGTGTGCTCTTTAATGAAAGAATTTGGTACTAGCAACTAGGGCCATTGAACCCTCAGTTTCCTCTACCAAAAATGTATTTTTAATTCACTTAGTGGGGGTGGAGTCCAACTGGGTCCACTTCGCACGGCGGCCATTGATTGGCCTATTGTACCTACCCCCGAGTGATTATGATGATGGAGCAATCGGTGGAATGAAGATTGGCGGGGAAACCGAAGTACTCGGAGAAAACCCGCCCCAGCGCTACTTTGTCCACCACAAATCCTACTTGACCAGACCCGGAATCGAATCAGGTCCGCCGAGGTGGGAAGCCAGCGGCTAACCTCTTGAGCTATGTCGCAGCCTACCAGAAATGAAAATTAGTTAATTTCCATTGCGCGAGCTATGGGTTTCTTACCAATACCGGCATTTAAATCTCCATCAGTTATTATGCAAATACCCCTGTTATCCATGTTATATTATTAGTATCCTTGTATAACACACACACAAGCATTCTTCGTGATATTCTTCTTTATACAGATATTCTATAGCCCTTTATCAACTGGTGAGTGTATGTAGATCTATTTCTCATGTTCATGGATACCAAAGAAACTGATACACTTTACACGATTTAAATTTTGCTGTGAGAATTATCTAGCATATTCGTCTGTAGTTCATAAATTTTTTCGTTTTAGATCCAGTATTGCATCCACGCAGGTGCTGTGATTTTATCTTATTCTCTACTGTCTGCAGTCTGCAGTCTTCTGAACCTTAGTCCTAATTAATGTCCTTCTTGTTCTAGTTGATACAGGAACATCTGTTACTCTTCCAAGCTATTCCGAAGGTCATTCTCAGTTTCCCAATATTTCAATGCAAAACATGTGGTCACTTTCAGACATCTTGAAATATCAAATCGTTTATTATTCAGACGCCGTTGTTTTTCTGCCCTCTGTCCATTCAGCTTCGTGACGATAATCGAGGAGCTATTTTAAGGAAATAACTGCTCCGGTCTAGAAAACAGAGACTAACGGCCGTGGGGATCCGTTGCGCTGACCACGCAACACCCTCTATCCGCTAAAGTTCGCACTAACTTCGCCGATAAGCGGCGGTCACTCGGTTTGCTTCACTTATCCATATCGAATTGAAATTGCTCTCTCAAGCTCTGAATTTTTGCCTTCGTGCTTATGTGTGTGATAAACAGAGAGGAAGAGAATCGTGGAAATCTCCTCTGTCTATTGACATTTTGATGTAACCACAGGTTCTCACAGCGGTAGTTATGAAGAGCTCTTATCTTCTGCGACAAAACGTCTTGTAGTCTGTTGAAATTCAACCGATGTTTTGTGAGGAACAGGTCGCCTCCGTTTTAAAGGCTTAAGAATAAGCCAAGGAAGACACTACATGTTCTGGTTCTTCAGAAACATAAGTAATTTTCATCCAACGATTTCGCAAAGCCGTCATTGAATTTATAAATTATATAAGCCATTCCTGCTAAGGATATGTAACTCAACACGAAATAATATTTTATAGTTACAACGGAGCTCCTATGGCTTGTTCATTATATTCGTACCAACCCATATATCCATGAGATTCTCCATCAGAGATGAAGCTGATTCAACTACTTCCACTATTCCAGGCTGTAAATTCATTAGAGAACGTAAATCTAAACGGAAAGAAAGCGGAAAATCGCACTCAAATAGAAATGCCTCCACTCTTCAGTTGCGTTTCCCTGCATATCTGCTTGGCTTCGATGCTCATTTATTTCTGGATTATTGGGAAACAAAGTGGGCGGATGTGGACCAGTGGCGTTATCTTTCGAACTTACTTACTCATGGAGCAAAGCCTTCTTGAGGAGCCGCCAATACTGCAGCTACTCGAGAATTTCCCAGTATTTTATGTAACAGGAAGGTTCATTACCGTGCTCACAACAGCATTCTATTATTCCCTATCCTGAGCCAGATCAATCCAATCCATAACATCCCAGCCTCTCTCTCTAAGATCCATTTTAATATTGTCCATCCACCTACGCCTTGGTCTTCCCAGTGGTATCTTTCCTTCTGGCTTTCCCACCAATATCCTATATGCATTCCTCTTGGCCCTCATTCGTGCTATATGCCGTGCCCATCTCATCCTCTTTGACTTGATCATTCTAATTATACTTGTAGCAATACATTTTCGGGTTCCATAAAATGACGGGCAGAGAAACTGAAGGCTCAGCGAATCGGCCCACCGGAGTTAATTAATTTATTTATTTCAGACACAAATGTATCATTGTATAGCTGATCGTATTACAGGTGGAGCACTTTAAATAGCCAGAAAATATTTTACTTGCATTTAATGAAATATACATCACACCATAACACGTCTGAAATAAAATATGCCCCTCTGAATTACGCCTATACCTAATGTCGCACATGTGAGTGTGCGCTTCGCGTTGAGATAAATCACTCAAGAGGCGCTCCCTATCCCGTATACAAGAGATTCTCTGAAAGGCTCTACTGCACACAGTCTGAACATATGAATGTAACACCAGTATCCTACAGCTTGTGGGCCTACACACATTGATCCTTCATCCCAAAGGCAAAGGTAAAGTTGTCCCTGTGCTTAACTAATGGCGTATGGTGGAGTGGATGTATACGTCCATACTTTCTTGACCTCGGGGCTAACTGGAGGTGAGTGGTCAGCTTCACGCCCCGGCTGCTTTACTCCTGGGAAAAGAGCCTCTGATATCCATTGAATAGGACCCCAGAGCCAGTCTGGACAACGTGAAGAACAGAAAATTCTTGACCCTACTGGGACGCAAACTCCGACCCCCCGATCGTCGAGCTCGTAGCCAGTCGCCAGACTGAGCTATCCTGGCTCCCCCGATCCATCATCCTAAGCTTTTACAAACTGCACGGGGCAAGATGATGTCGAAGTGACGCTCCAGCACACATGCTAGGCTCTCGGTCTGGTTACCGACTCTCCTGAATCCTTTCGCATTCTTCGGGCCCTCCAAGAATGGTAACGAACTGTGCTCAGACATTTACCTACCGAACCACTGTACCCCATCATTGGGCCCTGGGCCCTTCGTATCTGCAATTGGGAGACAACCCAGAGGCAAGGAAATCTGGAAATGTTCCATTTTATTAAAATCAAATGTTACGACGTCGGAAAAGTCCCAGTAGTGTGGATTTTTAAATTTACATGAAAAAAAACCATACAAACTGATTTATAAAGGAGTAACATTGGATGACAAAATAGATGAACAAAAATGGATGGATCTTATAGAATTCTTTTCACAGTCCTCAAAATTTGTCTATCGCCCAAGAGTACTGAATAAAAACTCCGTGGCCTGTAGTCCGCAAGCGAAGTATACCTACCGAGCAACCACCGCTTGTCGGCGAAGTTAGTGCCAACTTTTGCGGATTGAGGGTGTCGCACGGTCAGCGCAACTAATCCCCACGGCCGTTAATCTCGGTTTTCTAGACCGGAGCCGCTATTTTTTAATTAAGTAGCTCCTCAATTATCCTCACGAGGTTGAATGGACCCCGTTCCAGACCCACTACTTCCCAGAAAATCTGGTATCTCTAGCAATCGAACCCGGATCTGTAACCAGGAACTCTGACTTCTAGACCACAGAGGCGATCGCCCAACATTACTGAGTGGATAAAAAATGGATTTTGAATTCGTTTGAAGAAGTAATAGCAACATCAAAGTATAACCTGCATATTTAACTCAGTTAAGGTTGGTACTTGTGCTGCTTGCTTCCTTCCGCGTATTGAGGTGTCTCCTGCCAACATCCAACAGCAGCCAGCCCGCTGGGACTTCAATTCCCGTGGGATCTTTTCTGCATTATGGATATTTCCTGACGAAAGAGTTTCCCATGCTCAGCACGGAAAGAGACCAAGTTTGGTGGTAACGAATCGAAAATTGATTCCAGGGAATGAATTTTTAACGATAATTTGTTTCTTATGAAATGTAGGCATTGAGAAGTTCTTCGAAAAGTCATCATTTCTAACTTGTAATTCTCTGCTTCCTGGGGAATATTGGGTACCGCTTTGAATGTTTGTCGATTCTTCCTATTCTACTACCAGACGTTGACCGGACCTTTCTTGCTATATCACAGGAGTCTTGTAATCCACCTTCCAGTAGTTCTGCTTGTCTCAGTAGGTATAAATTTGAAAATTCCTGCTGCTGATAAAGAAAATTTCTAATCTGGTAACAGTGCCTTAAAATACGTGTATGTATTACGTCAGTGAGTGCAAGCTAACACACGTGTTCGAAAGGCTTACTTACTTACTTACTTATGGATCTGAGCCCTTCTCGAGGAGCAGCTAAATCGGCAGCTACTCAAGAATTTCCCTGCATTTTATGGAATATGAAGGTTCACAACCGTGTTCACAAGAGCCCTCCACTGGTACCTATCCTGAGCCAGACCAATCCAAACCATACCATCCCATCCTATCTCTCTAAGATCCATTTTACTATTGTCCACCCACCTACGCCTTGGTCTTCCCAGTGATTTCTTTCCTTCTGGCTTTCCACCGATATACTAAATGCATTCCTCTTCTCCCCCATTCGTGCTACATACCCTGTCCGCCTCATTCTCCTTGACTTGATCATTCTAATTATACTTGGAGAAGAGTACGTGTTATGAAGCTCCTCATTATGTAGTTTTCTCCAACCTCCCGTCACTTCATCTCTCTTCGGTCCAAATATTCTCCTCCACACCCTGTTCTCAAACACCCTCAGTCTATTGGGACTGGGTTATGCTGACACACCCGTGAAACTGCCCTGTCGAGCACTCCGTGTCTGTAGCCATTTTGTAATATACATCTGTCTTAAAATTATCAAGATATGGTCTCATTTTGTATTTGAAAATGAGAAAGAAAATGTCGGAAATGATACTACCAGATGGCAGTGCATCCGGGAGATCCTTAGGTCACTTTGCTACCCCAAAGGGTCGTCAGTTGCGGCCCTGCAGTAGGCAGGGGTCATTTATGCTACCCAATATTGGCGCATTATTCTGTATATGGTTTGGACAAGAGTAGATGCATTATGAGTGTGTGCTGTTAGTTGAGGTAGGGCGCGGGGCAACTGGCACTGCGCATCAGAATATAACTCACGGCCAGCAAACTGACCTGCTTAGCTTGTTTCATTTGTTTTGTTCCTTATCTTTCGTTCTCTCTTTTCTCCATTCTCCCTTTGTTTCTCTAAATACCTAGTTAGTTACAGATATCAACCCATCTGTTCCATTCCTTGTCTCTCCAACACGGGTAATAACAAAGTCTGCCACTGGAAACTCTTCCGAAACAAATCAATTTGTCATCATAATCTATTTCCTTACGATTAAGTTAAATATTAGGCCTATTATATCATCTCATCCATCGTCTCTCTTCTGGTAGTAAAAAAAAAAAGTAAAGGTATCCTTGTAAGAAGCCGTGAAGGCCCATAGGGTTGTGAGACGTTGAGGGTCCCACATTATCTAGAAAATCGGCACACAGATGGCGGTAAGGTTGTCAGTCTTACGCGCCGGCCGCGCTTTATCCCCTAGGAAAATTATTTAATTAATTCCTGGTACTCAGTTCTGTTAGAGGCTGAGTCCAGAGCCATAATGCGGCTGGAAAGATAGGTAAATTGAAAAAATCCAATGACCTCATCGGAATTCGATCCCGTGTCCTTCCGGCTTGTAGCATAGTGCCTCAACCATCTAAGCTAACGTGTGCCCCTGTCTTGTGGTAACAGAAACTGAAACTCTAACATTGACAATTCCAGTTTCTCTCACTTGAGGTAGCCTGGGTGAGTTTCAATATCTTTCAGCCTCACAAACAATTTGCTTAATATCTGTCTTAACACCCTCTATTCTGGTTCTCGGGAGTACAGTTCTTAATGAGGTGCCCCATAAACTTATGAAAGGCACGTCACATTCCAAGAGACGGATGGCCGACAGCGGTAACCATTCAGTCAGTAGCCACCTCCCCCCATTCGCGGCATTAAAATTTCTCGTGTCTGAAAATATTGATATCTGCAAAGTGATAGAGCAGGAGCCTTGTTGGCAGCTTCTGGAAATATTATTTTAAAGCATAAGTCAAGCAGAACGGATGGAAGTTGTCGTCAGCTCATCACGTCCTCTGCCACCTCGTGCAATTTAAATCCATCCTCTGGTACGCCCTGCTGTTCCAGGCGCGGTGACGACAGAATCAGAACAGTGCCTGCGACATCCTGTTTCCTGCAAGGCTGTCGTCAATCTTCCGCAGCAACAACACCATTAATGTCTGTCCAAAATATCTTTGAGGGTGGTCATCAACGAATAGTGACGTAGACAGTTACGTCATAATTAAGAAATTACATATTCAACATAGCGGATGAAACCAAAACGCAGTAACGGTTGTCCCGTAGAACACGGGCACTACAGCCCCAGTGGGCCTAGGCCCACCTCCATGAACTTCTCCGTTCACTTCGGTTTTTCTAGATCTTACACAATCGGTAGGACTCCTTGGGCGGGTGATCAGCTCGTCGCAAGGCATCTACCTGTACACAAACACAGAAAAACGCACATACACAAACTAGACATCCATGCCCTGAGCGGGATTCGAACCCACGATCCCGGCTTCAGAGCGAGCGAAGACAGTACATGCCTTAGACCGCTCGGCTACCGTGACCGGCTGATTTACACATACAAAATCAAATGTTAACCTTCATTTAATCTGTTATGAATGAAAGTGGTATATCAGTAGGTTCTTCAAAACACTCCTCAGTTTCCGCCCTCACTGAGTGCATCATGATGGGATATGGCCTAATGACAAATGTAAACAAGGGTAAATGCTTTATTTAGGTGGTTAGTCGCTGGCTTCCCACCGCGGCGGCTCGGGTTCGATCCCGGGTCTGGTCAAGTGGGATTTGTGGTGGACAAAGTGGCGCTGGGGCAGGTTTTCGCAGAGTACTTCGGTTTACCCAGCCAATCTTCATTCCATCAATTGCTCCACAATCACCATCACCTATCATCTGGGGTTGGTACAATAGGCCAGAAATGGCTACAGTACAAGGGACTTAGTCCCACCCCACAAGAAATACAAAAAAATAGCTGCGCACTGAACGAGCTGATGGAAGAAATCAAAAGCAGGGCGAATTACAGCTGTCATGCGAAACCGCTTCGAATTGCATTACTGTTGTCACATCTACTGGGCGGGGCTTCGCTGAGCACGTTCCCGTGGCAACACGGAAGGCGCCGCTGCCGCTGCTGGACGACGAATTGTTGGAACACGTTTCCACAGCAACGAATACGACTGAAGAAGCAATGCATTGCATACAGAGCCAGTTCGATTCCTATGGGACGCGCACAGAAAAGTTTCCGTTCACACAGCAACGAACCTGCCTAACACAGTAACAGTGAAGAACACGATAACTCTACAGCTGAAGGAACTGAACCGACCTCAGGGAGAGAACTGGCCAACAAAAGACAGAATACAACCGCATACGGCAGAAGATAGAAGGCAAACAGAAGTCGGAAGAAGAGGTCAGAAGAAGTCAGAAGTGACGTCTTTAGTTTATGTGGTGTAGTTACAGTAACCTTCAGGGTGTTATCGCTGTTCGTTACGAAGTATTATAGTTACAGTAAGACTGTGTTACAACTGATTGTAGTCTCGCCTGGAGAATATCCAATAAATCGATTCGTCTATTCCAGAACCCATTAATTTCTTGTCGCGTTACTAGGACTCGTGACATTATTAAAATCTGCAGTAGTTCATAGTTCTCAGCCCTGATTGCTACTTGCTTACGTTGTTGCTGTGATAGTCACTAAAAGACTACACGGCTTAAATCTAGAGCGTGGCACAGATATCAGGATGACGTTTCTGGTTGCGGGAACGAAGATGACGTAGATGATTATGTCTTCACTTTCTTCCACCTTTAGTTGTTCCGTTACTTTTCTGAGAGAAAATCAGGGATTAATGACTAAAATATTGTCGTGTGTATAGGGGAGGGGGTACGCGTGACGAAAATAACGGGTTCTAGTTCGGATGATTGGATTTATTAGCACCTTGGTTACAAGTTTTGTTAATCACACTTAAATACAGTGTTATCGTTGATTTACACACACTGGTCCTCCCCTGGTAACGCAATGAAAACACAGGAACTCACTGAATCGCACGTTCCAAGTGTTACAGAGTCTCTCTGTTGTTGAGACTTGTTTATCGAGACGTTGTTTAGCAACGCTCTGGCCATCCACGTTACAATATTAAATCTAACACAGATCATGCAATATGCAATTAGAGAAATGATAAAGGTGACTCTTTCAAGGAGAGAAGATGAACTGCCAAAGACAACTACACAACATAGTTGCAAAATATAATTTGAGGATTTCAGTAAAGAAGATGAGGACGGTGGCTAAGAAAGGAGAGATGAAAGTGACAACAAAGATCGTGATAAGTTAAAATATAATTGAAGAAGAAAATAGTTGTAAGTACTTATGTTATTCAAGTACAATATCGAAGAAGATAGATTTAGAAATAAAAATGATTAGATTTAACCAAATGCGTCGCAGAGTAAGGAAAAAAAATGTGAATAACAAGACAAGAAAAGGTACACAGATAAAATTGTATAAAGCCATGCTTATACTTACAAATGGATCCGAAATTTGAAGTATCACAAAAAAACAGGAGGCAAACATTGTGCAGAGAATAATATTTTGGGGTGTAGCTACACAAAGAAAGGCCATGTAAGAAATATTTGAATTAAGGAAGAACTGAATATTTGTAATTTAAATAATACAATTATACAATCTAGATCACAGTGAAAACATTAAGTACCATAAATTACCGGTAGACCAATTGTAAAGAGAAATTTAACATTAGAGCCGAATAAGATGAAAGAAAAAGGCACAAGCTGTTTAGGAGGGACGGGCATCCTTTTCAAGAGGACAGGAAATAGAAAACATGGACTAACCCACAATGATGATGATGATGATGATGACGACAACAAATTGCGAGCATTGCTGGAGGAGGAATTTCGCTACATGCACAACTCAAACAGAAATGATAAAGGGCCGGCGGACAAATCCAAAAGGTGTGAGGGACTGCCGGTACAGAGAGGGTGCGGAAGGGGACAGATTGCACAAATTGGCGAGAAGAAACCTGGAAAGCGGCAACGTCCATGACCGAAGTAGCAGGTAAGGTAAAAGTAAAAGAAGAGTTATCCTGTGCTTAAAGAGTTAAGCCCCACATAGTGCAGACGAATGTAAGACTGGAGCATCGCTTTGACACTAGCTGGAGGTCAGTCAGCTTCACGCCACGGCCGCTTTGCCTCCGGAGAAAGATCTCCGATTGCCATTGGATAGAAGGATGAGGAGACCTCTGTGGAGTAGAGAAAAACCTGTGCCTCTGCCAGGAATGGAAAGCAGGCCGTCCAGCCCGTTGTCCGTCGCTATGCCTGATCCTCGTACACAACTGGATCTTGCAGAAATCGGTTCTGATGTTGTGAAGTGACTTTATTGTTTCAAAAATCAGTACTGGGATCTACTGAACCAATTAATTTTTTAAGTTTGTACTGCAGTTTCTTTGCCAGTCAAGGTTGTATGATTTACAAAGAGTTAATTTTTGAGTCAGACCGCCTCTGTGGTCTAGTGGTCAGAGTTCCTGGCTACAAATCCAGAGTTCCCGGGTTCGATTTCCGGAGAATTCCTCGTGAGGATAACTGAGGAGCTATTTCAAGGAACTAGCGATTCCGGCCTAGAAACCCAAGATTAACGGCAGTGGAGATCCGTTGCGGTGACCACGTGACGCCCTCTATCCATAAAAGTTGGCACTAACTTCGCCGACAAGCTGCTGTCGCTCGGTCGGTATAGTTCGCTTTCGGACTACAGGCCACGGAGTTTTCTTTATAGTTAATAACTGAATGAAGGAAAAATTTAGTCAGTGAGTTCGTTTATTGGTTGATACGCTAGGCAGGACGGCAAGTAGTCTGTATATCAGTCACGTGGTTGGCTAGTCACAAGGTAAAATTGTGTTCTAGTACAGTAATGAGTCTCCTTGAATGTCCTCTGAACAGGCCTGCAACAAAATATATGATGAGAGAATACAATACCGTCTCCTGTTAATCGACCTGAATGGGTAGGGAACTGATAAACTGGTGACGAATTCAACAGAGTGTTTAATCGATTTATAGGTCGATCTGTCCGCGGTGATGCTGTGTGTACGTACATCTGCTGTCCATCACGCGGGGAGCTGTGACTGACTAATGGTGTCAATATTTATACGGGAAAACATGTTGATGTGGGGAATGTTTCAGTGGCGGAACACTCTCCAGGCTTTACGCTCTTTTGCACAGGAAGCCAAGTTAGTTCGTCCGTTGTTTCGTGACACATTTGCGCCGTGGAAAGTAGAGAAAACTATGTAAGATTTGAGGCTTTCACGGCGGTGACTATGAAGAAAGCAGTCTTCTGGGATTTGGCACCGTGTATATGTGGTGTTAACCGACTACCGTTTCTCACGGTGTTGTCGCTTGCAGATTTCTTATACTTTTTCTTCTACCCTGAAGATGGGGGCGATACGTTCCTCCGAAACGTCGGTTAACACCACATATACACGGTGCCAAATCCCAGAAGACTGCTTTCTTCATAGAGAAAACTACGTCGTGTGTATTATAAGACGCCTGTATACGTAATGCAGAACAATCAGTCGTGTCTAACTATCCCTATATTTCATGAGATATTACCTGAAGGAAAAGTTACGTGGAGCTGTACTAGTTGCATCGAGAGTAGGACGCGTTCAATCCGCGTTTGTAAGACGTGAATAACGTGAACGCATAATGGTGAATACACGTCTGTCATCCGCATGTTTTAATATATATAAAAAACAGTGGTTTAACATAGTCATCAAATGGTAACACCTCAAAAGCGTATCGGGGAAATGTTCTGGCCTGGATACCGCTTGTCATTAGGTTATCATCGTATTCTTAAATCCCTCCAGAAAAGTATTAAGCTAGTGTCTCGAATGGCCGCCTCTGTGGTCTAGTGGTCAGAGTTCCTGGCTAAAGCGTCACGGGTCCCGGGTTAGATTCTCGTTGCTACCAAATTTTCTGAGAAGTATTGGGTCTGGAAAGGGGTCCACTCAGCCTCGTGAGGATAATTGAGGAGCTATTTCAAGGAAATAGCGGCTATGGTCTAGAAAATCGAGATTAACGGCCGTGGGAATCCTTTGCGCTGACTACGTGACACACTCTATTAACAGAAGTTAACACTAAATTCGCCGATAAGCGGCGGTCGTTCTGTCGCTATAGTTCGCTTACGGACTAAAAGCCACGGAATTTTGTTTTAGTTTAGTATCTCGAATACGCCAAGACCTTTCCTATTCACCTATCCTACTATTCGATGATGTGCAGTCCAGCTTCTGAAATTGTCACAGTATAATAGTTCACAGAGAGAAGACACATTATTCAATAAAATTATTGAAATATAACCAGATATTTAATACCAGTTTTCATATGCTGATTTCTATATCTGGACACATACTGTACGTTTCCCATCGCTCCACATCTCCGCATATTAAATTTTTGAGCCCAAGAACCTGTCGTTCTCACTTTCGGGTTCCTTCTTCGAGTTCTTACATGTTCCGTTAACCATAATCTGAGAAAGTCGCGCTTCATCAGCGAATGGAACATAGTTCCATTTAATTAACGTCTCTATTTCAAATTATGTAATAAGTGGCGGTGGTGGTGATAATGTTCGTAGCAAACTTAGGGATAGACTGTCAGTGAGTAAACAAACAACGCACAAATTTCGTGTGCAGTGGCTGAATCTCATGAAATTAAGCGACGTAGATGTTGAAATCCTAAATACGTTCGCAGCTTTGGAAACCTTCCACGCTGAGGTGGATATTGGGAAACTATTAGAGAGAATATGAAAATTTCTGCCAAAGAGAGTCTAGGTTATAACGAATAGAAAAAGCATAATCCATGTTCGGATGGAGGTTGCCCAGAATTATTAGACCAAAGTTAACAAGCCACATTGCAGTGGTTACAGGATCCAAGCGAGTTAAATGGGGATAATCTGAACAATATAAGATTCAGGAATAAAAGGAGGGAATATCTTAAAGAAAAACTGAGGAGCTTGCAAAGAACAGTAAGAACAAGAATATTAGAGACCTGTATAGAGGAATAAATCAATTTAAGATGGGTTGCCTGCCTAGCAGGAACTTAGTGACGAATGAGAATTGGCTGTACTGAATTAAGAGACCTAAGGAAGACCTCAGACTATGATACAGCCCTGTGGGCTCTCAAGTGCCTCACATGACAGTTCTCTTTTGGATACATTACTGACCCAAGAGGACATCCTCTCCAGCTTTCTGCTTCTGAAAACAGAGGAGATACAGAAAGATCAATCTGAAAGTGGTTCTGAGATTAATGTCCTGAAATTAGCTCACTCCAAATGCCATAATGCCCATTCGGAAAGCTGACGTGCATTGCAGAAAGAAGGGGAAAAGCGAGGGGAAAGCAAATAAGTATGTCATTAAGCTCATATTTTAAGTAAGTAAATGATAAACTTAAATCAACTATGAATTAAAATCGACCTCCTCTTTCGAAGAGGCAACACATTAGAAAAATAAGGAGCAAAATGAAGCAATTAATGAAAGTCACTCCAGACAAGGACATAAGGAAAGGAGCTCCCTCGTTAGGCTCGGCCATGTCCTATATCTTGTGTTTCATGACTCCTTTACGTCAAGTTCCTTCTCTCGGGATCCTTAACACGCCACCTCTCGCACGTTCCTTCTCCACCTATCCCATTATTTCCCTCTGCCTTGGACGGAAAATTGTCCTATCGACGACTTCAGCCAGATTTCTGTTCCAGGCATCCAACAAGGGCAGGAGCAAGTTCCGTTTCGCGCTTGTTGATTGCGTGTTGCAGTGCAATGCAGTACTAGTAATAGAAATTGAAATTAGGATGGGTGCCGGACACAGGTCAACGTCGCAAGCTGTTGCGTGGTTACGGACAAGGCAATATGTCGGCTCAGCATGCCTTCAGGTATTTCACTTGTACGTTCTTTTTGTTATGGCGAATGCACCACATTTATATCTACTCAAGATTGTCGGTCGTTGTATTTGAAGTTCGCATTTTTGTGAAAGATTATATCCGTTCTTACGCCTGAAAATGTATTCGTGAGTGTAAAATGCAACGTTCTTGTTAATAGCCGCTCAATAGCTCACGCGGTTAGTCGCTGGCTTTCCACTGCGGCGGCCCGGGTTCGATCCCGGGTCTGGTCAAGTGGGATTTGTGGTGGACCTAGTGGGGCTGGGGCAGGTTTTCTCCGAGTACTTCGGTTTCCCTTGCCAATCTTCATTACACCAAATTCTCCATCATCATAATCACCCGGGGCAGGCTACATTAAGCCAATCAATGGCCGCCGTGCCGAGTGGACCCAGTTGGACTTCACCCCTCACTAAGCGAAACGTTCTTGTTAACATTCTACAACTACGTAAGTTGGTTTGTTACCTTGCCAGTCTATATTGTGACAGGTGAACACACTGCATACAGAAGTGTCACTTCCTATGTAACACACTGTAAGACATTGCGCTGATAACCAGCGTCTATTGCTAGTCAACAGCTAGTAATTGGTAGGCAAAGAATAAACACGCTAACGATTATTTTAGCTAACACGGGGAAACAGAACTCTTCGACAAGGTGTTCTCTCAGCGGTACGCTAAGATCTACTCAAGAAAGTAGATTGCGACAGAACATTTCAGTCGACCCGCGTGTAGGCGGGTCCGAATATCTCCACCGTGAGTCTGTGAGTCATAGGAAGCGACAAAAAGGGAAGTCTCAGATATGACACAGTAAATTATGGTCACGAGTCCCAAGGGAGTCGGACCGAGAAAGACTGCGCTGGCAAGTGCCAGACTCGCCCTCTCATCAGAGATGGCTCCCCACAAAAACAAGACTCTGTAACTGTCAAACAGTAATAAATATCTGGTCGTGAGCCCCACATGGGGCTCGACACCAAGACTTACTGACTGACTGACTGACCGTCAGTCGCAGTGTGACTTTGATTTTAAATTGACAGTTCAGTTGGAAGTCAGAAGATTTCCACTGGAGTGTCCAGTTGGAAGAAGATGAAATTTGTGAAATCGTGAGTTGTCAAGAATCAAATCAGAATTGTGTCAGAGATCCTATCAGGATTGAGTGAACCCTAAGAAGAAAGGTTCGGCTGAAGATTTATCGTGAGTTATTGTAATTTATTTTAATTACAAGCGATTGCACAAGAAGTGATCAATAAATTCAATCATTCAATCTAAAACGGTTCTATTATTCGCGCCCATATATCGTGGCAATACGACTTTTGTCCTTAGATTTAGTGCTACTCACTTTCCTACCCTTACATGGTATAAGAAATTAAAATTTCTTATACTCTGCAATTAATTGAAAAAATACGATATCGACTGTAAAATGTTTACAAAATTTATTTGTAAGAAGTGAATGCNGTCCAATAGACAGAGCTAGCCCCTATCTCCGGGCCTATCTCCAGATCTCCGGAGATAGGGGCTAGCTCTGTCTATTGGACCCAACTGAGTAGGTTTTACCTGAAGACGGGGACAGATTCCAGTTCTCGAAACGTTTTTTTTAATTGAAACTAGACTGTTTTTTAGAATAGACAAGATGATGGATAATGTCCAGCAAAATAATAATTGTGAATGCATAATGTTGTCATTCTTATTTTTCCAAAAGATTATTTACTGATGCAAGAAATACAGCTTTTCAATATCGATTTAAGATTCTTCAAAACTTACTTTTATGAAGTGCGTTCAATAAACGGATACTGGGTCCAACGTTGATCAATTAGCACATTTCATGGGATATTGATCAGTGACCGATCTTGGGAAAACTAAACTGTATTGATGATTGTATGCTTTCCCTTCATGAGGTGTGCCGTGAAAGCAAGTCCATAAGGTCCATTTCTCTGTCCGGTCGCATGTATCCTAAACAACATAATTGGAATATATAAGAACGATCCAAGCTGGATAACTTGTACTCTTCTCCAAGTATCATTAGAATGATCAAGTCAAGGAGAATGAGGTGGACAGGGCATGTAGCACGAATGGGGGAGAATAGGAATGCATATAGGTTACTGATGGGAAAGCCAGAAAGAAAGAGACCACTGGGAAGACCAAGGCGTAGGAGGTTGGAGAATATTAAAATGGATCTTAGAGAGAGAGAGGATGGGATGGTGTGGATTGGTTTGATGTGGCTCAGGATAGGAACCAGTGGAGGGCTCTTGTGAACACGGTAATGAACCTTCGGGTTCCATAAAATGCTGGGAAATTCTTGAGTAGCTGTAGATTTGCCGGCTCCTCAAGAAGGGCTCAGCTCCATGAGTAAGTAAGTAAGTAAGAGTGATCCAACAAAGCTCTATCAGTGCCGTGTCCGTTTGGCACTTACGGGTTAATTGCAATCCAGGCGTTTCACAGCGCTTTACTACTTGTATCTGAATTGTCTTAACAGCGTCTGTCTGATACACGAATATTGCCCCTTGCGCGACCTAGCGCTCACGACTGAGAAGTCGGACTGTATTGCAAGTTCTCAGTGCGAGACGTCAGGAGTTAGTCGTGCGTGGCGCTCTGATTGTCAACTGTCTGCCTCTCAACACAGCTATCTCATAGCATTGTTTATATTGATGAGCCATCCCTTGGGACACGACCTCCTCTCTTCTTTGAAACGTACCGTCGCCGCCGACAAGTTGTTGGGTTGTATCCATTGTACAAAAATATACAAATACAAGTCTGCTCAGGATTACAGCAAGCACTGACACGGTTCAGCTTGGCCTAACAGATCTTCCTTAACTAACTAAACTTCGCTATCATTTTATGGAACACAAAGATTAATTCCCGTATTTACAAGGGCCTACCATTAGTTCCCATCCTGAGACAAATGAATCCAGTCCACAATTTCCTATACTATTTCTTTAAGATCCATTTTAATATTACCCTCCCATCTAAGAATACGTATTCCTAGAGATTCTTTGTTTCAGATTTTCCAACCACAATTATGTACATATTTCTTTTTTTCTCTCTCTCTCTCTCCCATGCGTGCTACATTTCCTGCCCACCAAAACATCCTTGATTTGATTGTTATTATAGTATTTAGGGTGAAGTACAAATTATGAAGCTCCTCATTATTCCAAATCATAGAGCATCCGTTTGCTTTATTCCACTTACATCCGAAAGCTCGACCCCCCCCCCAGTTTTACAGCTGCTGTTAAGTTTTATCGATTTCTTTAATTAATCGCAAGCGCATAAAAGGTCGATAATGACATGCGAATTTGGGAAACATTTGGAACCTATTTAAGTGCCTGAAACATGGACTGTTACTTTGAGGTAAGGAAATAAATAAGAAGTGTTTGAAAACAAATATATTTAAAAAATGGACGATATAAAATTGAAGTATAAAAAACTGGAAGTTATTACGAAATGGCTAGGAACTTTGTGACCCACACAGATCACTCAGTGTTACGGCAGTGAATGCTAGAACATTACTGTGCTCTGGCAATGTCAGACAGTACGAATAAGATACAGAAATATTTTGAGAAATGGTCACCTCAAAGACCGGTAAGAAGACCGGAGCATGGTCTTAATGCGGTGAGTAAAAAATATCCGTGTGCAATTACGTACCGCGCTATGGAAGCGGGTGGGAAGTGGAGGTGGAGTTCCATTCACTCTAAATTTACGACATTAGATGGAGGCCAGTACTTAGCTTCATGCTTCGTCCGTGTTACTTTCGGGGAAAGAGTTTCCTGTATCCATTGGGCGAATCCAATAGCTGGGATAAATGGGTGAACAACAGAACTGTCTCGGCTCTTACTGGAAATCGAACCCCGGTTCCCCAGTCACTCAGTCCATACTACAATAGGTTGTAACCGGCTCGGTTATGCAGTAGCGGTGTTAAAGCTTTTGGTTCCGATAGCACAGCGTTAAATCAGAGGGCAGCACCTCTTGTTGGGTCTGAGGTTCTCACAGCCGTGAGAACGGTCTTGGCGCTGAATACGTATTTTGGAGGGAGCCCAACATTTCGGAGGGGAAACAGGCGCTAAGCTGAACGAGCTTAGCTTGCCCTCTTTTTCTGCTGGTTTATCTCTTGGCTTGCTCCTTGACCTTCAATATGGAGGTGATATGTTCTTCCGAAACGTCAGGCTACCTCCGAAAATCACACAATAATAATAACCCAGAAGACCGTATTGTTCACAGGAGTAAACTGAACAGCCGAGGACGCAGTGTACTTCTGTGTAACTCTTGTATTGGAAATGGATGAATGTAGTCCCAATTGTGAGAGATACATAGCCAGACAGGGTTTCTTCTGAATAGGGAAGAAATAAACAAGTAGAAGAAACACTCAGACACTTCATTATCTTAGAATTGTTCTTCTCCGGTTTAACTGAAACAGCTGAAATACAGTCTGTCCCAGGAGGAAAGGTTAATATTCTGGGAAGTCATAGTATTCGTTATTCTAAGCAAAGAACTGTATGTGTACATGTGTCCTTTTCCTAGACAGAGCTATTTCACCTTACTTACTTACTCGCTTACTTACTTACGAACTTACTCATGGAGCTGAGATATTCTTGAGGAGCCGCTAATTCTGCAGACACTCAAGAAGTTCCCAGCATTTTGTGGAACCAGAAGGACCATTACCGTGTTCACAAGATCCCTCCACTGGTCCCTTTCCTGAACCAGATCAATCCAATCCATACCATCCCATCCTATCTCCCTAAGATCCATTTTAATATTGTTCACCCACCTATGCCTCGGTCTTCCCAGTGATCTCTTTCCTTCTGGCGTTCCACCGGTATCCTCTATGCATTCCTCTTCTACTCCTTTCATGCTACATGCCCTGCCCACCTCATCCTCCTTGACTTGATCATTCTAATTATACCCATATATAACCACAGGTAAAATTATAGTTTTGTACGTATATTCTAATTTTTATTTTTTTGGACAGCAGATAAGAAGACAAAAGATTCTGGACCGAATGGTAGCAAGCATTACCCGAGTTCAATCTTCCTTTATTTTCCTCCTGAATCAGCTTTTGATCTGTTATCGTTGTTCCCAAATATCTGAATTGTGCCACATTTTCAAAACATCTGTTTCCTATGTTTATGTCATGATTTTGCCCTGCATTTTGGTGATGAGACAGCAACATATACTTAGTTTTCTCTGTGTTTACTTCTAGACCAACCTCCTTACTTGCGTCATTAAAGTTTGTGCGTTTTTCTTTATGATATCTATATTATTACCCAGTAGATTAACATCATCGGCATAGATCAACAGCTGATGTGTCCCGTTTAATTTCAGTCCAAACTGGTTTTCCTGGACCTGCTATTTCGCCGAACATTCCCAAAATTGTTGACTAGAAATAAATATTATTTGCTGTTTCTAATACCAGTATTTATTGTTCAAGTGACAAAGTTGGTACAGTTTATATTTTCGAAAATTGCACCGTCAACATCAATCCACTTTGCAACTTGGCGGGTTACTAGTCTGAGCGCATCCTTTATGCGGGCCATAATATCCATAGCTGTATCTCGGAAACGGTTCGAAATAGGACACATGTACATATACACTTTTTGCTTAGAACGGCCCGTAATACAACCTCCCAGAAGAGTGACTTTCTGCTGGGACACTCTGTGTAACGTATCAATAAATATATTTAGGTTACCACAGATGTTATGAGGCTTGTGTGACTATATAACTTTGACTGACAGAACCAAGCCATTTTCTCTCTCTCTTTCTCTCTCTTCCCTATCTCACTTCTCCTATCAGCGACGTCTGCGTGACTCTTCCATTCATTTCCAGCAAGGCAGCACAGATAGATACATCAGGGGTTGCCCCGACGCTTATCTGCTCCTTACAGGCCCTACGCACACTAAACGCTGCTTTACGACATTCTAAACGAAACGTGAATTCAGTTCGTTGCTGAGAGCAGCCGGGGTTTTCACAACTAACGGGCAAAAATACTGTAAATTCTTCGGGTTCTTCAAAACATATTAGTGAATCTGGATTTTGTTTTCCAAAACGTAATTTTGAATATACCTTGTCCTAGCCAAATTATTATTGGGCTAGTTTCTCTTAATATAGTAGTAAATGATACACAGTAATTAACTATTGTGAAGGAAATGACCATTGCTAGACAACGGTTCGCTAAGCACGTTCTCGTGACAACGAATAGACCGAAATAGGAGATTGCTAGACAACGGCTAGCCAAAGACATGTTTCGTAGCAACAGATGAAACAAATAGTAATAGAAAAACTTTTTGAGATGTGATCTATATTCGGTTTGCCATGAGTTATAAAGGAGAATTCATTCGTGACTTCATGGATTCATTCCTAAGAGAATTCATTGTTCAGCTGTGGAGTGTTAACTAGCGGACAGCGGAAGCTGAAGGAGTGACCGACTCGTAAATCAGAACCGAGTCAGTCACGTAGAAGAGAAGACACTCGAAGTCCAGTAAGGAATGGAGCGAGTCTTAGGCAGTCGTTGATTGTGAGCTGTTATAATTGATTGTGATTGTAAAGAAGTGCCAAGAGATCCAATCATCCAACCCAGAACCCGTTGTTATTATTAGTCACGCAAACCCCTATGTACCGTGAAGAAGAATTTTTTTTACACCTAACCGTAACACAGCTGACCAAAATATTCTCTTCCTCCGTTTTACATAACTTTCATGTCTTACGGTGTTCACAAGAGCCCAACAGAGGCCTGTGTAACGTTTCATAATATGCTGTTTTATTTTATGTGAGACATTTTTAGACTTCATCCAACTCCAAGATGGAGGCCAGTCCCTTGTCGGCTGTCCAGGACTGCTTATACAGTATGCTAGTAACGAACTTCCATATCTGCTGGTCAAAGTCTACATCCGCAACTTGAGGACGCGCCATACCGTGGTGACAAGGGGACCTACTTAATTTAATTTTCGGTTGTTTAGCCGGTGCATTGCTGCACGGACCTTAGTCTTTTGTGGTTGTTATATTTCCGCACAAATTTAAAAAGGCATGCAAAGATGCAAAGAAACAATTAAAGTTTAAAAAGGCTCATTCGACAAACGTTTGAATGTTGTCAATATTGCAATTGTTCCTAAGGCAGTCAATCTTTTATGCAGAACGAGACACTTGCTGATTGTCAGCCTACAGGTCAGCAGTGCGAAACCCTGTAACACGCTTACACTTTATCACGAAACTGAAGATTTCTGAGTGCAGAATATTTTAAATTATTGCTACTGATTTTAATTCTAAAATGAAATTTTATGAATGCTTACCATTTTAAAATATAATTACCTACTCGACTTTAATTATAAAAGTAATTATATTGAATATATTAATTTTAAAATACAATTATTTTGCTAGTAGGTGTAAAATGTAATTATCGCCAGTTTTTTAACTCTTGAGTATTTATCGTGTGCAGTTTTAATTGCAGAATTATTGTGGATTATTTTAAACACAGTCACATATATATTTAATTATATAATTTAATTATTATGTTAATTTTTAAAATTAATTATTATTAGTTACCCCTACGCCCATACAAGTGAATACTTTGCCAGAACGAGCTAGAACTGCCGGTTCTTTCCTGCAACTGAGACGAAACGATCAGGTACTGTATCGACATGAGCCAGGTTTATATTTAACGTGATGTGACTATGCGAAAATGAGTCAGAACTACAGCTAAACAACATAATTTGGGGGGGGGGGGAAATCGTATTTTGGCTAATGGAGCCAGAATATTGCCAAAATGAGAAAGAAATGTACCTAAACGAAGCTCAGCAGCTCCTCGACGTGTCAGAACTCTGTGTAGGCGAGTCAGGTCTTAGCTAAAATGTGGCGGAACTGTGCCAAAACGAATCGAAATTGTACCAAAACATAAATCTCCGGTTTTATGTAGGGAGGCGAGGAGACGGACGACTGTAGCGCACTCTCACAGCAATTTAAGGAACCGTGTAATAAACTGCGACATTGCGAAAAGAAGTGTCACAGACAGAGGGACAAGTTGAGAGACAGGGCAAAGGCGACACCGACAAGGCAGCGGCATGTTTCACTGCATTAGGGACTAGGAAGTAGTAAGGGTTAAAAGAAGAACTGTATTGCGAGGCGGCAGATAGAGATAGGCGTAATCCCTGCTCGTCCTCAGTAGCATCTCAACTGTGAATCTGTCAGTGATGTTAATGTCAGATTCGTCAGCCGTCAGACGCAGAAGGAAGGCGGTTCGCACACTGTAACAGACTAAAGCATGAACCCCCTAGCATATTTTGACGACTGTACCCGTTAGGTTAATGGACCACATGGCTGTGAGAGATGTCTCGACAGAACGTAAAAGACGCAGGATCTGAGGTTAAGAAGGGTTCTATCTTCCGTGATATCATGCCGTGTAGTTCGTTGGAAGTCAACCGACGTTTCGAAGTAGTACGTAGCAACCATCTTGAAAGTAGACAAATAAGCCAAGCAAGTTAGTAATGAGCTTGCTCTCTGTTGGTCTCCTGTTTCGCTTATTCTTCAACCCTGGAGATCAAGGTGACATGTCCTTCTGAAACTTCGTTTGAGTTTTAACGGACTACAAGACATTATATCTCATAAGACAGAATTCTACAGAAGGTAAACATATCTATTTATGACAGAATATACAGAAGGACAGAATGTACTAATGCTTTGAAGACTGAATTTCTTCTAAATAATATATAAGCATCTGATTCGTACCTCACAGGAAACACACTACGATGTCCAACCGGTTATTGCTGTTTAAGGGGAAAAAAATCACTCTTTGCTGTGGGAACCATATGAAACACGCAAATATATTCCTCGAATGGAATTTGGACTTTAAGTATGTTAAAGTAGGTGGTACACTAAATGGCATTAAATGGTTAATTGCCGGTCACAGTAGCCGCGCGATCTAAGGCATGATCTGTCTTCGCTCGCTTTGACACAGGGATCGTGGCTTCGAATTCCACACAGGGGATGGATGTTTAGTGAATGTATGATTTTATACAATGTTTGTGTTCTGTGTTTATGTAGCGGCCTTGCGACGGGCTGATCTCTCGTGCAAGGAGTCCTACCGTGTCTGAAAAATGATTGCAGAACTGAATAAGAGGCCTGGGCCCTGAATTGGCTGGAGGAGCCATTGAAAAAAAAAGGATTAATGAGGTAGGCAGGGTATATAGCACGAATGGGGGAGAAAATGAATGCATATGGGATGTTGGTTGGGAAAGCCAGGAGGAAATAGACCACCGGGAAGAACAAGGAATATGTGAGTGAACAATATTAAAACATATTGTGACATGTTGCGCAAAGGAGAACCCCCCCCCATCAGCAGTGACGCGGCGGGTGAGTCAGCGCTCCCCTCCCCCTCCTCCGCACGGTAACGTAACGGTGACGCAACAGGATTGCGAGAGACGACGGTAGTAACAGCGGTTACTACCGCTAGCGTTGCTAGCAACACAGCACCAGGCAACAAGGGTGCTTATTACGTGGCCGTTTTCTGTATTGTCCGATCGAGGCTACATGAGGAGCAGCGAAGGCTATTCACAGTTAGTCCTGGAGCTACCTACGAGTCAGTCCTCGAGCTACCTCCGAGTTAGTTCCGAGTTAGCCAGTAACCAGTCAGTTGTATTGTGGCATTTGGAGTGTACTAATTGTGATACTGCAGATAGCAGTAATCGTAAATCTGTAATTTGGGTGATTGTGAGAGCGAATGTGAAATAAAATTCGCTACATCAAATACATCGTGAAGTTATTTGTCGCGATATAAGCCCGATATGCGACAATATCTTAGAGAGATAGGATGGGATGGTAGGGATTGGATTGATCTGGCTCAGGATAGGGACCAGTGGATGGCTCTTGTGAACACGGTAATGAACCTTCGGGTTCCACAAAATGCTGAGAAATTCTCGAGTAGCTACAGAATTAGCGGCTCCTCAAGAAGGGCTCAGCTCCATGAGTAAGTAAGTAAGTCAGAAAGTAATTAAGCAAGAAAGGACCTACCCGAAAGTTCTGTCTTAATTGTTTGGCATTTATTTTCACATCTTAGAATTTATTCTATGTAGGTGGGCTGTTCATGGACGGAAGAAAACAAAATGGTGTTCCTTTGAATATTTCAAGGATGAAAGAGTTTACACTCATTTTTCGCTCAAAATATTTCCATTCGTGAATACTGTTCAATATGCATATGGCGTCTCCAGGTTTGATTGTCTCCTCTCTCAGAGTACACGCATTTTCTCGGCAATTAGGCACTGATACAGGGCTCTCATTTTGGTGCTGTAATCCCATTGTACAACAACTGGTGTGTAGTAGTGACATGTGGCGTTCAGATTTTCCCACCTCATGTGATAGAGCCGTGTGCCCACCTTGAGCTAGTACTTTCACATTTCGCATCCCATGTCTTGTACGTGTTTCTTTTCGCTCGTCACTCACTGTGAAAGAAATGCAGGTCATGACGTTGTACTTTTAATTCCCCTAGAAACATGCCCAAGACAATTTCTGTCAACACAAACAATTTCCCTAGATTCGCAACATGTTCGCACATAATATATAGCGCACCTAGAACATCTGATTTGCTAACCTAATAAAGCAAGTCTCTTTTCTGAGTTACTCTTTATTGCATTTACATCTTCATAAGAGAATGAATATAGTCAGAGCGCACAATTATGCTACGTCACAAGGGCCATTGAATTTCATCACTTCCCGATTTGATTTTGTTCCTAGTGTCTGCTGTAACACAACTGAAAAGCCATGAGTATAAGCCCACTGCAGATGTTCTGTCATACAGGAAAGGACGGCCTTCCGTTATGTGGCTGCATTTGGTTTCCAGGAGCTCCAGTTAAAATCTTTATATCCTCTTTAATACGTTTCCCTTCTTTATCACAGAACTTTTATATTGTCACGTGTCCGGGGTTCCGTGACTAACAATAATGGGTTCTGGATTGGATGATTGGATTTATTGACACTTATACGTTTACACAAGTAGAGGCTACACGCAATTATAGCGCTATCGCTATCCTACACACTTTAGAGTTGACCGTTACATATGCACTAGGATTCTCTGTCTTCACTAGTCGTATCCTGACAACGGACTTTTCATTGTCACATCAACTCACACATAACCGTCTTCTTGGCACAGTCTAATTCCTTTTTTGCCATTTCCTGCAGCTACCAATTCCTAAGATTTGACCCAATTCTCTTCCGACTACGGTTCTGTGCTCCTACAGCTTCTGAACTCCCACTTCCAATTCTCTAATCTCTCTTGTTCCTTCAAACTTATCCCCTTATATAGAACAGGCACGGACCTACAGAAAACACATATGATGTGTTAGAATGTATGGCGCCGACGACGTAGAAAACACCGCTTCCTATATTACTACAAAGGCATGTTTATCAATACATTGCTTAGCAATGGACGCCATACTGTTGTCACGTGCTTAAGAGGGGAAGTTTTTACCAGGCCGTTGCCTAGCAATTGCTATGCCTCACAATATCTTCTTCAAACGAAATGCATGAAACGAGGTTATAATGAGGATGTCGTGTCCATAGGTGCGCGGTGTATCTCCAAAACCAAAGAACAAACTTAGACTTAATGCTTTCAGTGGTAATATGGCTCACAGTTGAGTACGTATTATTGGTCTTCTGGGATGTGATGCCTTGTAATTGGTCCCTCACCTCCAATGTACACGGCGTCACATTTCAGAAGAACTTAAACATCACATTCACAGCCAGAAGAATCTGAAATCTTACACTGACAGTTGCCAAGAGAGTTTCCTTTTGGAGTGCATCGGCCCCATACGTTGTAACAAACTTTCGAAAGTACGTCGAGCGCTATGAATGTTCTTACAAGCAGATCGCAGTATGAAGATCGGCAAGGGATGTACGACATGAGACAGATCTCTTCTGGTCCTGCCACTTTCATTTTAAAACATTTTCAGTATAACACAGAAAGACTGAGAAACGGAACAAAATTTTCTTATTATATTTGGTGCGATATTTATAGTGAGATCAATTTGTAACAACAAACCCGAATTTTCAACGAATGTACATCAAAGCCTATACACTGCATGTGAATAATATTTGCGTTCTTGTTAATTTCATCCCACTGGCTTACTAGTTACGTCACACAACCTGTAGTTCTCTAGAAATAACATACACACAAAACAAGTTCTGTCAAAACAAAGCAATTCCATTGCAAATATTCACAATAATTTCGCATGTCCAGTCAGACTTTGCGCTTTTCCATCCCTTCGTGCACGATAAAGGGACTGATACCTACAGATATATAGACACTGGAAATACGCGATAAGCATAGACCACACCCTCCCTCACAAGCTAAACCTATATTCATAAAAATCCCCGGTAAAACACAGAGGAAGAGAGTGGAGCTGAAAATGACCTAATCCTTTCATATCTCCACATGACGCTTGAGGCATGTGGGCGTCCAGGGCAATCGAACATTAACGTCAGCTCTGTACCAAAATTACGACTCCCTTGTCGATTGCGAGCAAAATTTTGACGTCGGGAGAACCAAGCTTGGGCTACTTCCCGGTAGCAGTGAGAGAAAGAGAGAGAAAAAGCTAGATAGAAGGATAGACAGATTTGGAGGGGGGGGATGTTTGGATCTATGAAATGATCGTATAATATAATGGCTTGTCTAAACGAAAAAAGTAGTTTGTCGTACATATATAGTTTAAAAGGCTGGGTGCTGCAAAACAGCGAGGACGCGGTGGGAGACAGCGGCGTAGCGGCTTAGCGGCTCACTTCTGCCCGCTACTCGAGGAAACGCGTCGCCAATCCTTTCCTGCAGAGGCGTCACAGAACCGCGTACATCGTATGAAATGGGGAAGAGCAGAAATACGTAATTAGTGATAGAAGGAAGGCGAGAAGTATGAAGACTGGAGGAAAAACAAAAGAAAAAAGAATGGAAAGAAAAGAAGAAAAGGAGGCGGAAAGGAAGGAAAGAGGAGAGTATATCTTCTGGAATATAACGCCATGTATTCTGGTATATATTTACAGAAACAGAATTATTGTCGTTGCTTCTCGCTTGTTCCGTTTGCTCTTCAACCCTGAAGACGGACAGAGAACGTTCCTCCGAAGCGTCAGTATATTTGTATTACGATATACTGTACGAGCTCACATTCCAGAAGATAAAATTTGTCACAGTCACCGCCGCTAGATCCTGAGCTGTCAGAAAACAGAAGTAGCTCGTGTGTATACGTGTATGGAAGTGAAATTCCCTGAGCTAACGAAAATTTCGTGAAGGCACATAGGGGCATGGAGGCTGGGTGATTTCTTCCTCAGCTTTCGATGAAGAGGTGTAGCCAATTTCACGATTATATCGCCGTGCCTCTACGGAAATTTACAGATTTGTAAAGACAGAAATTCGTATGCCCCTACCCAAAGTAGAACCTCGCGCCTTCCAGTCCGTCAATACTGCAGCCACTTACAGTGCGGCTGAGTGCTCAGTATCCCGGCTTCGTATGCGGATGATTCCTCTTTCGAGTCTCGGCCCAGAGATGAGATACATTTACGATTTCCTGAGTGTCTCGAAGGAAATATCACGACATAAAATTGGCTTTTATGGCTTCCTTTCGCGTACTTTAGAAACGTCACTCACAATAGCCTTCCACCGAACAACACATATGTAACTAATACTTGTAAAATTGCGTTAAATAATCGAAGACTCAATCAATCAATCAATCAATCAATCCTGATATTCGTCGCTAACTAACAAGCTATGTCGCTGACATACTCTTGCTAAGCAATATAAGAATGCATAAAAATAAGCGTTCGAAAGGACAAAATGTGACGAGGAAATTTATATTGCTTGTTTCAGTGAATATTTAAATTAAATATCGTCAAATGAAAATGAGTGAGCTACCGATGTTGCGGACGGCGTACGGCGTGCGGCGGTCGCAGTGGGCAGGAAGCAGACCAGGACGAATGGACAGTGACCAAGCAGGGTCGTGGGAAGAGGGATTACACCGGTTGCAGAGCATGACTGGAACAAGAATTGTCACAGTCACTTTGCATTGCTTCTGAGCGCCTCCTCTGACCGATTGATTTACCTACTGACTAGCTACATAGTGAGAGACTAACTATCTAACTAAACATCAAACAAGCTAAATAAACAACTGACTACCCAAGTACTTAACAGGTTAACCACTTGACAAAAAAACAATTTAACTCCCTACATCCGGACTAGTTCTAATTATTGGGCCCAACTGAGTATGAGTTTACCTGAGGACCAAGACAATATTCAATCTCCGAAATTTTCTTTAAATAAGAAACAGGATAATGTCCAAAAAGTCAATAAATGTGTTAGTACACCATTTTCACAAACTTTCACTTCTTATCAACAAACTAAGTATGAAACTAGCTACTTCCTAGACAACTAACTAGCTAACTCTTAATCATCTATCTAGTTATCTAACTAGGTAATTAGTTCTCGAACTTAACAACTAAGTAACGACATACTAAACACTTTTAATTAGCTAGAGAATTAGGAAATCATTAGCTAGCTAATTAAGTAATTAACTAGCTGAGTATCAAGCACTTAATTTCTAGCTAACTAGAAAACAATCTACTTAAATAACTAAGCACCTATCTGCTTAAGTAAGCAACTAATCAGATAAAAACTTTTTTTTTCCTGTGCCGCTACAGTCCCAATGTGGGCCTAGGCCTACCTCCATGAAACTCTCCGTTTCACTTCGGTTTACTAGATCTTACACATACGGTAGGACTCCTTGGGCGAGTGATCAGCTCGTCGCAAGGCCTCTACCTGTAGACAAACACAGAAAAACGCACACAAACATTCATGCCCTGAGTGGGATTCGAACCCACGATCCCGGCTTCCGAGCGAGCGAAGACAGTGCACGCCTTAGACCGCTCGGCTACCGTGACCGGCAGTTAAAAACCTTATAAGTATCTAATTAAGCAGCTAGCACAGTATCCGGCTAAGCACCTAACATCTAGGTATTTAACTAGCTAAATATGTACTTAACTTGTTAAGGAACAGAGGAGTTGGTACAGGATATTTGAAACACATTACAATGGTCATCAATCAAAATAGAGACATTATAGCTCAGCTCTTAGATACTTACAACAGTAAACATTAAGTTGAGGTTCATCTAGAATGTAAGGCCTTGTGGTCTGGAAGTTAATACGGACGTTTCGAAAGAAATAACTGGCTTCATTTTCGCGGTCCAATAAGTGAAGATGGAAGCATCTGGATCCACCGAAACGTTGGTAGCTGTCTGCCAAACTTCACGTTATCACACACAGTAAACGACCGTAGTTAATTCAATTCGTGTTTCGATCAGTTCTAACTCAGCAGCTGGTCAGTGGGGCCGGTTGTCGGCCGATCAGTCGGTCAGTCAGTGAGTCACTCAGGTAAACAGGGGTGAGTCAGCGAGTTGGGTGTGCAAGTAAGTTAAGTCAGTATTTAGCGACTCAGGTGAGAGACATCGAAGAATCTGAAAGACTGGGAGGTGAGAAATTCTGGAACATAATTTCGGAAGGAGGGTCGTCATTATGTCTTTGCAGGCTGACGTCATGAGTTCATGTATATACGAGCAGGCCCACGCGATGTAAGCGAAGCTCTATGTTCAAGGTAGGTAATGAATTCTGAACTCCTCACATCTTATCGCGTAAAGTCCCACGTTTGTCCTGGGCTTAAGAACAAAGCCAAGAAAATATATAAGGAATATGCAGGCAAGGCACGACCGCCTCTGTGGTGTAGTGATCAGAGTTCCTGCCGACAGATCCAGAGGTAATGGGTTCGATTCCCAGCGCTACCAGATTTTCTGAGAATTATTGGGTCTGAAACGGGGTACACTCAGCCTCGTGGGGATAATTGAAGAGCTAATTTAAAAAAATAGCGGCTCCGGTCTAGAAAACCGAGATTAACGGCCGTTGGGATCCGTTGAGCTGACCACGCGGCACCCTCTACCCGCTAAAGTTGGAACTAAATTCGCCGACAAGTGGCGGTCGCTCGATCGGGATAGTTCGCTTGCGGACTATAGGCCACGGAGTTTTTTTTTTTTAGATAAATCACAACGCATTCTTAAAGTCGACACTGGATGGAAGCAATTTGTTAGTTCCCTGATCCCAGACACCAAGACAGACCTGTTCCACTGGCGCAAATAGCCGAGCTTTCTTCCGTGACATACACAGAAATTCCTGAATCTATTTCATAATAGATTTTAAATGGCTCATGTACTATGCATATAATGCCCGTCCAATTGTCTTGAATTAATCACACAAAAGTATGAGATAATGAGTAAAAATTATGAGGCATCTCATTGTGTTTTCTTCAGTTTATCTCCTATATCTTCTTATGCCAAAATATTCCTGAAGGTGGTTTGTTGGCGACGTAAACTCTACCTGATTCTTCCCATACTCACACCCATACAAGCCCGCTGTAAATGCTGACCCCTTTCTAGTTAGTGGCCCAATAAAATTGCAGTACGTACATCCAACATATCTGGAGATATCTGTAGACGGAGGGAGTATGGATCTCCGAAACACCAGCTGAGAAGCCCACATGACGTCATCACCCTGACACAGGACCAATATTAGTATGGAAGAGCCAGGAACACATGAAATCCTTCATAAAATTTGAGATTTTATTATTATTTCTGAACCTAATGACGGGTCACTCCTACTCTTTTACGTACACATTAATTTTCGCAATCTTTCTAGTGTTCTCCGAAACACTGTAAACAACCATGTCGGTTTTAGGTACTGGCAAGGGAGACCAAACATGCTGAAGTGAAAGGGAAGTTCAAAAACAAAAAAGTATTTCAGTTGTGAGAAAAGTATTGTTTACGTAATGCATAAAGCTTACAATCCTCCTTTTTTAAACCCACTGACTATTTGAACTATTTCATTTTTTACGTTATAGGATACAGTGCCGAAAAAGAAACCCATCAAAAAACAAACACACTCCGTGACCTGTAGTCCGCAAGCGAATTATACCGACCGAACGACCGCCGCTTGTCGGGGAAGTTAGTGCCAACTTTTGCGGATAGGTGTCGTGTGGGCAGCGCAATGGATCCCCATGGCCGTTAATCTCGGTTTTCTAGACCGGAGCCACTATTTTCTTGATATAGCTCCTTAATTATCTTCATGAGGCTGAGCGGACCCGGCGAGAAGACCGTCATGAATAGTAAATAGGTAAGACTGAGAACAGACGGTTCAAGCGTCTGCCTAGACAGAGCGACGAAAGCGATGAATAACCTCGGTACTCTGACTGAGTGCTCCCCAGTTTGTAACTAAGTTGTTACAGGTGTAACTGCCTGATAAATAATACTGATTATAATACTGGTATTAAACACTAGGAATCTTTTTTTTTTCAAAATCGTCTAAAAAAGAACTTAAACTGAAACGGTAAGTACAGAACTATGCGTAGGGAATTTTCTGAAGTATCTTAGAGCACACAGTTATATACACTTTAATAATATCTGGGAAAAAATTAAATTCTTTCATGCGGCAACGAAAATAAAAAATCACAATATAATCGAAATTAGTATTCTCGAGTATTCATATTTTTTATTAATATATTATTTCGCTTACTGTTCCTCCTAGAATGTTATTCCTGTCAACAGTAGGCAGAAATTAAAATGAGCCACCGGGAACTATTCTCATATTAATTTAATATATTTTTGAGAAACTTAAAGGCAAGAAGAATGACTGATTGATTGACCGAATGGAGGAATGTATGTCTGAAGAAATTACGGGGAAGGGCTAAAGAAATAAATTGAAAGTAAAGTGATAGTGAAATAGATCTTAAAATTGTACTCTTCAGAAATACGAGTACTTTAGTGCATGTACGTAGAATACATTCTTGATTTGTGATTTATTCGTAAATATATAGGGTACGTATTATGGAACACTTTATACGGAATGAAGTATGTGTTAAGCGGAAATGCAAAATATTCACGCCCATTTACAGTTCTATATGAGAACGTTTTACTTACGAAAGTAGTGATTCGCATTTGAGACATATGCCGCTTTTGCCCGGAGGGTGTGACCTGTCGCCACATGACGTTGAGCGAGGAACGGGCCGCCCGTGGTACACCACGGTGGTTTACCTCTCAGCTCGCTGTTCAGTCTGAACGTCATCATCGGCGTCGAGATGTTATTTATGCATATTGTGTGTACGCGGGCAGATATATCGAACCTGGGTTTGCAAAATACACAGAAGCCTCTTTGTGGATGTGGGGATAAGCCCCACCGAAATCTGACATGTATGTTATGTATTTATCTTGTTTTCAAAGAGAAGTTGATTTTATTATCAACTTCTTTTAAGTAGATTAGACATGCGGCAATTTTAACCCATTCCGACCCTGTCCCCCCCCCCCGCAGTTTATGTTTCATATGGAATGGCAATTATTTTCGTGGTCATTATGCATGCGCTGGATTAATTTTGTTTTCTGCTTTATACTTTTTTTTTGTGGTTTATGAGCGTTACATAATTGATAATTAAACTCAATGAACACATGTATGAACCTTTAGTTTTAACTGCAATGGCTCGCGCAATAAGCTCTTTATATCGCGAAGTTTATTCTTCTATTAGCTTGCCACCCTCTTTGCGCATGCGTAACTTAATCAGGCAGGCATGCAAATTTAGAGGCAACAAACTATGTACGAAATTAAATTGATACGCTTTTTCTGGAGAACACAAAGTAAGAAATGCGTGTTGTTGTATAGAACAAGAGAACAAGAGAACAAGGGCAATGGATACCAAATTCCAAAGTATTCAGAACACACCTGAGTAACAGAAATAGTATCGAATATTTTGTAGACTAAAGGGAATTAGATCAGTTCTAATAAATATTTGTTAAAATACGCTATTGAGACATGGATAGTATGTCGGATGGCAAAGATAAAAGGAAGACGTCAACAAAAAGATGCAAGAGAAATTTAAAAACTAACCCTTACTTATCAATTCTACGATAATAAAAATTATAAAGTTCCAGCGTCGATCAGATAGATCCTCCATGTTCGACATGTAGTTATATTTTGTTCTGATACACTTAATGCTCTCTGGTGGAAGATACGATAAACTAAGCAAGCCGTGGCAAAAATTATCAATTTTTATTTCTGAGAAATTAGAATCGAAAAAAATCAATTCAGATCCAATCAAAGAGAAGGTGAGTGGAATTTGTTTTAACATTATGCCCTTGAAACCTCGAAGTAGAGAATTAGACAAAAATAATAAAGACTGAAACATGTGTAAAACTAAGAAGGTTGGCTTAGTTGAAGAGATTACTTCAAGAATAGAAATATGCAAAGGCGTTATATCTACAATGAGTGAAGACACGGGTTCAGCTGTATCATGACTGTACAAATTATATGTAGAGAAGGGAGTGCCTTAATGATATAGAGAGAAAATCTTGCGAAAGCTAAAATCTAGAGATCTCTAAAATATAAAAGAAAAAAAATGGCAAGAATTCTATGCAAATTTATGCAATAACCAAGTTCAGAACCTTGAACTTTCTTGTCATTAAATCAAAACAGCAACAAATTTTGGAAGTGACTTCTGTTATTTTCTTTAAACGCTTTCCCCTGTCCCTACATACACCTACTTATCTACATGTTTGTGTACATGTTCACTATAGATACCTTTCATAATAAAGTTATTAGATATGATCTTATAATTTAAAGCCATCGCCATGTTTTGTACATACGTATAAAGCTACAGCAAGGTATTGGTGGGGCATGAGATGATCACGAGAGGAACCATACACAAACAAGGCCATGCACTCTGAACACATATGTGCGAATTAATGAAGTGTTAAAACTTCACGGATTTTAGATGTCCACATTCATTCTTAATATTATTTATATTTGATTTGGTTCATCCTGATCCGTCACACTAACAATATTACAAAAGGTTAATCAGCTCCGTCCAGTTTGACTGATAAAATATTTTTTCTTTCTTTCCTTTTCAATGTTTCATCCTTGACATGTTTCGGTTTGAGAGACCGTCTTCAGAAGGATATATCACTACAGGCAGAAACTACTATACTTCTATTGCAATGTGATTGGTCAATATCAACACATACACCCAATATCATCACAATGCCATGGTCTCTAAGACAGAAACATGTCAAGGATGAAAGATTAAAAGGGAATGAATGTATAAGGGGTGGGCCTTCTTGGCCCTTGCTCCGCGACCACAGTGATATCTTGTGCCTAAAAAATTCATACTGGAAGGAGTTCATCAACACTTTATATTATTTATATTTCTTTATGGATAATTTTACCCGGAAAAGATACAGGTCTACACAAAAACACTACACATACATTCTTATTTAGCCTATTAAATATTCGATACTCAGGTGTGTTCTGAATACTTTGGAATTTGGTATCCATTGTCCTTGTTCTCTTGTTCTATGCAACACGTATTTCTTACTTTGTGTTCTCCAGAAAAGGTGGATCCATTTCATTTCGTACACAATTTGTTGCTTCTAAATTCTGTATTTACCTTGAAAACGAAACGGACTGTCGCAAAGTAGACTGTTGGGGTAACTGAGTACCAAACCACAATTACATTCGTCTGACCAATAAAGCGGTTTTAGGTAAATATCTACATTTACTGTTTTGGGTGTCTAGTGCGGATACCTTTGCTTTCTGGGAGGTACTGGGCATGAGGTTTTATTTGGTGGCTTCGTTTCCACAAACTACCGAAATTTAATCAAAATCATTAAAGTTCTTTTCTTTAAAACAACAATTTTATATCCTCGGAGCCACTCTGAAGGCCAGTATTTTCGGGGCTACGATGTTCATATTCACCAAACACAGATCTATGGCGGATAACATTAAGTATCAAATAGCATTATATACGTCCAAACATTCGAACTCTAGCGAGGCCTACGTGGTATATCCATCCATCCGTACAGCCATGCATTAACGTGCTGCACAAGCCTCCTTTGGCAGAAAACCTCTGTATATCTTGCATGTTTTGTTGTTACTTGCCATACTGCAATGATAAAGGATGCAGTGAGTCCATAGTGACCTGGACGCCGTGACACCGCGTATATACTCGTGCTAAAACTGCGATGCAACAAAGGTAGCGCCTACGTGGAAAAACCGACCTCTCCTTCGTCGAAGAGGAGGCCCCACTTCGAAACACACACGAGTACATGTCTAACACGGGGAAAAAATGTGGACATTTATCTCGAGGAGACAGAAGCCGGGAATGACTGTGCTGGTGAAGCCAGAAGCAATTTAACCTAAGGACCGACCGATTCATACATACAGATAGATATACAAAAACAGACAAAAACAAAATCCGTGTCCTGTAGTCCGCAAGAGAACTATACCGACCGAGCGACCGCCGTTTGTCGAAGAAGTCAGTGCCAACTTTAGCGGACAGAGGGTGTCGCGTCGTCAGCGCAACGGATACACACGGTCGTTAATCTCGGTTTTTTAGACCGGAGCCGCTCTTTCCTTGAAATAGCTCCTCAATTATCCTCACGAGGCTGTGTGGACCCCGTTCCAGACCCACTACTTCTCAGAAAGTCTGGTAGCGCCGGGAATCAAACCCGGGACCTCTGAATCTGTAGTCAGGAACTCTGACCGCTAGACCACAGAGACATACCAAAAACCAATTTTTCATAATCATGGGCGACTGAGAACGTGTAAATCCATTGAAGTATCGGTGTTAGTTCACTTCTTCTCATGCACTGCGCACAAGAGAAAGCAAAGATAAAGACGCCGATATAAGAGCGAAGAAGTGACCAGGGTGAGAAGCGTCGCAGCGCGCGGGGGCTGGATGTCGGGAACTTGTACGCCGGAAGCGCTACGAGGAAAATAAGGGACAATATATCGCTGGGAGCTGTTTACTCTTAATGCAAAGAACGCATCATGAAGTCAACATTATATACAAGACATGAGAGGATAACAATAAATTAATGGAACCAGTTATCACTTAGAGGGAAGACCAGAGTCTGAAACGCCAGGTTTCGATTCCACGCAGGGCTTTTCATAATTATTTTCTTTGCTGCCACAGACAGAAAGACTCTGAATGTCCATGAAATCTCGAAACCAACTGACACACGTGTGCCCTTCCCAGGAAAGGAAAGGTAAAGGTAAAGCTGTCCCTGTGCTTAGCTAATTAAGCACTACGCCATGAAGGCACATGGCAGAGTGTGTGTATAGACCCACGTTTTCTTGACCTCTGCACTAGTGGGACGCGAGTGGTCAGTTTCACGCCCCGGCCGCTTTACTTCCAGGGGAAAGAGCCCCAGGTACACATTTGATGGGAGACTGGGTGGGCCCCAGAGGCGGTTCGTGTGACGTGGAAGAAAGAAAATTCTTGACCTTACCGTAACTCTAACTCTGAGCCCTAGGTCGTCCAGCCCGTAGCCAGTCGCTATACCGACTGCGCTATCGAGGCTGTACCGAAAGAGAACGCAGTAGGGAAACAAAGGCGATGACTCTCCTGATGTGCGGAGCTGTAACTCTACTGTTCTCTCCAGCTCTGCCAACCTGTGCTTAGGCTTACGAATAATTTTATATTTCCCTTTTAAATTAACGCCTTCAAAACACCCATAATTTGTAGGACGTAAGAGATTATACAATAAACAAACTCCGTGGCTTTAGCCCGCAAACGAACTATACCGACCGAGCGACCGCCGCTTCTCGGCGACGTTAGTGCCAACTTTTGTGGATAGAGGGCGTCGCGTGATCAGTACAACGAATCCCCATGGTAGTCAATTTCGGTTATCTAGACCGGAGCCGCTACATTTCGTATCAAGTAGCTCCTCAATTATCCGCACAACGGCTAAGTGGACCCCGTTCCATACCCACTACTTCTCAGAAAATCTGGTGGCGTAGAGAATCGAACCCGGGACCTCTGGATTTGTAGGCAGGAACTCTGACCACTAGTCTACAGAGGCGGTATCAACGTGTCACGTTTTTGTCACAAAAGAAACAGTCTGACAATGTTTATTCAAACAATCAGTGTTCATTCTGAGAACGAAATGAATACACGTCATCGGTAAAGCGTGGGATCCTTAGATGTTACAGTAAGTGGTAAACATAGCAAATAATTTGAAGGCGCGATGGTATACGCCACACTCCTTGTTGAACACTGCTAATATCACTACACTGTGCGACATGGAGATGTAACTTCGATCATAATGCGATATAATTAATAGGCACATGACATGCACGTCAGCCGAGACAACAGGGCTGCACCGACAGCAGCGCCCCCACTTGCGCGCGCGCGCACAGGCTTCTAAGCTTCCCTATTACGCCACGTTTGTCGTGAATTACACGAAAACTAGTCCCTGCCGGATCATCTCTCCCTCTTCCTTTTCTGTTTATTTGTATCTGAATCTAACGCTAAAAAATTTGATTCATATTATAGCGAATATACTGCACAGGGACACTATTTCGACAGCAGAAGAGGCTGTCAGCGTGAAGTTACTTCCTTTGCGACTAGTTATTATGCCTTGCACGATTTGCACTAAATGAAGGAATATAGGACTGACTGTGTCTGCCTCTTTGTCTGTTTGCCCACTCCAGAACTCCTAGACGGATATTCATTAAATTTGGTATAGTTACTATGTCATTAGAGAGGACCCAAATCTGCACTTCTACATTTCTTGCAATCAGTAATACAAATACGTGTATGATGGACGCACGAAATTGTGAGGGCGCATAGAACGGTTCAGCTACTGCTGTGACGGATTTTAGATATGCACATTTTGTTAAGTCATTTTTATTTGCAAACTAAAATGGCAAGATTAAAGTTGTTCCTTTGATTAATTAATTAAACACCATGTCATGAAGACGTATGGGGGAAGGGAGCTATAGCTCCACAATTCTTGACTTCGGAGGTAGATGGAGGTGAGCGGTCAGCTTCACCTCCTGGTCGCTTTACCCCCGGAACAAAAGCCTCTGGTACAAATTCGATAGAAGGCTGGGTTGGCCCCTGCCCTCCAGCCCGTAGCCTGTCGCTATACCTACTGAGCTAACCCGGCAACTAAATGACGGCTCCATCAAATCTATATCTAACATTCAGTTTGATAGCGATAAGTAATGAACCACTGGATTTAGGCAAGTGATGTGAATTTTGGTACGGAAATTGTTCATACGTACATATTCAGTATCAAATATTGTTCGTATATTGTCAATTAAAAACATGGCGACGGTGGGAATGTATGTTATTATTACGAAATTAGCTGGAAACAGTATAAAGGTTATGTTTACTTAGTATAGTTAACTTGCACGTCAAATCTATTTGTGGCAACTGAAGAATTCAGGAACATGTAAGTGCAAGGAACGCGCATGGAAAACCCGTGTATTCTGGTACAGTCGTTTCTATTCTTCTTCAATATTGAATATATAATTAAAATGTTTCAAATACAGTTTTACGATATTAATGAGGATTAAAGTTTGTCTTATGCAACAGTCTCTAGTACGCCGAAACTTACTGAGGAAACTGACGTAGGGTGTTATGAGTTTCATTCAAATTATGAGCAGTATAGAGGCGACATAGATCAAAATAATATTCTCTTACCAAAATTATATAATATTTTACCAAATATAATTCAATCAGAGATGAGTAAAGAACTGAATGAAATGAGGACAGCATGAAGAAACCAATTATTTACATTTGCCACTAAACTACAACACAAGGAATAGCTACTTCTACAGTATTTTTTCATAAAAATTTGTCAGATTTCAGCTAATCAAGAAATTCCCTGCTTTGTGGAACCTAAAGATTCAACACCGTGCTGACATCCGCCGTGAACACGACACTGTCCTGAGCAGCTGAATTAAGTCCTTGCCCTCAAACTTATTCATTTCATACTCATTTTAATAATATCCTCCGATATGTTTCTCTGTTTATAATAACTCTTTCATATGTTACGAGCTTGCCACTACCGAACAACTGAATATCCCCACCACATTTGCAGCTCTCTTCTCATCTTATTCACCGTTATGTAGCCCCTTCAAAAGAAAGGTTCTTATTAAATATACTAGAAGTCAACCCACTGTACAATCATTTCAAACATCTTATTCAAATTTTCAAGCTCAAATCTCTAGATTTTTAAGTGAGGACCGATAGTAGGCCTATTTGCATTTATCATCGTACCAAGGAATTTGTATTGCGTGCTAAAGAAACAGAAGGACATGGAGAAGGGCGAGAAGACAAATACAAATTAATGCAACACGAACGACAAGTGAAACGGAGGAGCAGAAGCAGAAGAAGGCAGCTGAGCAAACTACAGCGAGAAGATGTAACTGACAAACTTTCTCTACTGAGCAGTCCTTCTTGAGAAGCAAAGTGTCTCTCAGCTGCTCAGCAAATTCCATACTTTTCATTGCAATGGCGGCAGGAATTCGTCACTGGTCCCTGTACGGATCCACAAGCATTTAGTCCACACCCTCCAACCTTATTTATTTTAAGATCTTATTAACTGTTTTCCTTCATCTACGCTTAGGTCTACTCTTCAGTTTTTCTGTCAAAAATTTTCTATGAATTTCTTACTTATTCCGTGCTTACTACATGTCTCGTCCATTTCATCCTCAATAATTTTATAAACCTAATCAGGTATTCGATGAGGAGTTTGAATTATGAAGTACCTCATGGGTAATTGTGTCGTTTCTTTTTACACCTTCCTCTCAGTTTCAGATATTCTCCTTAGAAACAGACCTCACACAGTCTCAACCTGTGTTCTTCACATACAGTTAGAAGGAGTTTCACAGCCATAACATGAAGGAAGAATCAGAAGCGAAGGAGGAGACATATATGATGAAAGAAGAAAATAGAAGGACGAGGAGAAAAGGAAGGAAGGGGAGAACAAGGGCGGGAAAGAAACAGAAAGATAATATAAATATATTTAAGTGTTTTGTCATCTCCGTAATTTTTACTCTGCAGAAAATCATAGGTTACAAAATAAACTTAACACTCAATTATCGATTGTTTGAATTTCAAACTGTTAATTGTACCCATAAATGCGTAAACAGGTGCGAGGTGAAGATTACCGACCCCTGAGTGATGCAAGTAATTCTGTAATTTAGCAAGGAGACGCCAGGCGCTGCTTCACGATAACTACATCGGCGTGACAGATGCGCACACAAAGTGACGTCTCTCCACAGTAATATGGACAAAGTTAAGATAGCTGGCTGGCGCTGTCGCTGCTGCAGAGAAAGACAAACTGATGGCTGCTGTCAGGTTTGCGGTGAAGGAAGATGGCTTCAATGATCTTTAGCTACAGTCTGTTCTGTAAATCTCTGTTCTACAACTCACATATTTTACTTAACGAAGTGTAACACTGCCACCAATGGCATCGATTATCTCGAGATGCGTATTACATCAGAGGAAAAAATAAACTTACTCTTCTGTAAGGATTTGCTCTTCACAACACGGGCCTTATTTCAAGAGTTCTAGTTAAGTTTTCTACATAAAGAAACAATGTGAATATTAATTTTAAGTTTGTGGTGAAGAATGATTCTTATTGTACTCTTCTGTAAATTTTGGCTCTTCACCGGTGTTTCTCAACCACAGGTTCGGGGACCAAAATATTTGCCGGTCCGTAAATTTTACTGCAAAAGACAATAAATTAATCGATCTTCTCGAAATAAAGTCTCTTGAAATAAAATGCCAAATTATTTAGTTTAAAAGTGTTTCTGTTTTATGAATCAGTTCTGAATGTTCCGTATTAAACTTCCTTTGGAATTTGATATCCACCTGTACGTAGAACTCTATAATTTTAACGGCACTCGGCAGAGAATTTGAAGGTTATAGCGGTCAGATTTACTATTTTGTTTTGAAAAATCTACTTTACAAAACCTTGTTTCTCTTCGTGAACTGTAGTTATTTTTGTTACAGAAGGAAGGAATGCGACAGCTGATGATAGAATGTTAAGTTCGTGGAGATGAATGAGCTTAACTCTTCTGTCTACACGTCTACACAGCATACTGTGGCGTGCCGCCAGAGAACCGGAACGGTTGAGAAGATCAGAGTTGATTTCCTACGCAACGAGCGACGTTCCCACTACAACCCTACAATCGGAACGCATCCATTGCTATACAACGGCTAGCAATATAACAATGGAGTTTCCACCGTTACACACTAATTGTTGGGGCAGACACGTATTCCCGCGTTCGTTGCGTAACAGAGGGCTGAATTAACGCTTCAACAAGGTATTCCCTATTCAGTCCGATTGCACGTAGGAAACGACGGAAAGGGAAGTCTCAAATCTGAGACATTAAAATATGGTCTCGAGTCCCAAGGGACTCAGGCCCGAGAAAGACTGCACTGTCAAGGGCCAGCAGCACATACAAAAGGCAGACCCGTCCTCTCGTCAAAGCGGGCGCCCCACAAAAACAAGACCTTAAATGCCAAACAGTAATAAATATCTGGTCATGAGCCCCAGATGGGGCTCAACACCAAGACTTACTGACTGACTAAGTGACCGTCAGTCGCAATGTGACTTGGACTTGGACTAGGAGACGAGTTCAGTTTGTATTCGATATTAGCAAGAGAGAGCTCTTATCCGACTAGAACAGAAGAGTTCTTATTCGACTAGAATAGAAGAGCCATAAAGGTATTCGTTTAAATCCGACAACCCACAAAAATACTTGTCGCGTTGCCTAGCAAACACGCGACGATACTGATGGATTCCAGTCACTGCTACTGCAGCAGAACCGCCTCTGTAGTCTAGTGGTCAACGTTCCTGGTTACAGATCTAGCGGTCCGGGTTCGATTCCCGGCGCCACCAGATTTTCTGATAAGTAGTGGATCTGGAACGGGGTCCACTCAGCCTCGTGATGATAACTGAGGAGCTATTTCAAGGAAATCGCGGCTCCGGTCTAGAAAATCGAAATTAACGGTCGAGGGGATTCGTTGCGCTGACCACGCTGCACCACATCCAAGAAGACGGTACTCTTCAATACGGCGAAGAGAAAGAGGACTCAAAAGAATTAGAAAGGTAATGTTATCAACTAAATTTAGCACAAGATTTTCAAGACGCAGACAGAAACACGAACAAGAAAAAGACATAGAAGGGAAAATTAATAAATCAGAAAGAGACAGAATGAAAAGGTTTAGGAAGCAGAACACGAAGAATGAGCAGAAGAAACAGAGAAAGAAGTAACATGAAAGGAAGGAGATATAAAAATGTACCAAATTCATTTCACGACCAACGGCAGCTCCGGATTGGTCAGCCCAGTTCAGAAATCCAGTAAGGGAGTGTGTGTTCCCTGGGTTCGAACCGAAATCTCTTTCATTCTACCACGCCCAGAAGTTCTTAGTTTATACATTGTTATAATTGACTTCGTGACCAATAGTATAACTCCTCTGTTGCTGCCTTTAAAATAGTAATTTTAAAAGGTTATAGCCACCGTTTTGATAAATCTTTTTCATGCAAGAGTTCTTTCCTCTTTTTTTTTTAATGTGTGAGTTACTTGTACCGTCAGTGGGACCGACCCACCGAGGAGTTGTCTGGGAACAAAACTCCCCTCCCGTCACTTTTTGGCCCATAAATCCATGGCTTGTCTACGGCAAAGAAACGCCCTACGATCCAACATCAGCGTGATGAATAACGCGGGCCGTGACTTCGCCACAACATTCACAGTTTGCATCGCCAAGTACTCCAGGTGGACACGAACATTTTCACGAGACTTACATGACAGAATCCTTACCACAAAATCCCCAGGTCGAGTGAATGCTCTTGTAATTGGGAAGTCCGGGTTCGAATTTTGGTCTGACGAACGACCAATCACAAACAAAAAAAAAGAAAGAAACTCATTGGCCTGTAGTCCGCAAGCGAATTATACCGACCGAGCGACCGCCACTTGTCTGTGAAGTTACTGCCAACTTTAGTGAATAGAGGGTGTCGCGTGGTCAGCGCAACGAATCCCCACGGCAGTTAATTTCGGTTTTCTAGACCGAAGCCTCTATTTCCTTGAAATAGCTCCTCAATTACCTTCATGAGGCTGAGTGGACCCGGTTCCAGACCCACTACTTATCAGAAAATATGGTATCACCGGGAATCGAACACGGATTTCTGGATCTGTAGTCAGAAATTCTGACAACTAGACCATAGAGGAGGTCAAACGACTTATCACATATAGATTTATTGTAGTTTTCCTCAGACCCTGCAAGAATATTGTGGGACAGTGTCTTGGAATAGGCGGCGAATGCTTCCTACTTCAATCTAAAGGCGCATTCACATTACTCGTTCTCGTGCTCGTCGGGAGACTCGTCTGGCTTTTACTTGTGCCCGTAAATCTTCGTCCACACTACTTCAGTTGCTCGCCAGGCTTCGGCGCGTGAGTATCCGTATATTTACTCGTAGTGTGTATAGGCTGTAGTTGTATTTTAATTTATTGGCTATAGTTTTTAAATTAAAAATTTGCTTGTCTCGTGACTTGTCTTATAGTCCACATTACTCGCGAACATAGCGAGTCACACGAGCACGAGTAATGTGGACGCGTCGGCGAGCGTCGTAACGATCTGCGACGCTCCACAACCTTAGGCAGTTTATGACGCTCAGGGTGGGCAGGCATTATTTTCGTAAATTACATTAGGCTGCAGCTTGGGTATACATGGACCGTTGGAACGTATCAATGTACATGTAATTTTTATTCAGCTTCGGTGGCGAGAAAGGTTAAAAGAACCTAACCTTCTCTAAGCCACACCAGACGTGGACTGAATCTCGGTATTTGCGAGGATCATGAGAGTCCAGTAGCCGTGCGTTGTGCCGCCTGAAGAGACGCAGCCGCCTCAAGAAACAAGACATCCGGAAGGAAGCCGGCGGTCATATCCTTCAGAAGCGAAGATCCGTCGATGTGACCTTTCATCTGACGTCAGTTCCTGAAGAGTCTGCTCTTGTTATGCAAACAGATGCAAGTGCAGAACTCTGTGCAACGTACATGGTATTTAATTAATTTTTTAATTCTCATAGTGGGTGGAGGAATCCAGCTGGGTCCACTCGGCATGTCGGCCACTGATTGTCCTGTTGTACCTGCTCCGGGTGATCATAATGATGGAGAATTTGAAGAAAGCAGTCTTCTTGGATTTGGCACCGTGTATATGTGGTGTTAACCGACGTTTCGGAGGAACGTATCGCCTCCATCTTCAGGGTAGAAAAAAATAAGAAATCTGCAAGCGAAAAGACCGTGAGAACCGGTAAAAGCAGACTGTCTCCTCCGAAACGTCGGTTAACACCACATATACACGGTGCCAAATCCCAGAAGACTGCTTTCTTCATAGTCACCGCCGTGAAAGCCTCAAATCTTACAGATGGAGAATTTGTACTCGGGGAAAACCTGATACAGCGCCACTCTGTCCACCACAAATCCCACTTAACCAGACCCGGGCCGCCGCGGTAGGAAGCCAGCGACTAACCGCTTTTGCTATGGCGCAGCCTTACATGGTACTTGTGTTCCCGGAAATCATGGAGAATTTGTTCCACATCTTCGTCGAAAACACTTTCACGTACAGTTCCGAAATATTTGTCTTACCGTTCCCGTTGTCGAATACATGTCAGATCATGACCAGATGGCGCCTCACCTCACTACACTCGTCCATTGTTTCTTTATACCGTAATGAGCGTCTTGGTTTCTGCATGCCACAAAACTGTCTGTTCTCGCTACTGAGCAGACGCCATATTTAGCGACTGCAGCGCCACACAACAGACAGAGCGTCAACTTCGAATTCACATACTGGAATTATTGCAGTTTCCGTTTTTATGCTAACAATTGTATTATTTTTTATGTTACAGTTTTCCCACTGTCACTGTTTGAAATGCCAAAGGTTTGACAGGGACACTATATACAATTTAAAATGAGTGTGTTACTTGCCCTACGAAATATTCAATGAATCACTCCAAAATGACCCAGACGGTATATCGACTGGCTACGGGCAGGACGAACGATGGGTCGGAGTTCGAGTCCCCGTAGGGTCAAGACTTTTCTGTTCTCCACGTCGTCCATACCGGCTCTGAGATTCAAACAACCTCATACCCAATGGGTACCGAAGGTAAAGCAGCAGGGGCTTGAAGCTGATCACTCACCTCCAGCTGGTGCCGAGGTCAAGAATAGTGGATCTGCTCGTATGCATCCACTCCCCCATACGCCTTCATGGTGTAGTGTTTAATTAGTTAAGCACAGTAACAAATTTATCACTCTAGAAGGATGCTCTGTTTTTTGTGAAAATACTTCATTACGGAAAAGAGAGTGCGCAACCCACGTTCGTATTTCAACACAGTCCACCTTACTCCATATCGACATATTTGCTACCTGAGTGCACAACTCGGGAAATATCTTAGGAACTTTTCTCTTATCGCATGCCTTCCCCACTGACATATTGGCGCAACCATCTCAGTTGCTTGATGCTGGCTTCCTCGAAGCATCGGCAATAAAGAGGCTGCCAAAGGGCTGCGAGGCCGGGAATTAATTTCCTTCAGTACCAGGAACTCTTCTCTGTTTCATCGGAGCCACAACAGCTGTGGAGGGCTTTTCAATAGGTGCATAGCATAGCACAGCACAGCATTTAACAACAAAAAAAGAAAGGTAAGACTATCCCTGTAACAGGCCGTGAAGACCTATAGGGTTATGAGACTTAGAGTTTCCCACATTTTCTCTGGACAATCGGCTCACAGATGGCGATAAGGTTATCAGCCTTACGCGCCGGCCGCACTTTACTCCCCCCTCCCATCAGGAAAATTCGGGGTACTCATTTCTGATAGAGGCTGAGTCGACCCCTGGACCATAGTGCGACTGGAAGGATTAGGTCAATTCAAACAAATCAATGACTTCATCGGGAATCGAACCCGAGACCTTACCACTTGTAGCATCGTGCCTCAACCAACTACGCTACCGTGTATCCCCCAGAATAGCATTTAGTTCAAAGGGAAATTTACTTTTCGTCTTACGTTTACCTATATTCGTATTTGTAAAGGCCCTCGGTCATTATTGTTATAAACTTGTTCCTGTTCCGGAAGAACTCAGTGGCAGTATATAATTCCTGTTATGCAGCATTCACGAATTGTTTTCTCTAACTGTTCAGAGGTGGCGGGGAGCTCCGCTCTAACTGTTCAGATGCGGCAGGGATCTCCGCTCTAACTGTTCAGAGGTGGCGGGGAGCTCCGCTCTAACTGTTCAGATGCGGCAGAGATCTCCGCTCTAACTGTCCAGAGGTGGCAGGGAGCTCCGCTCTAACTGTTCAGATGTGGCAGGGATCTCCGCTCTAACTGTTCAGAGGTGGCAGGGATCTCCGGTCTAACTTTTCAGAGGTGGCAGGGATCTCCGCTCTAACTTTTCAGAGGTGGCAGGGATCTCCACTCTAACTGTTCAGAGGTGGTAGGGATCTCCGCACTAACTCTTCAGAGGTGGCAGGGATATCCACTCTAACTGTTCAGAGGTGGTAGGGATCTCCGCACTAACTCTTCAGAGGTGGCAGGGATATCCACTCTAACTGTTCAGAGGTGGTAGGGATCTCCGCACTAACTCTTCAGAGATGGCAGGGATCTCCGCTCTAACTGTTCAGAGGTGGCAGGGATCTCCGTTCTAACTGTTCAGAGGTGGCAGGGATCTCCGCTTTCCCTAACTTAAAAAGACCATAATGCCCAGAGTATCTAATCGAGATATCTTGTGCGTACTTTGGGAAGAATTAAATGTACCCGTGTCCTACAAGAAGGTAAAGAAATCGGTGTAACATCTGCACTGATAGGACCCTACATACGGTTCTGCTCGGAGCGCTGTTCAATAGAACAAATGACAAGAAAGTTCCAGTATTGAAGGCGGAACCCTTGCAAAGGATGGAGAAGTATAACTCTCTTTGAGGGGGTGTACAGACACGCAACGGACTGACAGGTGGGATGGCACTGCCATGTTTTATAACTGGCCAAGTCTGTAATTAGCGGCCAATAAATTAATACATAAGACAGCCCTCCCCCACCACTTCAACATATCTCACAGCAGATGACAAGAGTTTTAAATTAGATTTCGATGTGGCCAATCCCATATCATACATCTGCCTTTCTGTGTACCTGTGCCGTGGAATGAGAAACTATCCGATAGACGCCATATTTAATCTGTGAAGTTTCAGCAAGGATCCGCTTTCTCTCTCGTCCTCGTTTGCGTGTTGGTAAAATATTTTATATGATGGGTGTGTAATTTGAAGTTCCATTGGGCGCTCCAGAATCTCGTTTATAAAAGCGTCCAATCTGTTTTCTCTCCAGATCAACAAATCTAAACGTGTGTTACCGATGTTTTGTTGTTCTCGAAAAGAAATTCACAAACTGTAACCTGTTTCGACAAGAGGGAGGAAGTGAAAATAGAGCTGATTAATTGTCTCGTGAGAGATAAACGCAGTCGGATTGGCCTTGAGACTAGTTGCGATACTTTCAAATCGTGTTTGGAAGGATAGGTATGAGATCCGATTTAAAACATTCTGCTTTATGAAGTAAATAGTTGAATTAATTCATAAACACATGCGGAATGTTCTCTTCAATGTTTTTTGCTTGAAGAAACCTGCTGAACGGAGAATTCCCAGAAGAAAAAGATCATGCTTATCTCCTGGGATTCCGTTGCATGGATATTTCGTAAGAACGCAACTATTCAAAGCTTAAGATTAGAATCTGGATGTATGATAGTCAAGAATTTGTTATAATAATTTTCTGATTACACATATTAATATAGTTTGTATCTATAACATTATTTATATTTCTATACGTGCGTGCTTTCTCAGTAACGCTTCTGTTGATGTTATTATAATAATTCCAGGAGACAGTATATTTCAAAATATTACTTTTTTCTAGCATCTTTCTCTCATGCGTAAATAATATTTTCGTGTGTATTTCATTGTAACAATTTCCCGAACTCTAAAGTCCCCGTGCTTTATGATAGAAATTTTCTCTCTCAAGTAAACTCCAAAATTCAGAGTAAGGAACAAAATTATGCAAAAGAAACAAAAGACTCCGTGGTTTTAGTCCTCAAGCGAACTATACCGACATAGCGACCGCCGCTTGTCAGCGAAGTTAGTGCCAACTTTAGCGGATAGAGGGTGTCACGTGGTCTGCGCAACGAAACCCCACGGCCGATAATTTTGTTTTTCTAGACCGGAGCCGCTATTTCCTTGAAACAGCTCCTCAATTATCCTCACGAGGCTGAGTGGACCCCTTTCCAGACCCATTACTTCTCAGAAAAATTTGATAGCGACAGGAATTGAACCCGGGACTTCGGATCTGTAGCCAGGAACTCTGACCACTAGACCGCAGAGGCGGTCAAGGAACAAAATTATGTTAACAGAAAATAATATACGTTCAGTTTCCCCTTGAACCCTTCTCTTTCTCCACCATTTCAGCATTAAACCATGCCCGTTTTGGTGGTACTGTTATGTCAGATATTCTGTCTGTTTCCGTTTTAGACAGGTTCAACTATACGTATTCGGTGCATAAGCTAGAGCTCCTGAAATGGTACGGGCGGTCTTCGCAGTTCCCATGTGATTTACTTTGTGTATGCTCCTAATGAGTAGTCCTCCCAACAACACCTCATGGCGACAACACCTGCCCAAAATGTAAAACTCTGAGGTGGATGTCTCTCCCGCAAAGTCTATAACCGAAGTTTTACTCTATAATAGCACAAGTCACATAAACTCTGCTAACTACTTCTCCTCAGTCTCCGGTAGAGCATGAACCAGCATGAACGTCAGGAGACCCTGTAAAACGGACGGCAACTTCTGACAGGCTGAGGCGCATCCTCGGCTGTCACGGGATGAGACAAGACTCCTAATTATTGCAGCCTATATTAGGAGCAGGATTAAATTTGATTTGTTTCATTCTGGTCCGTCAAACTAACAATATCATCAAGAGTTAAATAGTTCCGACTAGTGTGACTGGTGAAGAATTTTCTTATTTCAATCATTTATGCCCTTACATGTTTCGGTCTTCAGAGACCAACTTCAGAGGGACACCTTTACATGTTCTGAAAGTTAAAATTTATACATACAATATTAATAATATGCAATTTGGTATAAAATCTAAGGTCTTTACAGTACAGCGGCTGTTCCAATACATTAAAATATTTATAATTGGTTTGTTAAGACTTTATTGGAATTCGTAAACCAAGCAGGTTCGTATCGTCCCTCTTATTATATCTTGAAATAATAATTGAAACAAGAAAAATCTTCACCAGTCACACTATACGGAACTGTTTAACTTTTCAGCAAAATTAAAATTAGAAAACCGAAATTGACAGTGCAATGATTGAAGTGTCTGATTGGTGTTCGGGATGTCCATGGTTCAGTCATCGCCTTCAAAGCCACCTATCAGGATAGAGGTCTCTCGTGGTTATCCTTAATTTTCTGCACAAATTATATGACAGGCGACGACCAACTTGTTACAAAGTCCTTTCTAATTCATTATTTAAAATTACGCTCCCGTTCGACGATGTATAACCAATGTATCTGAGAAAGCGTCGTTCAACGAACTAGGAAATATGCAAACAAACGACACAACTTTGATGATACACATAGTTGTAAATACACGTAGCGCCTTAAATGGGTCTGCAGCCTGTCTTTTTCTCGGTCCAAGGAAAACAGTCTGGGGGATATTTGAGGAAACGGCACTGAGAAGAAATGTTTGGATCTCGGCGACATAGATCAACAGAGGAGAAAATAAACTAACTCTGTGGCTTCTAGTCCGCAAAAGAACTATACCGACCGAGCGACCGTCGCTTGTCGGCGAGGTTGGTGCCAACTGTTGCGGATAGAGGATGTCGCGTGGTCAGCGCAACGGATCCCCACGGCCGTTAATCTAGGTTTTCTTGACCGGGACTGGAGAAAATAACATGATTTTAAATCCTCACCTAGTGTACCTAGTATTATTAAAGTCGCTGTGTTATGTTCACGCTGAAATTAAAATCAGATAAAATTCCAGTAATGTTTAATTTTTCTCATTTCACAGTCTTCCAATTTTTAGCTGCAGAATTGGCGGCTCCTCCAAGATGGCTCAGCTCCATGAGTAAGTAAGTAATCTCAATTAAAATTTCTATCCACATGATAATTCCATCTCATCCTAATAATTTCCAGATCATTAATTAACTTAAGTTTCCCAAATATTTCATTACCACTGTTTCTCCAGACATAATTACTTTACGCGCGCGATATCTCGCTGAAGTCTTCTTCCCCCACCCCCTTGGCACTACAGCCCCAGTGGGCCTAGGCCTACCTCCATGAACTTCTCCGTTCACTTCAGTTTTTCTAGATCTTACACATTCGGTAGGACTCCTTGGGCGGGAGATCAGCTCGTCGCAAGGCCTCTACCTGTACACAAACACAGAAAAACGCGTACACACAAACTAAACATCCATGCCCTGAGTGAGATTCGAACCCACGATCCCGGTTTCCAAACGAGCGAAGACAGTGCATGCCTTAGACCGCTCGGCTACCGTGACCGGCCGCTGAAGTCTTCCATTCTTACGTATTTCATTTTTGTGATTATAGGAATAAAAGAAACATATCGCGCCAACTCTTAACAGTTGAAGCTGACTATTCGTGGCTTTTCAAAAATATAAATATGTCACGGAATATGATAATAGCGAAAGGTCGCTTTAAGTAATTAGGGATCTGTAAGGAGTTGAAAGGATAAAGCTAGAAAGAAACAAGTAATGTTATATTTTAGCGTCCTGTTGCACTGATTTATGTCCATGATTTATTCTGACCGTCTTACAGTGCATACATTTATTCACCTTACTCTTCTCTCTTGCACTACATGTTTCAGCACTAAAGTGCCATCTTCAGGTGCTTTTCGATGTACGTCGAACTACTTCGTTGCATGCCCTGTTGTCTGTATACTAAAATAAGTAAAATATATATTCGTCATACATATTGATAAATTTTAAATATTAAAAATATTAAAACTGTTCAGGATTTGTCATCCTTATGTCGTATCTCAATACGCGAGTCACACCTATCTTCTTCTGTCGGAGTATTCTCCCTGCTTTCGTGTGTGTATTGTGCTTTGTGTTGTGTCTTGCTCCTGTGACTGCGTGTGTTATACATGTTAAACATGTAGTGGAAGAGAGAAGAGTAAGGTGAATAAATGTATGCACTGTAAGACGGTCAGAATAAATCATGGACAAAAGAAACGAGTAATCCTTCAGAATGTTACAATACACTAGGCCAATTCATAGCTGTATAATCCGCAGTCAAATGGGGCTGGCTGTATGCATTTGATGTGATAATAAAGACCTTCAAGAACAGATGTGAGAATTTTAAAACACATGGCAGTGTTTAAAGGGGAATTTCCTATTGATTTCCTTTGACTTGGAGATGAATGGAGTTGGTTTTTAGACCTTAGTGTGCAGTAGAAGCCAACAATAGTCGTGGTGCCGAAGCACTTGACCTGTCCACTCGTCCTACGGAGCATCATCAGGTTAGGAATTGACTTGTTATCACAGATAGGCCCCTCGCGACTCGGTGACGAGGAAAATTGCCTGCTTATTCGTCGAGGTGACCGGGAGCTGGTTCGTCCGCTACGAAGGACACGGCTTTTGTACGCGGAAGAGACAGCGAGGGTCTCGTGTCTTCCTATACTGCAGAATACATCATTGCAGGAACATTTTGATGAAGAGATTATTTTAACGACACTATAAGAAACTGCAGGGGTTATGAGGCGTTAAGTGGAATGAGATATTGTGTATGGATTTATACTGAAGAATAATTCAGTGCAGAAATGTGATGTAAAATGATGAATATATTATTTTAAACAGAGGCTATGTTTCGCCAAGTTGAAAAAATTGGTATGTCAAGGAATGCTGATACTGTCATTACTTAATTAAGGCTACTTCCTTTCCCTAAACCTGTAGTATATTGTTTTGTTAACTATTTCATTACAGTGTAACAGCTGCAGGCGATATTTAGAGTTGAATGTTTTGTGACGCCGTGTCCTGCCGCACGTTAATTTTCACAAAGCAGATAAACTCAGCACGGAAAGCTACTGTACATTTACTGATAACGTTATATAAGGACACGTTTAAGTTGCAGTAAGTAATAATAGAATCTTAATAGTGAACTTATTATTATGAGATGAACAGAAATATATCGGACAGGAAGAAATTTTCTACTATTTTTGTTACTATAAATAAAAACAGAAACAAAATCCGTGGTTTTAGTCCGCAAGCTAACTTTACCAACCGAGCAACCGCCGCTTATCGGCGAAGTTAGTGCCAACTTTAGGGACAGAGCGTGTTGCGTGGTCAGCGGAACGATTCCCCACGGCCATTAATTTCGGTTTTTTTAGACCGGAGCCGCTATTTCCTTGAAATAGCTCCTCGATTATCCTCACGAGGCTGAGTGACCCAGTTCCAGACCCACTACTTCTCAGAAAATCTGTTAGCGCCCAGACTCGAACCTAGGACCTTGGTTCTGTAGGCAGGAACTGACCACTAGACAACAGAAGCGATCCCCAACGAATATAGACGAATAAAGCCGGTCCATCTCATCAGTGTTAGTAACCGGCGCTAGGCAGACATGGTGGAATTACTGGTAACGATGTTTGAGGGTACACAGATGTTGTGACTGCCAATGGCATGAAGTTCGTAGCAGGTTTCACTAAAACGTGTCAACGCAGACAAATTAAATAGGGACACACATACTCAGACAAATATCAGTGACATGAAAAATAGAAAGCATGGACAAATCATTTGGAAGAGAATAAAGGAAACTACATAAAATATATCTACAAATTTGTGCTTTTCATCTGATATTACTGTGAAGATTAAATGCGGATGACGAAACATGTAGCATCGACAGGTGAGGTGAAATCATTTATATGAAAATATATTACGTCCTATAAAATCAATGTAAAAGGACTCTTGACAATCTGGATATACACTAGGGGATACTGTCAAAATATATCTACAAGACAAGCTTGGTTGATTGAAAGTGGATTAAGCTGGCTCAGTGTTGGATCCAGGAGAGTAAGCAACTCGTAGTCTGATAACACCGTGGGCTTGTTTCAGTCAAATCAGTACGTAATTTGCAGACTTTCGAGAGGGACTACATTATGCAGTTAAGAAATCTCCCCTTTTGCCTATGACGTGTCCAATTCTCTGCGGCTTTAAGACCAACTGTTTCTGCAGTAGAAACCGAAGGCATCGGTGTGTGAAGGGTGGGTCCCACTTTATGGTCAGCAGTCACATGAGATGAGAAGAAGGGGGAGGGGGTGTTGCATGGCGACACATCAATAGGAAGGGGCGGCTGTTGTAGTGTCCTTCTGCGAGATTGGATTTTGTTGAGATGGAGCGAAGTGCTCGGCGCATAGGGCGGTAGTGAAGGATCCGCAAGTTACTTCATTAGGTTCCGGGGCACAACTGCAAGGACACCAGGGCGCGTGTTACACAGGTTTTCCGGCATGGCTATTTCTAGCAGGAAATTCCTGGCGAACTAATGACCGGTAATGAACTCACAGACTTGCTATCCAACTGGGTAACTACATAAGTAGCTATGTAAGTACGTAAAAACGGTAACCATTAACATAACCAAGCACGTAATAACTAACTGGCTAACTAACCAAACAACTCTCTATGTAAGGGACTTAGTTACATATCTGCTTATATTGTAGATAAGTAGCTACGAGGTGGTGTAGCTCCAAGAACAAGGACCAGGATACTGGATGAAGGACGGAGAACCTGGCCGGCAATTCCTGGCAGAGACAGTGGCCATTCTACGCTCTGCACCATTCAGACCGAATCTGGCCCATCCAAAAGCTACTGACATCTAGTGCTGATGTTAAGAATGAGTAAAGGTATATCTTCCGTTATAATGGCGTGAAGCTTAAACCAGCACAAGGATACCTTTACATTTCCTAGGTAATAGCCAAGTGCCGGTCACGGTAGCCGAGCGGTCTAAGGCATGCACTGTCTTCGCTCGCTCGGAAGCCGGGATCGTGGGTTCGAATTCCACTCAGGGCATGGATGTTTGTGTGCGTTTTTCTGTGTTTGTATCCAGGTAGAGGCCTTGCGACGAGCTGATCACCCGCCCAAGGAGTCCTACCGAATGTGTAAGATCTAGATCTAGATCTGGGGCTGTAGTGCCAAGGAAAAAAAATAGCTAAGTAAATAAGTTGCTAATTAAGCAGCTACATAACTTGTCAAGGGAGAACTACGATGTAGCTATTTAGAAGTAAATAAGTTATATACATTTCTGAAAATGTAACTGGTAACTGACTACAAAATTGTTATATGTACAGGCCTACTAGTTAGGCAGCTATGTATGTACGTGTATGTACGTTAGGGGTGGACCATAAGATTCGGCCCTTGCACTGCGACCTTCAGTGATCTATTGTGCTTCTCCTTTGGATTAACCCTTTATTAATTTTACACTTTGAATAAAATGGAGGACTTCATTTATAGGGGCTTCATAAAAGTCACTTGGTTCCATAAAGAACTGACCCAGGTGGCGAAATCTTCAATTAGCTATGGCCTCACAGTCACATGGGATATGTGCTGTAGACAGCTTTCACAGTTTGAATCGTCTATCAATCCCAGTTTGAAAAGATGTCCTTTCAGGTGGCAGTGTCCAGTAAGCAATCCTATCACCCATCTTAACTGGTGTCTGTTTAACTTGAACAGGTCCTTCCTTCTTCTGGCAGAGGGTCCTGATATAAATCCCTTTGACTGTTCGAGTCCAGTTGTTAGGCAGCTAACTAAATAACTACGTACATACTTGAAGAATGCCGCCTTCTGGGATGTGGTACCGTGTAGACCTTGTGTGAACCGATGTTTCGGAGGAACGTATCGCCTCCGAAATGTCGGTTCGCACAAGATCTACACGGTGCCACATCCCAGAAGGCGGCATTCTTGTCTTAAAATATGAGCACAGAGATCGGATCATCTAACTGAAGATTTCAGTAGTTTTCCTTAGTACCTGCAGATAAGTACGGGATAATAGCCGACAGCTGATAGGAACGATTACTACCGCTTCATTTCCAATTCGTAATTTTCATACTATTTGAAAATGTAAATGGGACCGAGGCAAAAAAGAAACGGGCCACTCCTGCGAACCACAGGTTACAAATCACTGTCACTCTACTCTCAGCATTATTTCGATACTTGTACCGTTTCATAAGTGTGACTCATTTGTTCAGGAAAACGATTTGCATGTTCCTGAATCAATCATCTAATGGGCAATCCAGAGAGAATTACTTGCCCGCTTCCAGTGCCATCTACTGGCGGGTATATGAAGCGAGGTGTCATCAGTACGTGACAGATTGATGCGATCTGCCAGTGTGTCGAGTCCGGGATTAGCGCAGCGCTTGAATCCGTCAACCCTCCCCCCCCCTCCCAAAATACGTGCCCGGTGACATGCATCAGGGTCGTCACATCTCATCACGTCACGTAACTGCGTGTCTGCGTACAGTCGCGTGCCCACTCGAGGGGCCCTCAACAAAACTCCAGCAGGAAGCCGCATTGGAGCTCAACTGCTGAGGTTATGTGCTGAGTGCGAAGTAGGCAAAGCGCAGAAGAAATGAAAGCGACAGAGAGAGGAAGATAAAAATGAACAATTCATCGTCGTTGTCAACTGTTGCACCCCAAGACGCCAATTGGAGAAAGTGGCTAGCAGCTTCACTAACACATTGGACCTTCAGCTTCAGAAATAGTATGAGTGTACGCAATTCTCTGGTAGCAGAACCAGCAAGTTATCATAACAAACTCAATTCTTATTTTTATAATATATCATTGTGAATTAATTCGATAGATTTGACAGTCATAATTGAGATAACAAAATTATTCATCAGTTATGTGGAATTGCCGATCACAGTGACTGCGTGGTCTAAGGGATGAAATGTCTTCGCCCGCTCGAACACTGGGATCGTGGTCTCGATTCCCACTTAAGGCATGGATGTTTGTCTGCGTTTATTCTGTGTCTGTGTTGGCCTGTGTAGGTATTGTGACGGGCTGATCCCCCGGCCAAGGAGCCCTGCCGACTGTCTAAGATAAGAAACTGAAGTGATAACGAAGCATTTCATGGATGCTCCATGCTCCAAGTGAAAGCAACAGGAACAAAGATAGATAGATAGATATACGTGAAACTGAAATATATTTTGACAAACTCGCAATTTTGAACAAGAGAGAGGCAGCTTCCCATGGTTTTCTGTATGTAGAAAAAACATTTTCTGCACAAGGGTCGAAGTGAAAACATTGTTAGGTAAGGCGTTCAGGTCGGACAAGAGAAAGGTTAGACTGTCACGCAAACATTTCAGGTACACAGCTACCACACGACCTGAAATATTTACCGTTGAAAGAACCTACTTTTTGCAGAATTCTGACAGAGTTTCTTGTCCTGTTTGCTGTAATACTCTTAACACCAGACGTCAGCCACTGCACTGTTACAAGACAGGAACAGAACAGAGTCATCAAGCGAAAGTAAGAATGCATGGATTTCCTTCTTCTTTCCTCTGTTTTCAGTTCCTCTTCACCTACTCCTCGTGTTTTCTTCAATTCCCATCTTCTTCCTCCTGTTCTCGAATTTTCCGTTCCATTCTTTTTCTTTTTGCTCTCTTCTCCCCCTTATTTTTCCCTTCTTGTTTCACTCTCATTCATGTTTTTCATCTTCTCTTACACCTCCTTCTGCCTCCCCTCTTTTCTCTTCTACATTTATTCTCCTCGTAGTTCTTATTCTGCTTTCCCTCATGACTCCACTTTCCCTTTGTCTCCTTTTTCTACATCTTACATTCTTTATTCGTATCCTTCGTCTGTCAACCTTCCCACTGTTTTTCTTCTCTACTGTTCCTTCTTCTTCGCTTACTTCTCTTTCTAATTCACATTCTCCCGTCTTCATTGTCCTGCTGATGCTACTGCTCGGCCGTCCTCTCCCCATGTTTGTTCTTGGAGTAGGCTTTCTGATTACGTGCCCCACTCACAGAACCAGGAATCCGCATGTGGACGTGGAACTAGTTGCATTGTCACATTTGAGGACCTGGTTATTAGGCTTTCCGACAGGTAACACAGGTAGGTACAAAGGAGCCTCAATACACGCAAGAGCTCCTGTAGATGTTTTGCACACTGAGAGCCCTGAGGTCACAATTAGGGCACTGCAGTGTTCTGTTCAGAGAGATCACAAGTACAGTGGAACCTCGCTTAACGAGCATAATTCATTCCAGAATCTTACTCGTAATGCGAAACAATTCTTCCCATATAAATTGATGTAAAATACGATAATGCGTTCCATGCCAAATAGAATACTCAAAAAATTTTATGTATAACGTTTATTCAAAGAAAATTATATACTCATTGTTAAGGAGCGTGAATCATCTTCATCTTTTCTTCTATGTGGAATGAACTATCTTGAGGATAGCGCAAATCGTTGATGTAGACCGATTGTACGTGCGTGCTAGATCAGCCACGCTCATACTTCGTTGTCGCTTTTCAATGATTTTACGTTTCATTTCTACGGTTATTTTTATTCTCTTAAGGCTGTCTTTTTGCGGCTTTTTCTTCGGGGACATTTTTGCAAGGGTTATTAAACTTTGCACAAATAATATGTCTGAACACAAGTTTGGAAAAATGTGTGATCACAAGCGACACTAAGATGCTAGCGGAACGAGTGCTAAACACAGACTGACGTAGCAAGCGCACAATCCGGGACTTCCCCTCTCGTCACTCGTTATGCGAAACGTCGCTCGTTAAGCGAGTCATTGTTACAACTTGCTTTGCTCGTTATACGAATTACTCGTTACGAGAGGTGCTCGTTAAGCGAGGTTCCACTGCATAAATTTAGGATTTAACCAAGACGGGGCACTGAGTGTGCAATTATTACTTTGTTTTTGTTTTGGAAGTAATTTATTGTAGCAAAGGAAACTAAATTCAGGTAAATGTACTTCACAAATCGCAAGTTGTTCTCTGCTCTGCCGGAGAGTAACCGCAACAGAGGAGATTAGGAAAGAGCTGTGGGTACAGTGAAGGACGGAGAAACGTCCTTTGGCGACGCCCAGACATTGAAGTCAGTAACCTTAGACAATCACTGAAGAAGAATAAATTGGTTCAGGACAATATCTGCAGAATACCAGGATCGAAGCCTGAAGGCAACGTGGAGCTGGGAAGGGAGTTGTACGAAGCAGTTGCAGAACTACAGGTTACTGGATACGGGATTAGAGGGAAAGACTTATGAATATTCATTGCCAAAATTGATGCTATGAATGAAACAAGTGTTTTCAGTTTTACCTACTTAGCCAGAAAATGGCTCACATATGGCGGTAAGGTTGTCAGACCTAAGCGCCGAGCCGCTCTTTATCCACAGGAAGATTCCTGGTACTCATTTCTCTTAGAGGCTGAGTCGCCCTCAGGGCCATAATGTGGATGGAGGGTTTAGGTCAATTGAGAATTCAGTGACCTCATCGGAAATCTAACCCGCTATTTTCTGGCTTGTAGCGCAGTGCCCCAACCAACTACGCTACCGAATGTCCCTACGTCTTCATGGCCTAGTGCTTAATTATGTAAGAAGAGGGACATCTTTACCTTAATGAGGAACATCTTTCTCTGGGATCAGATTGTGTGTAACAAACAGGATTTCCGTAGTAGTAGTTCCAGTCTTCCGCTGATTTAAATGAACCTTTCTCCAGTCTGCTAATATAATCCTCGTTCCAAAATTGTTCACTGCTTATGAATGTAATTGATTCATTTTTTTTATAATTTATAAGCCAATGTTTTAATGACTTTCTGCAGTATATGACTTACATGTAATTATTAATTATAAAATTATGACTTGAACTTGTTTGAATCAGAAATGAACTGTTAGTAGCACTCCGACTTCTACTTATTACTGGATAATATTGATACATTTCAGGAGAAGAGATGTTTTAGAAGGCGAATATGGGAGCCGATACGAAGTGGGTTAAGAAAAACTGCTATACATCTTCTACAGTTGAAATAGTCTTGTTCACTGAACTAACAATCACTAAGTGTCGTTTATTTCGGTCTTTTACTCACAGACTTTACTTTAACGCCTTGCACCGTTAACACTGAGACACAAGTGCATTCATTTCTTCAGGACCGCACCTGTGGTCTAGTGGTCAGAGTCCCTGGTTACAGATCCAGAGGTTCCGGGTTCGATTCCCGGCGCTACCAGATTCTCTGAGAAGCAGTGGATCTGGAATGGGGTCCGCTCAGCCTCGTGAGGATAATTAAGGAGCTATTTGAAGGAAATAGCGGCTCCGGTCTAGAAAACCGAAATTAACGGCATTGGGGATTCGTTGCGCTGACCACGCGACACCCTCTATCCACTAAATTTGGCACTAAGTTCGCCGACAAGCGGCGGTCGCTCGGTCGGTATAGTTAGCTTGCGGGCTCAAGCAACGGAGTTTGTTTGCATGCAAGTACAAGACAATCACGTAGAGGAGTTTCTATCAGTAGCTTACGCGTAGGTAACTATCCTATATGTATTTCTCTTCTCTCCCATTCGTGCTACATGCCCCACCCACCTCATCCTCCTTAGGTCGTTTATCCAGAGGATCCGTCCAGGTCTGAGGATTTGTGTGAATTTTCGTAACAAGCGTATTTTTTACGGTGAGGAGTTGTTAGCCCCAAGCCCAACCCCTAAGCTGGAGAACCACCGCTTGTCGACTATCCGCGACTGCTTATTTAATGTATTCGCAACTTCCCTCCATATCTGGAGGACGTCTCCTCCATCCGCAACCTGAGGACGCGCCATGCCGTGGGGACATGGGACCCACCTAACATGGCCTTTACTCTTGTACTGCCATTAAATCTAACTTACACTATTCAAGTAGGTACTATCTGCCAAAAGGCGCCGTCACGTACAGAAATTCGTAACCGTCTTATTTACTGTTTATTACGAGACGCTGCTGTCATCACAGGCAACGGAGCCTCAAGGGAAAAACTGTTGCTGAATAAAGCCTGTGGAAGCAATCGGTAGCGATTTAATTCGTAACATTTGCCTCAAATGACTGAGGAAAGACATAAGAACCATCATATAGGACATTAGGACTTCTAGCACGAATTCGAAGGGGACATCGGCCAAATGCCTGTTGGAAGCGTTGCCTCTTGATCACTGTCTCTGCCCGCAAGTCTGCTATTTGTGAGGTAAAAAAGTAAAGTTATCCCCTTAACAGGCAGTGGAGGCCCATAGGGCTGTAAGATGCTGAGGTTCTCACATTTTCTAGACAATTGGCTCACAGATGGCGGTAAGGTTGTCAGCTACAGTGGCTGGCTACAGTATCCTTCTGCCCGACTCTGATGAAGAAGTGTCCTTACTCATTGGATAGGAGGCTGAGTGTACCTCACAGCCGATCTGAGCTTGGTGACCGCAGGAATATTCCTACCTCTCACGGTGATAGAAACTGGGATACTCAGCCTCCAAATAATGACAATACAATCTTACTCACATAAGGATAAGACTCGTTGTACGGAAGATCATTTCACCTACCAATACAAGAAAATGTTTAGAAGCTGCAGAAATGCCCACAGATGGAGAAGGATTCAAAAACTTGGTCCCAGTGAGCAAGCGTTCTACGAATGTAGGAGGTGAGGTCACTGAAACTTTGCAAGCCGCAGTTTTTCCCTTATTTTATGGGAGTTTCCAGGAAATTACGAAGTAATTATTCTTTGCCTCGTTTTGCTCGATGAGTTAAGTCACATGGACTTGCTCATACGAAGAGAGAGGAATTACGCAAGTAGCCTTCACAACTCCTTCCTGTTCTTCCTATATATATTTTCTGTTGGCATGAATTATGAAACACGTTTAGGCACCTTCATAATATTCACCTAATCTACCAAGGAGGGCAAGTCATACCTCATGCAGTAACCTTATGGAGAAATAGCCATGGGTTGGTATTATTTGAATATCTCACCGGAGCATGCATACCGGAAGTATGCTGAAAATAGAATCATGGAACATTTGTCATTTTTATATTTTATGTTGTCTACTTCCCAACTGCATAATTATGTGCTTCATCGCTTGTACTCTTCTCCAAGTATAATTAGAATGATCAAGTCAAGGAGGATGAGGTGGGCAGGGAATGTAGCATGAATGGGGGAGGAGAGGAATGCATATACGATATTGGTGGGAAAGCCAGAAGGAAAGAGATCACTGGGAAGACCAAGGCGTAGGTGGGTAGACAATATTAAAATGGAGCTTAGAGAGATAGGATTGGATTGATCTGGCTGAGGATAGGGACCGGTGGAGGGTCTTGTGAACACGTTATTGAATCTTCGGGTTCCATAAAATGCTGGGAAACTCTTGAGTAGCTGCAGAATTGGCAGCTTCTCAAGAAGGGCTCAGCTCCATGAATGAGTGAATGATGCTTTCTACTTCCTAATGATAACGGTACGATGTGCATCACTAAAGCATGACGACGCACCCCTCCTTCCCGTAGCAGAGGGAAATTTCTTTCGTTTATGACCTACTTAAAATAAACTGCGGATGACAACTGTTCCGTTGTTTCAGTGTTCCTGGTCTGCACTGTACAATTGTGTCCAGCAACTGGGTTCAGAAAACTCATCTAAGCTGCCTCGATTTTACATCTGTCAGCTCTATTATCTGACCAATATTCATAACCATATGTTCGGGCAGCTATAACCTCATAAAACATTTCAGTTATTTGTCTGAAAGTTCTAAGTTTTGATCAGTCACATTCAATCAATATGAAATTAATATTCAACTTCAGTGGGCTGTCACATTTTTATGGGTCACACCGCGCACTTTCGGTTCCAATCTGTCACTGTAGCTCAAACACAGCATCAAATCAGCAACGGTAGGTGACATCGAATTATATCCATCGAATAGTGAAGTAATTTGTCCCTTTTATGACATATCTGTAAAACTCAGTTCATAATAGGTTTATCCCCTATTTCTATTACTCTTCTCGTTCCACTGCGTGCTGCACTTCATGCAGACCACACTATTCCACTGACTTTGGGCTTCCACGGTACACATATTTTGTTGATTCTGATATAGAGTCTTTACACAGTGAGGGTTTTCACACTGTTACCGCAGTTTCGGAGACATGTGCCGCTTCCATTATCGTTCCGGAAGATAGAGGCAGAATGTACTTCCGAAGTGTCGTCATCACTGTACACATCTACATGATATTATTTCATTTAATAATGTCTGTTTTTGAATGTAATATAAGAGATCCATGGTCTCAACTTCGGATCCTTCCAATTGTTTCTGTTTTACGGAGGAACAAGATCGCTTTGTGAGCTAACTCTTCTCCTTCACTCACTCACGGAGCTGAGCCCTTCTTGAGAAGCCGCGAATTATGCAGCTACTCAAGAATTTCCCAGCATTTTATGGAACCCAAAAGTTCGATACCGTGATCACAAGAGCCCTCCACTGGTCCTATCCTCAGTCAGACCAATCCAATTCATACCATTCCATCCTATCTCTCTAAGATCCATTTTAATATTGTCTACCCACCCACTCCTTGATCTTCCCAGTGACCTCTTTTCATTTGGCTTTCCCGCCAATATTCTATATGCATTCTTCTCCTCCCCCATTCGTGCTATACGCCCTGTCCACCTCATCATCTTTGACTTGATCATTCTAATCATACTTGGAGAAGAGTACAAGTTATGAAGCTCCTCATTATGCAGTTTTCTCCAACCTCCTGTCACTTCATCTCGCTTAGGTCCAAATATTATCCTCAACATCCTTTTCTGGAACACCCTCAGTCTATGTTCCTCCCTTAATGTTAGGGACCGAGTTTCACACCCATAGAGAACCACAGGCAAAAGTATAGTTTTGTATTTTCTAATTCTTATTTTTTGGACAGCAGACGAGAAGACAAAAGTTCTGGACTGAATGGTAACGAGCATTACCCGAGTTCAATCGCCTCTTAATTTCCTCCTGAATCAGGTTTTGATTTGTTTTCCTTGTTCCCAAATATCTGAATTCAAAACATCTGTTCCCTATCTTTATGTCATGATTTTGCCTTGCATTTTGGTGACGAGACAGCAACATATACATTTTCTCTATGTTCGTATTTAGACCAGTCTCCCTACTAGCCTCAAATAAAGTTTGTATGTTTCTTTTTATGGTATCTATATTATCACACAGTAGATTCATATCATCAGCATAGATCAAAAGCTAATGTGTTCCATTTAATTTCAGTCCCACCTGGTTTTCCTGTACCTTCCTAACTTACAAAAACATAGAGCCATTCCGTTACAGTTCTGAAATAATAAATGTTAAAAATTGCCATCGAAATATAGAAATACTTTTTATTCTTTTTAAACAAGCAAACGTAGAAGTCATATCGAAGTTCAGAATATTATGTCCTACCAGTCCCTTAGGACGAAAGGACTGTGATACACGCAAGAGACCACAGGTTCACACGTTCTGTTGTATGCGTGCGTAACTTGGCATAACGCATTGCGAGAACATAGATTGTGGGTATCTGAGAACAGGTGACAGAGGAGGACATTCGGAAGTGGAAAAGAAGAAGCAGCAGGATACTTGAGAAATTTACAATGTAAGAAACGTCATACCTTATAATGCAAAGTCTTTCGAGTTTTGCGTAGACTACGACTGTTGCCTGACAATAACACGTCACTCATTAATTTTTTATTGTTTATAAGAGATGTTTCTGTCTGCATAACCGGACTTAAGGACAGCGGACATCATAAGGATGTAGCATGTGGAGCCGTTGTTACGTAATGACTGCAAACAATGACCGTTGCTAGGTAAGGGCTGTAAACGCAAACAGAGTAATGGTTTTCTCTAAACAGTCCGAGCGATAACCACGTGATGCAACACTATGAGTGTTGGGAGAGATGTTTTCTGTACGATCCGTGCCGAGGTGTTACAAGCAGGGCAAGTCTAGGATTTAGCTAGTTGTGACACAGTCGCCGGCTGGCAAGGACGTGAACACGGAAGCTGAGGAAGCTACGGCGTTGAAAGCCGTTACCAGGCGACGACCGGTGAAGGCATAATAGACTGAGATGATTTCGTTCGTTCTCTAGCAAACTGCAGAGCGTGTGAATTAGAGTTAGTGGTATAGTTATTTGTAGTTACGTTCTGTAAGTGTTCAATAAATCTTATTACAAATCCAAACCCCCTCTATAGTCACCCATACACGTGACAATATATATATGTATACTGTGACATGACTATATAAACATTGTCCGTTGCATGGTATCAGCTCTATCAAAAAGCAAACCGTCGCTAGGCAACGGCTCGCCAACATATCAGTGACAATGAAGGAGCTGTTGGAAACTATGTGGTCCAGTTTAACCATGGTTTAGTTGTGAGATGGTAGCCAGCCAGTAACGTAAGCACGAGAGGAGCAGACTCTCTACTGTTTGAAATCGCAACCAAGCAACGACTGGTGAAGATGTAACAGACTGTGATACAGAGTGTGCTATACTGATTTGTCAAGTGTGTGGATTAGTGATAGTGTTATAGATATACGTAATTACCAATTATAAGAATCTATCCAAATACCAATCCAAACGCCGTGTCTAGCCACTAACACGTGACAACGTACTATACGGTATAGACACTTCTGTAAGAGCCGGGGTACAGCAGTAGGTATAGCGACTGCCTGTGGACTGGACGACCGAGGGGTTGGGGTTCGAGTCCCGAATAAGGTCAGAATTTTCTCTTCTCCATATGGTCCAGACCGACTCTGGGGTTCACCCAACATCCTACGCTATGGATACCGGGGATTATTTTCTCGAGTGTAACGCGGCAGGGCCGTGAAGCTGACCACTTACCTCCAGCTAGTGCCAAGGTCAAGAAAATGTGGATATACACATCCGCTCCTCCATACGCCTTCATGTTATAGTGGTTAATTAGCTAAGCACAGGTACAACTTTACCTTACCTTAGACACTTCCGTAGGCTCTCACGAAACAGTAAGCCATGATTTGCACAAGCGAATAGGCACGCTACCAAACGCAGATATAAGAAGGAGCATCTTAACATACAGAAATTTCGAAAACCTGCGTCAGATAGCAGCACGCCCCAATAATGGAGAACAAACCATTCGGGGGATTCATACCGATAGATATAGCTGATGGCATTCAGCTAAGATAGCGTTCATATTCACAGCGGAAACACTAGCTATTGGTGAGACGCTAGAAATTGTCGAAAAAAATAGACTCGGAGCAAAATGTCTTGATTTCCTCGGACTCGGAAAGCGCACTAAAAGGAATTAGTAACGCGACTACAATGAACAGCACATCGCATGTTGCCCAAATGCTTAAAGAGAAAATAGAGACTGAAATCGCGAGGAAAGGAATCAAGTTTTACTGGATCCCGGGTCACTGTGGAGTTGAAGTAAATGAGAGAGCACATTCGGAGGCAAAGCACTCAGTCAAAGAAGGCACAGATAGTAAACTATTATTACGGTAGTAGATCTCAGAGCCCAGTGGAGAAAGAAAGGCAAAGAGGAGCTTCACAATTTCTGTCAAAACACCAAGCGGGACAGAGGAGAAAGCTACTTCGAAAAGTACTACAAGAATGGCTCGTCCCGCCGCGCCTTCGTGTCAATAAACCGTATGAGAGCAGGCCACTCCGGTCTTAAAGCAAGCCTAAACAGATTTAACATTGTGACCACGGCCGAATGCGAGTGTGGTGATGGCTGCAGACGGAGGAACATGTCTTCTGGGACTGTAAACTGTAAGAGGACCAGCGGGCAACAGTGATAGACATTTTGTGTGAGAACAGCAAAAAGAATACCCAAAGTCAATTACAGAGCTCTTAAGGCTAGCAGAAAAAGGATTTGAGCAAGGCGTCTTTTACTTCAAGAATGAATTCCTAAATTTATTTAAAAAATGAAAAGAATTAAATGTACAAAATATTTATAGTATACTCTTTGAGTAGGACACACACGTACGTACATACCTCCACTATAAGAACAAGAAAGCAAATGACTCACACCATTATACATTATATTACAATGCAAACACATCTGCCCAAGACTCAAAAATAAAAACAGTTCCAACGAACAGAGGAACACCAACAACAAAACACTACACCGTTATTCCATGAAGAATACATCGTATTGTTCATGCGAAGTTGCGGAAAACATGTTCCTAACAGTGGACCACCAATAATGGAATACTGTGCCATGAGCCGAAAACAAACGCCGCTTCAATGCTTATCGACTTGTGAAAGACACGTTTTCATTGAACTTATAATTTATACCCTTAACATATATCCAATACCTAATTTGTAATTTATGCTTCACGTAAAATATAAACACCCTGAGTTTGCACTAAATACACCTGATGACGGTCTTACACAAACCGAAACGTATCGCTATTACACAATAATGGAGTGGAATGCGACAGCAAGTCAGCAGCCGTACGCCCATCTCATCACTCGACACACACTAAAAACACTAAATGATAATCAAATACAACAAGATGCTGAAATGATAAAATTATTTCTTACATCTGTTGGTAACTATCTAATTCTCACGTATATATCAGCTGCCTTAAAGTTCAGTACTTCAGCATTTCGCCACCGTAACATTATTTCTCACAACGCAAGCTGTCGCTGTTCCCATAAGCAACAAAATGCTCACCACTGCAAGGAGAACATAGCAGATAAGCTGCCAACGTCTCACAACCCTCTGGGCCTTCACGGCCTCTTACAGGGTTAGCTCTACTTCACTTACTTGCTTACTTACTTTTACCTACTTATCCATATTCCGTTCGAAGTTGCATACGTCTGCAATTGTTAAAATGACGTAAACTCTGAATAAATAAGAACTTAGTGACCTAGCTGTGGCTGTATAACCGTCATATCAGGTACAGAAGGATTAACAGCAAAGACTTACATTAAGCTAATTTAAGTTCAGTTCCTCAGTTTGGAAATATTTAGTGGTGACAGTCACCAATTACCCTGAAACCAATTAATTGTTGAGATAATCAAACACAGCCAACCAAGAAGTTTGATATTAGTTTAGTATATTCATTGTTTATTGGTTTCTCTGCAAGACTGTTTTCCAGCCACTCGCCTCATAAAGCGCTAGGTTACAGGGCTACAGAGACTGTCGCGGGTGAATGGGCATATCCTCTGCTTCTTATTCGGGAGGTCCTGGGCTCAAATCTCAAGCCAGAGACCAGCTTCTTGATTCGGCAAATGTCAGATTAGTGCCGCAGCCACTTCCTTGCACCTTCCTTCGAATTCATTTTTCAGTAACTCTCCTAGAACTAGGCACTATATATTCCAAGCTGCTGACATCGTCGTAAAGTAAACAAAAGATAAATCAGAAGATGATCACAAATAAGGACAGATGCGCCAGTAATCTTGACCTATTTTCAGAAATTATTCTGCCATCCGCCTGAAGATATTCATTAAAGAAAAGAAAAAGCCCACCGGACTGACGCACTTNCTGACCACTTACCTCCAGCTAGTGCCAAGGTCAAGAAAATGTGGATATACACATCCGCTCCTCCATACGCCTTCATGTTATAGTGGTTAATTAGCTAAGCACAGGTACAACTTTACCTTACCTTAGACACTTCCGTAGGCTCTCACGAAACAGTAAGCCATGATTTGCACAAGCGAATAGGCACGCTACCAAACGCAGATATAAGAAGGAGCATCTTAACATACAGAAATTTCGAAAACCTGCGTCAGATAGCAGCACGCCCCAATAATGGAGAACAAACCATTCGGGGGATTCATACCGATAGATATAGCTGATGGCATTCAGCTAAGATAGCGTTCATATTCACAGCGGAAACACTAGCTATTGGTGAGACGCTAGAAATTGTCGAAAAAAATAGACTCGGAGCAAAATGTCTTGATTTCCTCGGACTCGGAAAGCGCACTAAAAGGAATTAGTAACGCAACTACAATGAACAGCACATCGCATGTTGCCCAAATGCTTAAAGAGAAAATAGAGACTGAAATCGCGAGGAAAGGAATCAAGTTTTACTGGATCCCGGGTCACTGTGGAGTTGAAGTAAATGAGAGAGCACATTCGGAGGCAAAGCACTCAGTCAAAGAAGGCACAGATAGTAAACTATTATTACGGTAGTAGATCTCAGAGCCCAGTGGAGAAAGAAAGGCAAAGAGGAGCTTCACAATTTCTGTCAAAACACCAAGCGGGACAGAGGAGAAAGCTACTTCGAAAAGTACTACAAGAATGGCTCGTCCCGCCGCGCCTTCGTGTCAATAAACCGTATGAGAGCAGGCCACTCCGGTCTTAAAGCAAGCCTAAACAGATTTAACATTGTGACCACGGCCGAATGCGAGTGTGGTGATGGCTGCAGACGGAGGAACATGTCTTCTGGGACTGTAAACTGTAAGAGGACCAGCGGGCAACAGTGATAGACATTTTGTGTGAGAACAGCAAAAAGAATACCCAAAGTCAATTACAGAGCTCTTAAGGCTAGCAGAAAAAGGATTTGAGCAAGGCGTCTTTTACTTCAAGAATTATTTCCTAAATTTATTTAAAAAATGAAAAGAATTAAATGTACAAAATATTTATAGTATACTCTTTGAGTAGGACACACACGTACGTACATACCTCCACTATAAGAACAAGAAAGCAAATGACTCACACCATTATACATTATATTACAATGCAAACACATCTGCCCAAGACTCAAAAATAAAAACAGTTCCAACGAACAGAGGAACACCAACAACAAAACACTACACCGTTATTCCATGAAGAATACATCGTATTGTTCATGCGAAGTTGCGGAAAACATGTTCCTAACAGTGGACCATCAATAATGGAATACTGTGCCATGAGCCGAAAACAAACGCCGCTTCAATGCTTATCGACTTGTGAAAGACACGTTTTCATTGAACTTATAATTTATACCCTTAACATATATCCAATACCTAATTTGTAATTTATGCTTCACGTAAAATATAAACACCCTGAGTTTGCACTAAATACACCTGATGACGGTCTTACACAAACCGAAACGTATCGCTATTACACAATAATGGAGTGGAATGCGACAGCAAGTCAGCAGCCGTACGCCCATCTCATCACTCGACACACACTAAAAACACTAAATGATAATCAAATACAACAAGATGCTGAAATGATAAAATTATTTCTTACATCTGTTGGTAACTATCTAATTCTCACGTATATATCAGCTGCCTTAAAGTTCAGTACTTCAGCATTTCGCCACCGTAACATTATTTCTCACAACGCAAGCTGTCGGTGTTCCCATAAGCAACAAAATGCTCACCACTGCAAGGAGAACATAGCAGATAAGCTGCCAACGTCTCACAACCCTCTGGGCCTTCACGGCCTCTTACAGGGTTAGCTCTACTTCACTTACTTGCTTACTTACTTTTACCTACTTATCCATATTCCGTTCGAAGTTGCATACGTCTGCAATTGTTAAAATGACGTAAACTCTGGCTAAGTAAGAACTTAGTGACCTAGCTGTGGCTGTATAACCGTCATATCAGGTACAGAAGGATTAACAGCAAAGACTTACATTAAGCTAATTTAAGTTCAGTTCCTCAGTTTGGAAATATTTAGTGGTGACAGTCACCAATTACCCTGGAACCAATTAAATGTTGAGACAACCCAACACAGCCAACCAGGAAGTTTGATATTTATTTTGTATATTCATTGTTTATTGGTTTCTCTGCAAGACTGTTTTCCAGCCACTCGCCTCATAAAGCGCTAGGTTACAGGGCTACAGAGACTGTCGCGGGTGAATGGGCATATCCTCTGCTTCTTATTCGGGAGGTCCTGGGCTCAAATCTCAAGCCAGAGACCAGCTTCTTGATTCGGCAAATGTCAGATTAGTGCCGCAGCCACTTCCTTGCACCTTCCTTCGAATTCATTTTTCAGTAACTCTCCTAGAACTAGGCACTATATATTCCAAGCTGCTGACATCGTCGTAAAGCAAACAAAAGATAAATCAGAAGACGGTCACAAATAAGGACAGATGCGCCAGTAATCTTGACCTATTTTCAGAAATTATTCTGCCATCCGCCTGAAGATATTCATTAAAGAAAAGAAAAAGCCCACCGGACTGACGCACTTCCTGTATTGCCGAGTTTACTTAACAATTATTTATACGTGTATATTTATTTTTCTCAGAGTTCTTGGCTACAGATCCAGAGGTCCCGGGTTCGATTCCCGGCGCTACCAGATTTTCTGAGAAGTAGTGGGTCTGAAATTGGGCCCACTCAGATTCGTGAGGATAACTGAGAAGCTATTTCAAGGAAATAATGGCTCCGGTCTAGAGAACCGAAATTAACGGCCGTGGGGATTCGTTACGCTGAGCATGTGACACCCTCTATCAGCTAAAGTTGCCACTAACTTCGCCGACAAGCGGCGATCGCTCGGTCGCTACAGTTCGCTTGCGGACTACAGGCCACGGAGTTTTGTTTTTTTGTTTGCATACTTGTTCGTTGTTTATTTAAGTACTCTGTCAGTAGCTCAGTATATGGCCCATGAACTTTAAGACACTTTACGAATTATATAGGCCAGTCTCTTACAGTCAATGCAAGGATGAATGGTGAAGTGGAACAGTTAAAACTTATACGCCCTCATCTGTTCTGGAAGGACTGGGTAACATCTCTGAAGTCTCAGATATCATCTCATGCTCTTTTCGAGTGGACTTAGATCCATGTTCTCGCCACACGCTTCTACTTCATTTTGTCTCCTCATGGCGGTTTTATGGATGCATTGGTACAATTTTTATGTTCCCGAGAGCGTACAGTTTATTCCAATGTCCAATCCTCTTTTATTTAAATCAGTGCTGGTTGCAGTAGCGGCAGGGTGCTTTATCAGTTTGGCCTACGTGCGTAACGGATGGACAACTATTGTCCTATTAGTTTAGCGTTTTCTGCCGCTGCCCAACCCGATGTGTGCAGATAGGCTAGACCAAAGCATTATTGCGACTACACCACCAGCAGCAGCAGCAACAGGTCGTGTGATGCAGTTTAATGAGTGGTACTGCGGGGAAGGGGGGGGGTGAATTCATCAAAGTCCGTGACATCAGTCAGGAATGTCATCAAGGCAGCGGGGATCGAATGTGGGAAGAGAGACAGAGATATCAGGCCCAGAGAGAATGACGATAGGCACAGATATATGTACACTACACAGAGAGCATTGTAATCCTATTTTCTTACGCGGAATTTCTGGTTTTGATTATAACGGAAAATTGAAGTAACTTTGAAAAGAATCCTGTTGGTCGGGGAGTCAAGCCTACTATTTTAATAAGAGTGGACTCCACATATATTCTTTCTGTATTCTTTGATGTTCTTTATAGGTCTATATTGCTTGTCGTAATTTTCATTTACTCCGCACATTAACATATTATTGTACATCTAATCACACTGTAGATATCACACTGCAAAGAAAAAACATTTTTCTCTGCGTTTCATCATGGAGCAGTATTCATCACACTGAAAAATGCCTCGGATGAAATGATGAAATTCAATGAGATTCGATCTTCGTGTCACATATAAATTCTTGTACAATTAGTCGTTTCTGATATACTTCACAAAAAAGGTAAAGCTATTCTTGTAACAGGCCGTGAATGGTCGTAGGGCTTTAAGGCGTCGAGGTTTCCACATTCTCTCTAGACAATCGGCTCACAAACACTTCCCACAGTAAACAGGGAAGCTTTATTTATGAATATCCTTTACAATGAGTCCTTTTGCCTTCAAGAACGCACAACAAAATCTGTTCTTCTGTGATATTATCCTCATGCACCTTCGCCAATTTGATTACTCTGAACATGCGCATGCGCGTCTGTTGCCTATGCTGTCATGAAGCTGGACTGTGCTGCTACCTAGTGATATACATAGACAAGCTCTTACATCCGTTACAAGCGGCCTCCGTAGTCTAGGGGTAACGTTCCCACCTCATGACTCAAGGTACGGGGGTTCAAACGCAGCGGAGGTCGTGGAATTTTTAAGGGCGGAAAAATTCAAGGAACAAGTCCTCGGGATTGACTTTCAGCCGTGGGTCCCGTGTCGATTTACGGCACCTCATGTCTCTAGGAGACCTCTGAGCTAAATTACAGGCCCTTTCCCGCCCAAGTAGTCTCCAATGCCTCTGGTGGATGGGGGAAGCATCAAGGTACCGGGGGCCGACCTCGTTCGCTCTACGGGGGCTGATGGCACGCACCGTTACCGGAAGGGTATGGCGACAGTAGAAATTAAAAGGGGGACGCATAATGGACCAATAACTGGTCTAAGTGCATGGGGAAACCCACCCCTTCCTAATACGAATACGAATACATCCCTTACAACCGTTTACTTCCAGTTATAACCTAATTACTGACTCTTCCTCGTGTATAGGAAACGAATGTGTCATCTTGGTTCAGTGTGAAGAACAGCAAATCTGAGGTAGACACTGTAAAGCTATCCCTGTGGAGTCCCATAGGTTTCTGAGGTGTTGAGGGGGCCACGTTTTCTAGACATTTTCACAGGTGGGGGTGAGTTTGTCAGCTTTACACACCGGCCGCCCTTTACCCCCAGGAAATTCCTGACACTCTTTCCTGTTACAGGCTGAGTCGATCCCAGGGCCATGTTGCGGCTGGAAGGATTAGGTCAATTGAAAAATCCGCTTCATCGGGACTTGAACCTGCGACCTGCCGGCTTGTAGAATAGTTCCTCAATCAACTGTTACCTCGTGGCCCCTACTTCACAAAATGTATTTTTGATATAAAATCGATATTAGACAGGTATCATAACTGTGAAAATTAAATAAAGGAGACAGTGATTCATATTGACTCGAAAATTTCAGAGTTGATAGAAACTGGTCGAATAGAATCAGACATGAAACATGTGGACAGGTGGCAGGCAGACCTAATATCACGAGTTAGTTTGGTGCAATTACAAAAACTTCCGTTCTGGAAGAAAATTTGCCACCATCTGCCTCATATAAGCCTCATATTGAATATTCTGATCTACTTCCACCATGTTCTTCACATGTTGAAGGAACACTCCAATCAGAAAATAAAAAGAACCTTCAAGTAGTACATATTTGTAGAATAATGAAATCAAAATTTTGAAATTTTCAAACTACGTAGCATGAATTGGATCATGAGAAAACAATTTTAACGATGAAGAAATTAGTCTTTTGGGATTTGGCGCCGTGTATATGTGGTGTTAACCGACGTTAACCTTGCCGGTTCTCACGGTCTCTTCGCTTGCGGATTTCTTATATTTTTCCTTCTGCCCTGAAGATGGAGGCGATAAGTTCCTCCGAAACGTCGGTTAACAACACATATACACGGTGCCAAATCCCAGAAGACTACTTTCTTCATAGTCACCGCCGTGAAAACCTCAAATCTTACACAATTTTAACGGTGTTCAGAAAGCACAGGAGGAAGAGATAACCACATAATTTTATTTGATACGTTCTAATGATTTTAGCTGAAAAATGGCTAGAGGCAAGGCAAGGCACAGCTTTCCATGCTTGTTAATTCTGTATTTGGTTGAGGCACTACGCTACAACCCTGAAGTTTGCGGCTTCGATTCCCGATGAGGTCACTTGATTTTTCAGTTGACCCAATTCTTCTAGCCACAACACGGCCCTGGTTTCGAATCAGTCTCTAACAGAAATGAGTATAATGAAACTTCTAAGGCGTAAAGGGCGGCCGGCAGGTGCGTAAGGCTGACAAACTCAACCGCACCTGTGAAAATGTCTAGAAAACATGGGCCCCTAAACACCTCAGAAACCTATGGGACTCCACAGGGATAGCTTTACAGTGTCTACCTCAGATTTGCTGTTCTTCACACTGAACCAAGATGACACATTCGTTTTCTATACACGAGGAAGAGTCAGTAATTATGTTATAAAAGGAAGTAAACGCTTGTAACGGATGTAAGAGCTTGTCTATGTATATCACTAGGTAGCAGCACAGTCCAGCTTCATGACAGCATAGGCAACAGACGCGCATGCGCCTGTTCAGATTCTGGCTTCATTAATCAAATTGGCGAATGTGCTTGAGGATATCACAGAAGAACAGATTTTGTTGTGCAAAAGGACTCAATGTAAAGGATCATCATCATCAGTAATCTGTCAAGACGACAGGTCCACAGTCTCTTCCAAAACAATTCCTCCACTTAATGCGATCTA
>NW_019733838.1:1557790-1569882 GCF_002891405.2 Cryptotermes secundus | reverse complement strand
ATCTTTGCTGTATGTGCAATAAGACTTATTGTGCGATGGTCGCTGCATTTTGTAGCTTTTGTCTTTTTCTTTAAGGCAATCATTGTAACTTCTGTAAAGTCCTTGGGCCACTCTCCACTTTCATATATGGTGTTCATTAGTTTTATCAGTGTTTTCAAACCACCTTCTCCCAGTAACTTGAGCACATCTCCAGTGTAAAGGATATGAATAAAGAAATGTTTCCTGTTTACCGTGGGAAGTGTTTGTTGGGTAAAGCGGTTCACATCTTGGTCGAGAACTTCTCTCAAGGACCCTCGAAAATTGCAGATGATGTCCGACCAGGTCGCCCTGTTGAGATTGCGACAGAAGCAACTGTGCAGCGGGCGGAAGAGTTGGTTCCAGCTGACAGGAGGATAACGATAGGCAGTGTAACCTCTTCGCTGGGCTGTTCCCATGGTTTAGCCTACAGCATAATGCTTGAGCGTCTAAAGTTTCGGAAAGTTTACACACGGTGGATGCCCAGAGATCTGAAAGACTGAGAATGAATGAACCGAATGGGTCTGTCCTTGCAACATCTCTTACAGTATGCAGAAAGAGAAGATATGCTTAACAGGATTGTTCCTGGAGATAATTCAGGGGTGGATCACTACCAACCCTAATCAAAAGGTGCTGAAAAGCGATGGAAACAACCCAGTTCACCTTCAATAAAAGAGTTTAAGATTTCGCCATCACCTGGGAAGGTCATGCTTACGGTGCATTGGGATTCCCGGGGAGTACTGTTAGCCCATTTTCAGAAGCGTGGTGAAAACGTGAATCCTGCATCGCACTGTGAAGTTCTGTTTTAGCTTCAGGATGCAATTTGCAGAAAACTTGGAGGCCAACTGGCAAGAGGGACACTGCTTCTTCATGACAATGCCAGATCTGACACAACAGGAGCAACCCAGGAGAGAATTCAAGAACTACAGCGGGAACTTCTTGAATATCTTCCTTACAGCCCGGACTTGGGCCCCAGTGACTTGTATTTGTTTGTACCGCTAAAAGAAGCCTTGGTTGCGAAGGTTTCACTGGTGTCTAAGAGGTTGAAACGGAGGTGTTGATGTGGCTGAGACAACAATCAAAAAACTTCCATGTTGTGGGTTTCGATGCACAGGTAAAGTGAAGGGACAAAGGCATCAGTGTCCCTGGAAGATATTTCGACAAATAAATATTTTCTTCCAATTTCGAATATGACATGTTTTACGTTTCGTGCCCATTTTTGACCTATTTACTATCTCCCTCGTAAATCTACGTTTGGCAGAATCACAGTTGACCGGGAATTTCTCTTCTCAAATACGTGTGAACTTCAGACTCGACAGTACGGATATGCGCGTTCGAAGGTGTGGAGCGAATGTGAATGGGTGGAAACAGCTGGGTGAAAGGAGCGTGAGTAGTAAGCCTGTACAGTGACAACGTAAATAAAACAACAGAACAAACACTGTCAAGAGAATTTTGGAGTCAGCATTACCGTGCTGCCTGCTCCGCGGACGAAACTGGAATAAAAATATTTGTGACGGCCTCTGAAGAAAATTGTCCATGTCTATGTAAGGGTATGAAATCTCACTGATTCTGAGCAGAAAATAATAATATTCTCGCCTCCTGTTTCCTCCCCCCCTCCATCTTCCTTTTCAATTATCTCCCCTCCTGTCTCTCCACTTCCACATAACCCGACAGCTTGTCCACTGCCTGTAAGCAGCATGAATTAACTCCAAACTCCTCTGGGGTACAATCAGTTGATAGCGACTCAGGCGCTCAAGAAATCCCACTTACTGGACCCGACGTTTCGCCGTAATTAAGTCTTGCTATTGTGTTGTGTCATTCAATTCACATTTTCATAACATATTCTAGAAAAATAGATTTTCATTTTCTCGCTCGGTCGTTATAGTTCGCTTGCGGACTAAAAGCCATGGAGATTTTTTCTTTTATTTTTGTTGTTTCTAGCACTTATGATTAAATCTTCAGATAGATTAAACAATGCAAACTGAGAGAGAGAAAACTGCATAATGGGGAGCTACATAACTTTCATTGTTCGCCAAGTATAATTAAAACGATTAAGTTCAGAAGGATGAGATGGACAGGGCATGTAGCATAAATTGATAGAAGAAGAATGCATATAAGATACTGACGGGAAAGCAAGAAGGAAGAAGACCACTGGGAATACCAAAATGTGGATAACATTAAATTGGATGTTTGAGAGATAGAATGGGGTGGTATGGACTGGATTGATCTGGTTTAGGATAGGGACCAGTGGAAGGCTCTTGTGAGCTCGGTACTGAACATTCGGGTTCCATAAAATGATGAGAAGTTCTTGAGTAGCTGCACAATTTGCGGTTTCTCAAGAAGGGCTCAGCTCCATAAAGTTAGTTAGTTAAGCTGAGAGAGATGTAATTTTTTTAGCAGAATTCTTAGTCCGCCATTTCACACGATCCTGAGTCAGCTGCACGTATCTCCTCCATGACAATCTAATAAATCTCTCAGTTTATTGATTTATTAATTGTTGTGTGAAAGAATTTTTATGATTTTAGCAAATTCTTATTTAGTACTAATTATACACCAGGTTATCCTTCAGTTTAAAGTATTTTAATTTGTCTCTCCTTCTAAACTAGTACAACGTTTCGCACCTGTACACAAGAAGTGGCAACTCTGTTGTCCATATTTCACATATACGTATATTGTTCTGGGAAGTAGACGTGATGTTAAGAGTTTTTAAACTGAAAAATAAAGAATAATTTCCGCATTTATTTTACACGTAATCGAGAGAGATTATTGGTACGTTAGTGAATGTACACAAAAGAACTAGAATGTGTATAAGAGCGAGAGAGATGCAGTTTCTCTGCACGGTGATTCAGTGTGAGTGGGGAAATAACAGAGTGAACAATTGAGTTAGTAAAGGAGTCTGGTAGGATGGATTAAATTGGCCGGTCATGCATGCGAACAGTTTGCCGAACGGAGGGGCAGTGGGGTGTGTAGCACACACACACATATGTACCTAATACTCCATTAGGCCGACTAAAAAAGCTATTCAAATAGGTGTGGAAGTTGTGTACAGCAGACAGCATGCATTTCACTTGTTTGGACCCCTGGCGCCTGTAATAGATTTCATTGTGTCCATACATGGAGGGGGGGAGGGTGCATTTAACAAGAATTGGTCCTGGTTTACACATGATTTTGAAAGGAATATTCTGTTATATCCTGCAGGGGTTCAGGGTTATTCATTTATTTGCAGCAGAGGTGAACATTCTTTATTGCACAAGAAGCAATTTGAAAAGTTAAGAATTGATCACGTCTTCATCTTCCGCTGTCCGCTAGTTAACACTCCACAGCTGAACACTGAACTACTGAACTGCTTTCTCAGTTCTCTTACGGCTGCCCGTCGAATCACGACTCACTTGCGACTGAACTGAACTAAAGTCTTTACTTCACGACTGACGGTTTACCGCCAATCAGTTCGTCTTGGTGACAAAACACCTTGAGACCTAATTTAGATCATCATCTAAGGCCGCGCCATAGCTCAAGCCATTACTCGCTGGCTTCCCACCGCGGCGGTCCGGGTTCGAGCCCGGTTTGTGTCAAGTGGGTTTTGTGGTGGACAAACTGGCGCTGGGGCAGGTTTTCGTTCATCATTCATCTTCATTCCACAAAATTCTTCGTCATCATAATCACCCGGGGCAGGCACAATAGACCAATCAGTGGCCGCCGTGCCGAGTGGACCCAGCTGAACTCCACCCCCCACTAAGCGAATTAAAAAACAAATTTAAATTCAACATTTTTAGATCACCATCTAAAACAGTTCCTCTGTTATATTCTGTATTTATCTGTTGCTACGAAACGTGTTTAGCGACTTGTTAATTTCATAGTGACCCGTTGTCTAGCAATGGACTATTCCGGCTTTCAGGAATAATAATATAACATGATAATATAAAAGATAGATTGTCTGGATCTTGTAAGTCATATCGATGTACATACTTCCTCAGACTGAAACTCGATCCGACGTTTGAGACACTCGTTTTGTGTCAAAGTAAGCCATTTCTATGTACCAGATCCCATTCGTGTGATGCTGCAACCTCCATACACACACAGTGGTCCCTTATGCAATGTTTATTGGCGATAATTTGAAGGCTTCAACGTTTATAAATGTGAATGTATGTAATTATATTCATAATTCTCGGCAGGCCTCGCTCGAGCGCAAATTCCTGATATGGATGCAAATTGGAGGCTCAACAACCAGCAGCATTGGATCTGCCACTGCTGGTGACGGCAGGGTGCGCCGGACACTCTGTTCCACCGTAAGTGTGACACTTCTCTTTGTCATTCCAACTTCCGTAGTTGGTCTACACGTGAAGTCACTGCGTGTGGAAATTGCCAACAATATTAGGCAATATGTTCCACTATTAATTTATTTCCGGAAGACAATCGGGCACCAAAAGTAAGCGGCAATTTTTATTTTATTCCGGTTTGTCCAACAGAAATGTCTATATCAATTATTTAAAATTCTATTTGAAAATAGGCTTCCCTATATGTAATAACATCTGGTCTACCAGTAAATTATTTCAATTTCTTTTCTAATTATTTGTACAGATATGGAAGTAGATATCGCTACACAAACGGGGATAAGGCGAAAAATCACATGGTCAGACTGGATCTTGATATATTTTAACATACAAAGCCGAGAGATAGATGCGGAGTACAGAACTGATAACATGCAATATTGCGTGTGAATAAGGTTAAGACTCCAGAAATAAACCTTAAATTTACTATCCATTCTCCCAAATATCCATTGCTTAAAGTCCAGTTTCGCTTTTAAATAGATTTCATTGTTGGCCTTGTTACTATCCATTCTCCCACATATCCACCGCTTGAAGTCCAGTTTCGCTTTAAAATAGATTTCATTGTTGGCCTTCTTACTATCCATTCTCCCACATATCCATTGCTTGAAGTCCAGTTTCGCTTTTAAATAGATTTCATTGTTGGCCTTCTTACTATCCATTCTCCCACATATCCATCGCTTGAAGTCCAGTTTCGCTTTAAAACAGATTTCATTGTTGGCCTTGTGATTCTGTGTACATGGCTATACGCTTGAATGTTGTTTATGTGCACGTGACGAAACAAGGGGCGGAGCGAGATGCAATCCAATGATGGGAGCCACACATGATTCTCTGTTATAAGATCAGATGTCACTGCTGATCCCACTGATACATACGGGGAATAAAGACGAAGCTAACGAACTAACATTACCAATCTCCTCCCTGTAACAGAGTCTACAGTCGGTGGCAGATTCTAATCTCAGCGCACGTACAGCAAGTAGGATTTGTTCCAATAAAGACAAGTCCAAACGAACACCATTAACAGCCACTTCGTAACCTGAGGCCATGTCAGTTGTACAGGACAACTGATTCATTGCGGTGATTACATTGGACACCAACCTGAGGCATGTTTAATATACGCGACGTTTCGGGAATTAGCTCTATTCTCCCCCCCTCTCTATCTCTCGTTATTAATTTTAATTATACAATTTGTTTTTGTTTACTTTCGTGTTGCTGGAAACGAACGTAGGTGACTATGAATACTGAAGTGGCATGCAAGCATCTACACCAGAAACCAAGCATGAGTCCTGGAGTCGACTCAGCCTGTAACAGAAATGAGTACCAGAATTATTCTTATGGGTAAAGGGCGGCCGGCGCGTAAGGCTGACAACCTTACCACCATCTGTGAGCAGATTGTCCCGATAATGTGGGACCCTCAACATCTCACAACCGTATGGGCCTCCTTGGCCTGTTACAAGGATAGCGTTCAGAGTGGGACAGCACATGGACTATTTAGAGCCTCTAAGAATGCCTATTTGTAGGTTTGTAAGGCTGTAGTGCGCATTACTCTCGTTTAGTTTAGTGCGCCCATAATAATCATGCTAATTACAATATTTTTATTCGAAATCCATAATATAATCAGTAGAGATAAATGGTCGGAAGAAATTTTTAATCAGAATTACATGAGAATTGAAAATAATTTGCGGCCGTGTTATTCGGCGTCGCTTTAAAATAAGCTGTTGAGGATGCCTAACAAAGTCTGGATGTAGTACAAAATCATGAAAAGGTTAGATAACAAGCCTTCAGAAAATTGGGAAACACAACGATTTGAGAAGGACTACCTATAAATCTAAGTTATATTATGTCACTTGGGAGACTTAGGTGTAAATTGGAAGATAATATTAAACTAGAACTTTGAAAAATAAGGTGCCAGGGCGTGGACTCTACTCTTCTGAATAATGACAGAGCCAAATGTTTGGTTATTATAAACAGAGTAATGAATTTTCGGGCTAAAGAAAAGGTAGGGAATTTTTTGACAAGATAAGTGACTGTTAGCTTCTATTCTATGAAGTTCAGTAGATATTTTATTCCTCTTCTCTTCTCTTTATTTAGTCCCACCTCTCATTCTTTCCCTTTAAGGACCATCTTCTTTCTGACTTTCTTTACTTCCTCTTTCTACCTCCCTTCTTTTCTTATTTCCTTCTTTCTTCGTATCATACTTAAAAGCTTTTAAATGTTGTCCTTTTTCCTGTCTTTATCTTCCATAATTATTTTCCTATCACATCTGCATCTTTCTTTATCCTTTCCTTGTATCTCTCCAATTCTTGTTTGTTATTCCTCGTTCCTTTCATTTCTTTTCCATTTATTTTATATTCCTTTTCTATTGCTTTCGCATTTATGTCTTTATCACTTTCTCTTCCTGCAGTTATTTCCTTCTCTCTTTATAAAACTCTCTCGGTTTTTGTAATTCTCGTTATTCCTTTTCTCTTCCAGTAGTTGTTATTTTGTGTCATTCGTTCCTCTATTTCTTTCCATGCTTTCTGCCTTTCTGTCTTTCATTTTACTTCAGTTCTAATCCTTGAATATCGATGTATACCGATACGCGATATGGCAGAACTCTGAACTAATTCAGCCAGCATTGTGGGACCCGTGAAGAAAACTAACGACTGTTGGACGAATGGAACCGTGAAGCTCAGTTTGAACACCCCTAGAAGCTTCCTTTCCTTTCCTGTGTGTAACATCACGTGGAAGAAGGAACAAACACACTCACCATGTCAGTGGTTGCGTCTGACAAATTACAGACAAGCTCCCGGGGTTGATCCTGCGGCTTCAGTGCGAAACCACCACCTGGAATCATTTTTACCCTCTCTCCTCTTAATCTAGCTAATTTTTCAAAAACCTATAGTGAAATACAAGCGAAAAGGAGTGAGAGGCTGTGGAGATAAAGGGAAGTTAGTTTCTACATCAAAAGTGTGCACAGCTAACTCCACTCAAGTTGCGAATGAAAAAGCGGACAAGGAATATAATAAAGATGGGGAGAAGGGGAGCGAATAATCCTCCCTATCCATACTATTTCCCTTCTATAAGTCCCTCGTTTTGTCTCTGACTCCAGCCCCTAGTTACACCAACAACTTTCTTCCTTGCCCCGTTTTCTCTCTCTATCAATCCTCAGCCTGCTCTTCTGTCGTTCGGGGTCATCCTTTCGCACATAGCCCATTTATGGTGAGATGGCTACTTCGCCCAACATTATTCTAGAAGGGGTAATCATGGTATACATGACTGCGCAGGACATAGCAGAAATGAATTAAATGATAAATACATACACAATTTTGATTGGGAAACCTCAAGGGATTAGAAAACATACGAAATATACAGGTAGATTAGAGGATAATATTAAAACTGGTGTTAGAGAAAGAACTCACTCGGAACAGAGCCCAACAGGAGGCTTTTTAATACGAAACTGAGATTTCGGCTTCCTTAAAATCTGGGAAATTTATTGCCCGGCTGAGTAAATATCAATTCTGGAGACCAGTTACCTACCATGGAGTTAGCAATACGAAAACAGACTACAGGGTGAAGTTCGTGCAAGAATGGCGGTTTCTTATTATTATTTTCCTGCAGTTGTCACGAAAGAATTTAATTACACCCTTATATGGATTCTGCGTGCAAAGTGTCGGGTTACTAAACGTTAAATGGGTAGCACACGTCCGTACCACTGCCGTTTAACGTGTAAACACAGAAGACGCTCTCAGAGACCCAGCATACTCCACAGGACCCCCCGGCGAGATGAGAGTTCATAACACGAATCAGAGAGCAACTGAGATGCTCCTTCATTGCATTTCAGCTGCCTGTCTGTTCTTCGATTTCAGAGATGAGCCTTTATGAACAAAACTTTGCTGAACTTTTTAGAAAATAAGTGAATCGAAGTTAATGATATTGTCATAATTATTTTTATATTGCTAGTGGGGTGGGACTAAGTCCCTTGTACTGCGTCCACTTCTGGCCTATTGTACCAACCCCAGGTGACAGGTTAGGGTGATTGTAGAGCAGTTGGTGGAATGAAGATTGGCAGAGGAAACCGAAATACTCGGAGAAAACCTGCCTCAGCGCCACTTTGTCCACCACAAATCCCACTTGGCCAGACACGGGATTGAACCCGGGCCGCCGCGGTGGGAAGCCAACGACTAACCGCTTGAGCTATGGCGCGGCCTTTGTCAGAATTAACTATGAGAACAAGAGAATGGTTTCTTTGAACGAGAAAAACGACTTAAATATCGAAAGAATTATTTATGACTGCTCAACAGAAACAAATGAGGAAATTGCCGTGGACATAGATCGCTTTATGCATGGTCTCCTAGTAACCGTTAGACAGCACGGAGGTAAGGAAGGTAACATGGAAGAAAATTTGGAAAAAAATATGTATTTTATGGCAAATTTATTTGAATTTGTTGTTTTATATTGTGATGCATTTTACACGTTTCACTGAGATACTTTAGCTTCAGTTGGGGACAGGGCAGATGGCGACTCCTTCGTGGCGAAATTTACTGTGCATACGTAATTCAATATACGCATATATTTCCTTGATTATTTTTATTGGTATTAGAGAAAAACAAATATTTATATACAAAAATAGAAAACCGAAATTAACGGCCGTGGATATTCGTTGCGCTCAACACGCGACAACCTCTATCCGCAAAAGTTGGCACTAAACTTCGCCAACAAGCGGCGGTCGCTCGGTCGGTATAGTTCGCTTGTGGACTGAAATCACGGAATTAAGGCTATTCCGATTTAAATATCATTTGGCCTTCCGGAGGAATATCATGAAATGGCTTGAAGTAGAACACCAAACCGTCCATTCATATCGCTGTTCTCTTCGGATATGTTTGTGTACCCCTACATAAAGGAGGTTGTGTTGAAACCGTATCAACTACCCTTCACTCTCTCAGCCAACCACCCTTTACACAGGATGAATGCTTCATGGGGAGAGAAGAGACTGAATCAAGGGTTTAAAATTTCTGCCAGTTCACAAGTTGATTAATAACTTTCATTCCCGGCTTACCGTCCGTTCAAAAAGTAAAGGTCCTCTCGAAATTTAGCAACATTACAAAAATCATATTAATATTTCTAACTGGAATGAGTTAGGCATTGGAGATCCAGGATTATACAAAATAGTTAACAAACAGACCCGTCTGCTCGTCCGTGACAAGAGAAAATTCGATGATGATGCGTGGGCAAATAAACTTTACTTTATTCCTCGGAATTCTCTCCTGCTCTCTTCTTTGTTTCTCAAAATCCACCTCATCGGTACTCGAATCCGAGACCTTCCGGCTTGTAGCATAGTACCTCAACGAACTACGCTACTGCGTGCCTTCTTATAAGTTGCAGAATACATAACTCACTCCGTAGGGGCAAGAACAAACACTAGGTTATCAGTTATGTGATGGTTTACAAGGCAACGAGTCGCGTGATGCTACCTCGCATGCGCGAGCTCTCACCTGCTCCTACATTATTTGCCTAAAATAAACGGAGGCTACTTTCCGAATATCCCTCACATTATTAACTATTCAAACTTCATATTCGACTCATCCTGGGAGGTAACTTTCAAGACTGACAACCTTACCACCATCTGTGAGCCGATTGTCTAGAGAAAATGTTGGAGCCTCAGAGTCTCACAACTGTATGGGCCTTCACGGCCTGTTACAGGGAGAAATTTACTTCACGTAACTGCGAGTGATAATTCAGCCGGCTACGAGATTGGCGCTGTAACCCGCTTTCTTCACGCTAAAAACATATGTGCAGCGGAAAGCCATTGTGAATTATGCGCGGTTTGCGATCGAAACGTAACGAATGAGGAACTGTAAGACAATGGTGTAGAATATTCAAAGGTGGGCGAACAAATCTTCACGATGAAGAGAGAAGTGGTCGGCCGGACATCTGTAGTGAGTGCTGACCCAAAAATTTGTGAAAGATGGAGCTTCACCGAACTTTCGTGTGAATTTACATAAATTTTACGCACAATTCTCTAAAATATTACCGTAGTTAGTCTGGACTATTACAGAGTTTGATTAATAATGATTCCGAAATTTATTACGTGTGGCACAGATCCGAGAGAACGACTTCGGCTTTTCTAGAGCGATAGGAAAGAGATTGCGTTGAATTTCTCAATCACATTGTAAGAGTAACAGTTGATGAAACGTAGGTTTCAATTGTGAGTGTTGAAATCAAAGAACAGTCGACGCAGTGGATACACACATACACCAAATAAGCCGAAAAAAGTTTAAACAAATATTTTCTGCCAGAAAGCTGATGGAAACATTTTTCTTGGACAGAAAAGTTGTGCTGATGTTGGAATTCATGCAACAAGGGACCACAATAACGTCAGAAGTGTATTGCGAAACACTAAAAGAACTGCGTAAGGCCACTCAGAAAAAAAAAGGCGTAGAATGCTGACATCCATTGTACTCGTAGTGCTCCTTCACGAGAATGTGCGCCCGCTCGCACTCCAGTACTGCTTGACCATTTCAACTGGGAGTTGTTTGACCACCCTCCTTACTTCCCTGATCTCGCTCCGAGCGATTGTTGTCTGTTTACCTACCTGAGGAACTGGTTAGGATCACAGCTCATCAGCAATTATGAGGAGCTGGAGGAAAGTGTCAAAACATGACTAGTTTAGAGGCAGCAGAATTCACTGGCACAAGCATACAAAAACTTACAGAGTGATACTCGTAAAAGTGCCTCAATTCCACCGATGACTACGTTGAGACGTAGCTTAAATATGTACGTACGAATATACTAATATACTAATTGTTTTTTCATTTCTTGTTTTGTTAAAAGCTCGCTGGAGTTACTTTCTGAATAGTCCTCGTGTCTTGCATGCATATTAAATATTGAAAGTGACAGCATTTTTTGAGTTTTGCATCTAGCAAATTTGCTCAAGTGGTAAAGCCTCTGATTTATATTCGAGAGGTACCGGATTCGAAATCCGACCGGGTAACCGATTGCCACACTAAGGCTCTCAGTGTCTCTAGGCGGATTCCGGTATAGTAACTTATATTAGGACAAGTCCGTTTCGTTCCACATCATTGCAGTTCACTGTTCACGATCATCCAGTCTTCGGTGTGTAGGCAATATTGCTGATAACATCGTTAAATGAACTATAAATAAGTACGATGTGGCCTGTGTTACAGGGAGGTAAGTAAGTACACTGGCCGGTCACGGTAGCGGAGCGGTCTAAGGCATGTACTGTCTTCGCTCGCTCGGAAGCTGGGATCGTGGGTTCGAATCCCACTCAGGGCATGGATGTTTAGTTTATGTGTGTGCGTTTTTCTGCGTTTGTGTACAGGTAGAGGCCTTGCGACGAGCTGATCACCCGCCCAAGGAGTCCTACCGAATGTGTAAGATCTAGAAAAACCGAAGTGAACGGAGTTCATGGAGGTAGGCCTAGGCCCACTGAGGCTGTAGTGCCAAGGGGGGGGGAAAAAAAGTAAGTACACTGATGCGTAGCAGTGATGGCTCTGCATAAGTACATGCGGTGTCTTGTATGGGAACTATCTGGCTGGCGAACTGAACTAAGATTTCTTGACATCTGAGTGTACATGATGGAATTAGGTAGTATGCACTACTTCAAGCAGCTGTAGCTCCCGTTGGGTCCACATTCCGTTTATTCTTAGAATAATGCATGCTTGTAATTTCATAATAATATTAATATTATTGTTACTCTAATTATATTAAAATGTAATTATATTATTTATTATTAAAATGTTTATATCATGT
>NW_019733838.1:1547948-1557749 GCF_002891405.2 Cryptotermes secundus | reverse complement strand
TTTTTTTATTGCTAGTGGGGTGGGACTAAGTCCCTTTTACTGCGGCCACTTCTGGCCTATTGTACCAGGCCCAGATGATAGGTGAGGGTGATTGTGGAGCAATTGGTGCAATGATGATTGGCAGGGAAACCGAAGTACTCTGAGAAAACCTTCCCCAGCGCCACTTTGTCCACCACAAATCCCACTTGACCAGACCCGGGATCGAACCCGGGCCGCCCAGTTGGAAAGCCAGCGACTAACCGCTTGAGCTATGGCGCGGCTATGCTAATTAACTCCATGATCTCGAGACATTTCGTCCTCAAACAACGGTTCAGTCAATAAATCCCAACATTCAAGGAGCCCGAATGCTAATTCCAGTCTTCATAAAACTGCGTCAGACAGTTGAAACCAATTCACTTTATACACATTTCTTTAGAAACTATTTTAATTATGGTCTGATAGTTATGCCTGCATCTCCAACATGGCAGCTTCTTTTGTTATGTCCCATCGAATATAGAACGATATGCTTGTTTCCTCCAAGTCCCACCTCAGCGTTATGCACCTACCTGAACAATATTAATTTCAAGGTACAATGTTGAAGTTCCTCATCATATAGGCCTCATTTTCAACGTTTTCCAATATTTCATCTTTGAGAAGTTAAAATATTCTTTGGCAATTTATTATGAATCCATGATCCTCCTTCAGAATCAGGGGCAAAGTTTATCCCTCATACAATACAACAGGTAAGTATAAGTACCATACGTATGTACTGTACATTGACCGCCTCTGTGGTCTAGTGGTCAGAGTTCCTGGCTACAGATCCAGAGGTCCCGTGTTTGACTACGGCGCTACCAGATTTTCTGAGAAGCAGTGGGAATGGAACGCGGTCCACTCAGCCTCGTGAGGATAATTGAGGAGTTATTTGAAGGAAATAGCGGTTCCCATTTTTAGGGATGTATGTTTACAGCTGCGTTGCCAGGCAACAGACTTTCTATAGTTCCATTCTTTTTCTCGGAGCGGATCGCACAGAAAACATAGTTTCCCTTCTATTGTTGCCTCTATTCGTGTTTACACAGCCTTTGCCTGGCAATGCGTTGATCAAATCCGTTACAATTTATTGGTCATTCTTATTGGGATTACCCTGTATTCTCTCAAATGAGATATGGACGTCTTTGATTTGTGTCTTCAGCGAATCGCTTATTATTTTGAAGTGAACAGAAACATTTCTGTACTTCAGATATTATTGGATAGTTATAAATTATTCTCTATGAGTCAATGGACCTTATGTTACTTCAGGCTAAAAGAATAGAAATATTGCAATTGATAAGGAATCCATAGAGAGATAAAATTTTATTTGGCACTTTCAAAGTGCTCAAGACATACAGGTACCAGAAACTGAAGTTGGGCCAACCTAAGCGTTCCCATACTTATTATAAACAAAAGGCAAAAATTTCCCGTGATAAATTAATTAAGTACCATAATATTAAGGCGTACTGGGGAGTGGAGATCTAGCTCTAGGCAGTATTAACCTCGGCTCTAAATAAAACAGAGCGGTCAGCTTCGCCTAGAACTTTCCTTTTTGTCAGAATATAAATATTTATTTACTTATTTAAGATTACAATACTTTTTCGATTGCATCTAGTATTTATGAAAAAGTAAAAATTAATAATTTTCCGTACTGTTTCTACGGATAATTGCTAAGGTAGTTTTTAATAGAGGTTTGTAAAACAACATGGAGAGCGCGCGAAATCCACAAACATTTTTCCGCCTGCCTGCGATAACTGTCCGGCGCAAACATTGCAGTTAGGCATGTGAAATGTAGCGTGACGTTAGATCATAGACATACCTATAAATTCTGTGCGAAACATTATTATACCGTGCGTTAGTAATTATAAACATTGCGAATATGCAAACTTTGAGGTTATATTTAAAAAAACTCAGAACAGTCGGAAATTCTCCAGTGGGAAAAAGAACAGAAATGAAGCGCTGAATACATAAATATTAATTTATAGTTTTCTCTAGCCCCAGAAAATACACCGAAATTGCTGAACGAAATTAGACGTCCGCGTTCAAACTTCTTGGGGGAACTATTGCCGAAATATTTTTTGTGTATGTGTGCCAAATATTATTACTCAAGTCCAGTGATAGTAGCTGATATGATGTCAGCTCGCAGTATTGATTTTCCACCACATTTCCTATATTAAACCATTTGAAATGTCATCGGAATATTACCCTTGGGTCCTTTACTTGTTTGACCATTACGTAAAGTGAATTATTATGCATAGTCGCCACAGAGCGGCGCTGCTCCTGTCCATTGCCCATATATTTATTAAAGAAGATGCATTCAATGTGCTACATACGATGCGTACTTTCTATAATAGAGGTTTGAAGGGCAGAGGGGGAGAACCCAATTGCTTCAATATGGCGCAACGCTCGGTGTAATATGGGCTTTTTTTCTTGTAGAGGAGGAAGGAGGGGTGAGATTTTGACAGCGTGGTCACAATAAAGCACGACACATGGACAAACTGAACATTTACTACAGGGTTGGTTGGTCAGTGCCTACCGACAGTTCTGGCATGCTGGAACGTCAGTAACACGAACCACTGCAGGGGTGTGAAAAGTAGTGTGGAGTGTAGCCCTGTGTACATTGAGACTGCCAGAATAACCGTTTATTCACAATTTAAATAACAAAACAAACAAACTTCGGGGTTCTAGTCCGCAAGCGAACTATACCGACCGAGCAACTGCCGCTTGTCGTCGAAGTTAGTGCCAACTTTAGCGGATAGAGGGAATCGGGTGGTCAGCGCAACGGATCCCCACGGCCGTTAATTTCGGTTTTCTAGACATGAGCCGCTATTTCCTTGAAATAGCTCGTCAGTTATCCTCACGAGGCTGAGTGGACCACGTGACAGATCCACTACTTCTCAGAAAATCTGGTAGCGCCGGGAATCGAACCCGGGACCTCTGGATCTGCAGCCAGGATCTCTGCCGACTAGACTACAGAATGCAATTTTGATGGGTTATGAGCTAATTTCCAAAGTTTAAAGACGCCATTTTGATTGAAACCTTTTAGAACGTTGAATGTGTTCCGGATTTGTTGATTTAATATCGACTATTTCAAGGGACTTGTAGACCACTGAAATTATCTTCTACATTAAGAAACATATTGCGGTATAATGGCTGATAATTTCCGCGTACTTCCAACAGCATGTTCTGAACATATTACAGAGAAGTTGTGTTTGGATTCCGAAACTACGAATAGAATTTCGATGACATTTTCTATTGCCGATCTACACTAAAATTTACCTCACAGATTCAATTTTCGTTCCCACCAACATATAGTCACTTCTACTTCACATCAGTCTCAAATTTATTTTATCAGTTGAATCAGCAAACAAATGGGTTTGTTTCTATTAACGCACTTTCAGACAAAATTGATAACTTTACTTGAAATGGAATCTGTAGCAATTACATGAAAGTGTAAAGGAATCTTGGAATACGAAGTGAAAGTCCAATTCTGTTTTATTACAATGAAGAAATAAATCAGTTTTTTGCAATGCTACACACTGCTACACACACAGTAACATTTCTTTTATTTTTTGGAAATACATCGAGTAATTTTTGGTGCCGGTCACGGTAGCCGAGCAGTCTAAGGCATGTACTGTCTTCCCTCGCTTGGAAACCCGGATCGTGGGTTCGAATCCCACTCAGGGCATGGATGTTTGTGTGCGTTTTTCTGTGTTTATGTACCGGCAGAGGCCTTGCGACGAGCTGATCACCCGCCCAAGGAGTCCTACCGCATGTGTAAGATCGAGAAAAACCGAAGTGAACGGAGAAGTTCGTGGAGGTAGGCCTAGGCCCACTGGGGCTGTAGTGCCAAGGGGGGGGGGTCCATCTCGTAGTTGGTTAGTTACTTTTCTAGCTGGTGACACAGTTAATTATCTACCTTGTTGCAATAATCAGCTAATCATATATTCTCTCAGTCAGGTGGAGGGTTAATTTGAGCTGCAGAAGGGGGCTGCGCCGTGTGCGGCTACGGGGGCTTTGGACACGACTGCACCTCGCCCGGAGTGAGGCAGAGTGAAGATGGGCTGGAGGGAGTAATTGAGCATGAGATGTGTGAGCGAGTGAGTGAGGGCTGCCGCGGTTGTCTCTATATATGAAACTGCGGCGCGCACCCGCAGCTGGTGCAACTCGGAGACCATAACCGAGTAAAAACCAGAAGTTAAATGGGTATAATCACTACAAGCTTGGACACTATAAACAAAATTGCTAGGACCGTAGCGCGCGTGGTGTCTACTACAGCAAAAATTAGTCTTGGCGGAAATCCGGTTCAATATCAGCCAGCTTAGTGCATGAGTGATACAAAGCATGAAGACTGTGTTCATTTAGCAACTATAAGGTCACGATGGGGGTTCTTAAGCTTGTAGTTGCCCATATGGCCAAGTAATATTCCGACTTTATACAATCTGCAGGTACATTGTCTATTCACAAAATATGCACCTCCTCTCCTAGGCCACCTGAATCCATACCACGTCTTCATACACTATCCTTCTATGGTAAAGGTAAAAAAATTGGGTAAATATATTCTTATGTTTAATTAAATTAAGCACCATGCCATGAAGACATATGGGGGGAGAGCAGGTATAGCTCCATCATTCTTGACCTCGGTACTAGATGGAAATGAGTGACCAGCTTCACGCTTCAGCCACTTTATCCCCTGGGAAATCTTTCTTGGTATCCACTGTGTACGAGGCTGTGCTGGTCCCAAAATCGGTCTGGACGCTGTGTAAAAGAGAAAAATCTAGCCCGCTGCTGGGAATCGAACCTCAGATGTCCAACCTGTAGCCCATCACTTTACCGACTGAGCTATGCTCTACGATCCACCTCAACACTGCCTCCATTTATGTCTTGGTCTCCAAAATTTCACTCTGCTTGACGTGCATTCCTCATTCCTTGTAAGAGAGCGGCATGCCCTGTCATGTCATGTCATAATTCTGTCGGATTTGAGACCTTCACTGCGACGATTATGAAGGTTCGTATCTTCTAGGATGTGACGTCATGCGGTTTGGTACATACGAGTATATATCAAACTATGTGGTGTCTCATCTCATAAGACAGCAAACTTCATTCTAATTAATGTCACCGTAACAATATTAGGTGAGGAGTACAAGTTACGGGAACCCTCACAGTGGCGGGACACGGTTGTGTGAATCACCAGGAGCCTCCAAACAGCACTTATTGAAGCGTGTGTGTTTGTCTGAGTGTCATATCTTATTGCCTCTACTCCTCTGGTCTTCACGAAACATGCGCAGATCTGTATATTGATGTTCGTGAATCTAGCCTGGATGCAAAAGGCGCTAACGTTAAGCCACAGCCTACTTGCGGCCTGCAGGCTGCGTGTTGCCACTGCTGTACAAGCAAAGTTATATTTGTTTAAGAAACCTTCCCAACTCTGCAAGTTACCCCGAGTCGCCTGGGAGACTGGCTAGAAAAATTCAAAACCGTGAGGCAGGAAATAAAAGGACGAAATTTATCAGGAATTTTATAATTGAAAGATATCTGCTATCTTCTGGGATGTGAGGCCACGTAGTCTGGTAAAAATGCACCGATTTTTCGCTGGAATTTACTGCCTCCACCTTCAGGGACAGTATTCAATCCTGAAGATGGAGCAAATATGGGCCTCCGAAACTTTGGTAAATTCTTGCCAGACTACCCGGCCCCACATTCCAGAAGACTGTGTTCTTAACAGATATTTTCTAATTACTTCCATAAGTGTACTACGTAGTCTGTCTTACCTTCAGATATATTCCGCGAAATTGTTAACAAAGTGACATTAAACAAATCGCCCTTTCAAACGTACTCGTTTTCCATTGAGGCGTTAATTTTTGCACGTCTCCCAAGTATACTCTCAGCAAAATTTCAATTTGACGTGTGAAAATCAATTCTCCTGATTTCTTTCGCTAATATGAAGCAACATTTATCGGTTTTTCAACAATGAAAATTTTAAGTTACCAACAGAAGTTGTCATTTTTTCGTAATATTATTTCACTGCTGATCGGATTAAGAGTCACTCCTGCACTCAACAACTTGCACGGCGCAACTTCTGCCTTGCCCCCACTGACCACGATGAGTCCATTCAAACGAATAGCTAAAGTATATGTATGAGGTCATTGCATGACTTCAATTTGAAAATCAGGAAACGTGGGTTCCTTTTTCCTACTACTGCTGCAGCCCATTTTCAGCGCATATTACAAGCGGCAAATGGAGCGCCTGTATTGTAACATATGATCTCACCGTAAGGGGTTTGTCGCTTTTAATGGCTCATATATAAGACCTATCCGAGCAAATGAAGTGGCAGTTATTGTACGCGCTGTGAAAATCCTGATATTGTTCGTAAACATTTTAAAAATTTTAACCCGTTATTGGTTAACTGCACGCCAATAATTTCACCATTCCTGTGCACATAGTCTGCACACGGCACATGGAGTTAAGAAAAGGAAAGGCTGCAACTGGTCAGTTTGTAAAAGAACGAAACAGATAAAAAATGAAGTAACGAAACTAAGAAACAAAGAAAGAAGGAAGGAAATAAAGAAAAGAAGAAAGACATGAAAAAGCAAAGAATGGAGGAGAAAACAAATAGACAAAAAGAAGGAAACAGAAACAAGGAAAGAAAACAGGAACGAAGCAGACAAACAAATGAGCAAGAAAGAAAGACACAAAGAACAAAAAAAAAAAACAATAGGCTAGAATCATTCGACATGTGTAGCCATGTATTTCTGGCTTGTGACTTCAACAGATACATTTTAGCTCTCTTGGTGAGTTTAATGGGTAAATGTCGCTCACATGGCGACAGTTTTCTTGCTTGTGTACACGTATGAAGTGGTTAAAATGCTTGGAGACCCGTTGCTATGCGTGCAGTATTATGAAGTTTTGGTGGTATCCCTGCAACAGGCCGTGGAGGCCCGTAGGTTTGCGAGATGTTGAGGTTCCCACATTTTCTAGAAAATCGGCTCATAGCTGGCTGTGAGGTTGTTAGCCCTGTGCTTCGGCCGCCCTTTACCCCCAAGAGAATTCAAAGAATATTCCTGGTACTCATTTCTGTTAGAGGCTGAGTCGACCCCAGGGCCATAGTGCGGCTGGAAGGATTAGGCCAATTGAAAAATCCAATTACCTAATTGGGACTTGAACTCGCGACCTTCCGGCTTGTAGCATAGTGCCCATATATATATGGGTGCATGCGGTAGCGTAGTTGGTTGAGGCACTATATATATACTGTAACCAGGTCACAAAATGACCAGCCTCTACTGTAATGGTACCTGCATGACGGAAGGCGGAGGGTGGCGCTCCTAGTGGCAGCTGGGAGAACATACGCGCATCTCAATTTTGCTTCTAAATACAACTTGTAACTTGATAGGAATGGTATGAGTATATTTTCTTTGAAACATTTGCCGTTAGATATAAATTCGACATGCTTTAATGCCGGAAAACCGGGAGTTGTAGCCCTGAGCGTGTTAACATCGTAAGCTTGTGACTACGGTTTGTTAATTACATTATTATTAAGGTTATCGAAACCCAACAGCATTTCAATTTAACAAGAGGGGAAAGGCCTTTTCTCTGGACAAATCATGGAGGCCTTCAGCAATATGCTGGAAATGTTCACCAGAAAGACGATTGTCACTTCAAGACTTACACGTTTCCGCTTTTCGTTTCGCAGCAACTTTCTTTTTCCTTGGCACTACAGCCCCAGTGGGCCTAGGCGTACCTCCATGAACTTCTCCGTTCACTTCGGTTTTTCTAGATCTTACACATACGGTAGGACTGCTTAGGCGGGTGATCAGCTCGTCGCAAGGCCTCTACCTGTAGACTAACACAGAAAAACGCACGCACACAAACTAAACATCTATGCCCTGAGTGGGATTCGAACCAACGACCCCGGTTCCCAAGAGAGCGAAGACAGTACATGCCTTAGACCGCTCGGCTACCGTGACCGGCTCGCAGCAACATTTGCCATGGTTAATACTTGGACGGGTGACCAGAATTTCGTATGCTAATACAAATCACAAGTCTCTCTACTGCTACTGTATGGGGACCAGTCACAATTCATTCCTATTTCACATCTCTATAAATCCACCGGCGCTACTTGTCCACTACTTCAGTCCTAAATGAGGATATCGTAAGTGTATCCGAAACGTCGATAATTTGTACCATTTCGATATGACACCACGACCAGGAGTTCTACGGTGTGCTACTCTTTGCTTTCTGGTCAGTGCGGTTTCAAACGAATGCAAAGCGAACAAGTAGAGATCACTGGAGTTTGCAGTTTGAGGAAGGAGAAGCGAGGTGGGAAGAGCAAATGGATGATGGAAATGAAAGGGAGAAAGGATAGAGGATGGAGGAATAAAGATGATAATTTCTCTTTATAAAGCCGTAAATTATAAAGTTATTATAAACCAAGAGATTCTCGGTGTTGATATATATAATAATGTTGCTTTAATTAATCTGCTATGTGGGGTGCCTATGATATTCCTCTTGCTTTTGCTTCGCCTGTTATCAGTTATAAGTTAAGGAAACCCTTTCCATCCTTCTTCCGTGCTTTCTCTCTCTTCTTAACTAAAACCGTGGGACTTAGGCTGCGATTGTAATCTGTTCCATCGCGTTGCAACATATATATGCATGACCGGTTACAAAGTACATTAATGAGATTGATAGACTAGCGATATTCATATTTTATAGGGGATGGAGTTAGTTGGGGGGGTGCTATATCAGGGGAGGGGCTACTGGTTGGTAGTTGGTGGCACCGATTCAAGGAAATAATCCTCCCCTTCCTCACCCCTTACGTTCCTTGACTACATTTTGGCTACATCGAGCCTTGAAATCCTGATTTTCCTGCTAGTGTTGGAGTAACTTTGTCGTGTTGCTGGCATTAAATGAAAGCTACAGTATAGGACAGAGAATGGTCTTTTCGAGAGTATCAGTGCACATAAGTATGGCATTGCCGGGAGAAGTTGTTCTGAGATAGGGATGTTAGGAAGAGGGTGGGGGGGTGTTACAAGAGCATTAGTAGCGGGCGCTGTAATCTGTGACCTCCTCCTACCCCATTCAACAGAACAATGGTTTGTTGCAATCTATCTTGTTACAAACGCAGCTTTGTGCCACTCAGGTTCCTGTCATGCTCGGGTAGAACAAGAACACACATTTCAATCACTACATATTACTTGCTATACATGGAAATGGCCCTCCAGGTAGGGCTTTGACCTATGGAAGCTGTAAAATTAATTTTTATTTCCCTTTAACAAAATTTATAATTTAAATTTTCGTAATTGCAGACAAATATTTGGAACTGGCCCCTACCACTTCCTCCAGGCTTACTCCTAACTTATAATATACATGATGAGTATTATCTTCTGACAAATGACACAGTGTAGTCTGTTAGAAGTTTACCGAAGTTTCTGAGGTTCTGCTTGCTCCTTGTTGCTTCCTCGGCTTCCTTTCCAACTCTGAATATGTAGGTTGTACGTTCTTCCGAAACGTCAGTAAAATTCTACCACAATACAAGGCATCATATCTCAGAATATAGTATTCTTATTAGCTACAGACGAAAGGGTCTTAAATCTAACTTCAAATTTGCCTCCGGTAGATGGGGAAGTATCAGGTACCACTGCCAGCCTCGCTGGCTGAACGGGGCTGATAGCGAGCACCAGTACCGGCAGGGTATGGCGACTGGTAGAATATCAAAGGGGGACGTACAATAGACTATTAGTCGCGGTGCATGGGGAAACCCACCCCCTCCAATAATAATAATAATAATAATAATAATAA
>NW_019733838.1:1519446-1547493 GCF_002891405.2 Cryptotermes secundus | reverse complement strand
CGACAGTAGAAATTAAAGGGGGACGCACAATGGACCAATAACTGGTCTAAGTGCATGGGGAAACCCACCCCCTCTAATAATAATAATAATAATAATAATAATAATAATAATTAGAATCATATTTTATTTCTCCAGCATAAAATGTTCTTTTCAATCTATCGTAGCTAGTTACTTTACCGACCGAACTGCAGGATATTCACCAGCCAAGAAGGCAATTCGCACTCTACTTCTGTCACTACATTAATTACCGCACAGAGTAATGGTCTTGTAAACTAACATTAAAGTTTCATGAAGTCTCATTAATGTCAATGCCTAGAGTAGGGTCATTTAATATAACGTCCACTTCCTTTCGCTTGTGACCACTGGCCAGCCGTGTTTGCAGATAACAGCTTCTCCGAGCATTAGCCTCTTTCTATAATCAATTTAAAGTTCCTCAAAGGCTGGAAGGTTAAAGGTTTTGCTCGATTAATGGGAGCATATTAACTTGAATTCTATTAGAGCGTTGGTCAGGCTCGCTTCTCCAACGAATCTCTTATCTCCATTAACATCTTGCTAATGGTTTCTCAATGCTTGGCTAAGAAATCTACATTTCTAATCTATTCCATGCCACAGACGAGATATCTCGCTCAGGAATATCAAACATTTCTGATCTGAATAATATACCTGCGGTGTGTAATGTCACAGAGAAACAAAGTCTCCTGCCTTTGTTTTGTTACGTGAAATTATTTACTATGCTTTACCATAAGTACACTTAAATACAAACAAGATAAAAGAAATCTGCATAGAAGTGATCAAGTTTCAAAGATTCTGAAGCAACAACGTTCCCACTTCGTTGCCGTGTTAGTGGGTGGGTTTTGCGTGATTTCCTGTCCGGCCAACTCGTGCCTCAGCTATAGGCTCCTTAGACTAGACTTACGTCTCTTTTTCAGACTCAGTACGTATCGTGAATGTGCTCCTCTGTGTGCACATTCGTCAGAAGAGCTGTGCTCAAGTCAGCAGTGCTGACATAACGCTGAGTGTGTTTGAGAGGTGGGCGGTGAGTCTGTTGGTCATAAGAGAATGAAGTAAAAGGAGATAGGAGAAAACCACATAATGAGTAGCTTTATAATTTGTACTCGTCGACAGATACTAGAATGATAACGCGAAGGAGAGTGATATTGGCTGGTCATGTAGCTCACACAGTACAGAAGTTAATGAAAATCTTTGTTACGAAAGCATTAAGTAGAAAGTTCACTAAGAAAACCTACAGTAGACAAACAAACATAGAACAGATTACGTGGCCTGTAGTCCGCAAGCGAACTATACCGACCGAGCCACCTCCGCTTTTCGGCGAAGTTAGTGTCAACTTTTGCGGACAGAGGGTGTCACGTGGTCAGCGCAACGGATCCCCACGACAGTTAATCTCGGTTTTCTAGACCGGAGCCGTTATTTCCTTGAAGTAGCTCCTCAGTTATCCTCACGAGGCTGAGTTGACCCCGTTCCAGATCTACTACTTCTCAGAAAATCTGGTAGCGCCGGGAATCGAACCCGGAACCTCTGGATCTGTAGGCAGGAACTCTGACCACTAGACCACAGAGGCGGTCAGCCTAAGAGTAGATGAGTGAATACATTTAAAATGGACATTAGAGAAAGCGGAGTGGATGCGAATTGGATTCATCTGGCATAGATACCAATGTGAACACGGCAAGGAACCGTCCTATTCTATAGACTGCTGCGAATTTCTTAAATAGCTGAGTAACTATTAATTAGTGAAGAAGAGCTCAGCTCCACAGAATTAGTTACTTAGTTAATTAGTTTGTTAGTTAACAGTATTTATTCTTCTAAGGCTTCAGTCATTTCCTTTTGCAGTCGATTGTACTTACGTTTACAAAATGTATATTTAATTCCATACATATCCAATTCTAATTTCTAGACGCAGAAACTGCCTTCTAATAGAAGTTATTGAAGGAAAGATAGAGGGGCGGATAGAAGTGACAAGAAGACGAGGAAGAAGACGTAAGAAGATGCTGGATGACCTTGGGGACAGAAGAGGATACTGTTATTTGAAGGAGAAAGCTCTAGATCGCAATAAGTGGAGGAGCTGTTTTGGAAGAGACTGTGGACCTGTTGTCTGACAGATTACTGATGATGATGGCCATTATATCCCTTTACCATTTTTAACAATTTGATTTCAAGTGCCTGGATTTAGTTGATATTTCTCTTCCTAATTCAAGCTTCCTGCTGTATAAAATTATATAGATTAACATTACTTTATGTTGTGACAAGACGCCTCAAAGTATGAATAGTTCATTGCTAGGCAACGACTTGTTAAACAGGTTCCCGCAGAAATGAACATGCACGAAAAAACAGAACACGATGTAAGATTCGAGGTTTTCACGGCGGTGTCTATGATGAATGTCGTCTTCTGGGATGTAGCGTCCTGTAAATCTTGTGTGAACCGACGTTTCGGAAGAACGTATCATCTCCATTTTCAGGGTCGAAAAATCTGTTGATTTCTGGCTCGCGGATTTTTCTACCATGAAGATGCAGGTGATACGTTCCTCCGAAACGTCGGTTCATACAAGATTCATAGGGCGCTAAATCCCAGAAGACGACATTCTTCAAATATATGAATCTGTTTCTAAGCAACGGATCGGTAAACACAAAACAAGAGGGGTACTTTTGGAAACGGTGTTTTGTATTCTGTCCATGCAAAGTGGTTGTAAAGAAGAGTTCAGTTGAGAATTAGCACTCGAGTTCCGTAGTTCCAAGCCAGTAGAACAGAAAACATAATGTGTCATACTCGTATAGTTGTTTGCGAAGTTTTGAAATTGTATAAGTGTGAAATAAATCTGGACATCAATTCAGAACCCGTCTATAAGTCACGCACACCACCAAATACGTGACAATATAATTCCAAGTCTGTTGCTTTTTATAGTCCCACTTATTCTTCGGCATTGAAGTATTTTGCTGTTTGCTTCAGAATCTCTCGTAAGACACGTCGCATCACAATTGACGTCAGTATTACAGCATAAGTTCAAGTCCCGATGAGGTCACTGGATGAAGAAAGCAGTCTTCTGGGATTTGGCACCGTGTATATGTGGTATTAACCGACGTTTCGGAGGAACGTATCGCCTCCATCTTCATTCTACCCTGAAGATGGAGGCGATACGTTCCTCCGAAACGTCGGTTAACACCACATATACACGGTGCCAAATCCCAGAAGACTGCTTTCTTCATAGTCACCACCGTGAAAGCCTCAAATCTTACACAGGTCACTGGATGTTTTTCAGTTGACATAATCCTTCCGGCCGTACTATGGCTCTGGGGTTTACTCAGCCTCTAACAGAAATAAGTACCAGGAGTTAATTAAATAATTTTCCTGGGGAGTAAAGCGCGGCCGGCGCGTAAGGCTGACAACCTTACCGCCATATTTGAGCCGATTTTCTAGATAATGTGGGAGCCTCAACGTCTCACAACCCTATGGGCCTTCACGGCCTGGTCCAGGGATAGCTTTACTTTTTTACTTTTTTCTTACTATTAGAGCATAAGTTAATCAAAATTGTGTCCAGAAAAGTGATTGAGGGATCTTGGTCGCAAGTATTTACGTTGAAAAATGTATTAAATTAGGATTTTTATTGGAATAAATGTAATTTGTACGTTAAAATTGAAGCTGTGTTGAAACGTTACCATATGCACAGTATATATATATATTTTTTTTAAATTACCCAAAGCCTTTAGTTTGCAGTTAAGTTAGTGAGTTGATTGCCTACACTATTACGGTCATCCGCTAAACGGAGGAGCTGAATTAGCCGTATGTATTACAAAGAAATGGTCATAACTCCTAAAACGCAAACGGTGGACCAAAACGGACTGCCTTTTTGAGAAGCTCGCATTTGTTAACGCAGCCAGCTGACAGTCTGTAAAATTAGGGAAATTATTGTATGTTTTGGGTAATTGCTTAAATAATATACAGTTTTATGTGGGGGAGAATAAAATAAATGTCATCTTTCGATAGAACAGTCTTTATCCTTTCATTTACGTATAACTCTTAGTATAAGATACGCCAGAGACCTTGAGTTATCAGCGGTTACGTAAGAAGTTGCACAAGTCTTACACATTTCGTTACTTCCGTTACAAATCCTGTTACGTAACGAATTCTGTTAGTAACGGTTTCATTCCATTTGTACCCCCGTACGTTAAAAATTAAAGTGCTTGTAGATAACTTCTTTAAACTGAGTATGGAGGCTTAAACATCCTTTGAAACTTCGACAATTCTGTGTCAGGAGGCTACATAACGTCACATCCTAGAAGCTAATTCTCTTCCTATTGGCCACCTTGGGAGTCTCAAATTCCACAAAATAAGAGTAGATTGAATTCGAATAATGCTTGTTCAGAAACTTTTATGTCTTCCCATCTGATATCTAGAAATGTATAGATAAAACAAAGACATATGTCCTATAAAACTTTAATTCTCCCTGTTGTTTTGTATGCATGTGAAATATGTTTTCTTACATAAAATGATTAACTCGAATTGATGGTCTTTGAGAACGTGTGCTGAGGGAGAACATTTGACGTAAGAGGAAGTGAAGCTTGCGCCTCATTGTTAGTGCTGCAACAATTTGGTTCGCAGTTGCTACACCAAGTGTTACAAAATTAAAAGTTTGAGCGGTAGGGGTGTGGAAAAGATGGAAACTGCACACCACATTTTAGTCGGGGTTTGTGCTTAAAAGACCTAAGCCTAAATACGAGAACAGGGCCTTGTATGACTGTTAAAGGAATGAGATGGGAAGGTGTGGACTGATTTTGTATCGCTGAAGGAACGGACCAGTGGTGACTTTTGAACACGGCCGTTAATTTCGGTTTTCGAGGCAGGGTCAAGACTGTATTTAGGCGCTTAAATCACTCACACAAGGTCCATATGCTAAGCATCAGGTCATTGAGACGTACAGGGAATGCGTGTATAGTTTCACGTTTTTTTTAACTCAGCATTAGAAAAAGCGATGTTAGTAGCGACTCATGCCCTTTACCTTGCCTCCTGAGAAGGAGTTGACCGAGTTAGCAGCTGTGTGGACCTCAGAGTCGGTCTGGACCCGGTGGTGGAGAGAATAATTCCTACTCCTTCTGGGGTTCTAAGCCAGGTCACCCAATCCATAAACTTGTCACTAAACTGGCTCAGCTATCCCGGCTTGCAGGTTGTGACAGAGTGCCGCATGTCAAGTTCATAAAAATCTGTCGAATCATTCGCAGTTGACACGAGACTCCGTTTTCCCCCTTTCCCCATTAGAATGGTCGAATAGGATCGCCAAAAGGACGCGAGAATATTGAGTACAGTTTCGTCTAAATAGGTAATTCGATTCGGCGCCATTCTTTGAGAACTGTCACAACGAAAGCAACAGCGAAAATTCTAGTCTTCTTTTTCGAAGTTCGCCCTAGAATGACCAAAAATATTCATATCATGTGCTGGAGCTAAATCCGAGACCTCAGATCAATAGCATGAGGGCACATGCATTACTGGCACAATGTACCCAAAAGTGTTGCTTTGATTCCTCAGGGTACCACGAATCACTGTTTGAAAACCGCAGGTATTAAAGAAACAAGAATACAAAAATTAACTGACTGGACTAAGCAAATTTAAATTGAAATCATAAATTCTGACTTCTCTTCTAATGGATCTTGTCATTAATGTGTTTTCCTTTTTTGACTAGATAGGACAGTCGTTTGATGTGACTTCGAGGTAAATAATCGTGTTGCTTGTGTAACGAATAGAGTTGGCCATGAAATGGAAAGCGCTTGAAATGCCGCCAACTGGCGGTTGCTCTGAGGTCCAGCCACGGAATGTCCATGATTCGACGATGACAAGTGGCCAGGTTCTGTAATGGGGTCTCGAATTCATTTGGTGGGACGTGCCCCAACGTCGTGACCTTCGATGAAAGAAGTCTATGATTTAGTCCATATATTCCGAGAAGTCTGTACGAATCTTTCAGCTCCTCAGAACGACTGATCGTAAGTTAAACTTTACACCAACTTCTTCTTAACTTAGGTCGATCCGGTGTTTTCCTGCTTTCCTTTGGTTCTTCCAACCGCTCCTGACCCTGGACGCATATCTGGTTCTAGTCAGAACGCAACATTCAGGCTTTGGGTACCTGAAGTACACGAAGAGACGGATCTCTATCAACACCACAACTTGCCCCAAATAAATTTGCCTTGACGCAGAACACGAAAATCGGACAGTATTTTCTACCCCTTTCTCACACTTCCGCCAACGAAGGCTTAGCCACGATGCCACATTGTCGCCCAGGTGTTCAGAAAGTCGTTGCCCATACATCATGTCGACATGGCAGCGCTGCTGTGACAGGACGCACTTTGCCATTCACAGCCGAAAATGCGTTGTTGCCAATTTCAGAGAAAATCAGATGAAAGCTGGAAGTGCTTATAATATGTTTAAATGACGTTTCCAGGTAGAGACCTATAGGTGAGCTGTATGGCAAATGTGAGTCGCATGTCCTTCTCCGCTTTTAACAGTTCAATTTCCTGCCACTTGCGAACAAATGTCACTGCGCCTCTTGCAGCATGTAGGTACAAGGAGGTGCGAAACGCAGAGACAAGGGGAGAAGGAAGTAAAAACAGAAGTGGTCGGATAAGAACGTAAGGCTGACGAGAAGTAATACGAGGAGGAGACGCAGAAAATAAGGATCAAGAACAGCAAAAGAAAATGCAGAGCGAAGGAAGAGAAGGGGAGGTGGAAGAAGAAGAAACAGGAAGCGTAAGGTTAGAAAAAGAGAGGGGAAAAAAGGACAGAAAAATGTAATGACAAGAAAGAAGAAAAAGGATGGAATAAAATGTTTTACTTTCTCCATTATTTATTATTCAGAAAACTATCAATGTCACAAATCGATTAAAGTAACTGGTAAAGAAGAACAGACATCTGCGAGTAGAATGAGTGCACATGTACCGCGATCATGACAGGTGAGACTGGACATGTGCTCCAGATGGTAGAAATAATATGTAGCTACAGTATCTTGGTGGAGAAACGTTTCGGAAGGTGCAGAAAGGAATGAAAGAGTGGTGATAGAGTGGGAGCAACCGAAACATGTTTTGAGACTCAGTGGTACGAGTAGATAGAACTGGCTAAGAAGTATATCCAGTGATAGACTTTAATATGAATGGTGATAAATTTGGAATTATATTACAATCGAGTCAGTTGTTTAGCTAGTTCAAGTGTTACTAATTTCGTTTTATTCTTAAGTTTTTCAAACCATTATTTAATTATACATATACAGATTTGTAGCGGTCACAAAGTCTTAAATAAGACTTATATTATTAGTTATAAATACCTTAATGACCATTTTAATTCTAATTTTAATTTTAATTTTGATCTTTATCCTTTTAATGTTAAGTTTTAATGTCAAATTTTAACTACATTTGAAACAGTGTATCTGTTAGTATAAAAATTCATAAAAACACCATATGAATTCATATTGGTCAAGGACGCAACTCAAGAACTATTACCAGTATTCTTGTATTCCTGAAGATGACCCAAGAAACGGGTCGAAACATGTAGAGTTACCACCAACATCTAACGAAAACAAATGACGACACAGTAGTGTCTGTTTTGTCTTCTTCAAAATTATTGTTGTGTAGACTGTCCTATTATTTACCTTTCGCCTCGGTGTAAGCGAAACAGTTATCATTATGTACTTTTTTGCATTAGAAATTAGCGAGCAACTTAGCCGCCTGTTGATAAAATTGTTGTTTAGTTACATATTTACTACTGGTTAAATAATAAGTTAGTTGCTTAGCTATCTATGGCTCTACAACCCTTTGTTGGCCCTTGGCCGCTTTTCAGTTTCTTAATCCTATACATGTCGGTAGGATTCCTTGGACGGGGGATTAGCCCCTCACAAGGCCTCTACCTGTACACAGAACAACACAAACAGAATAAACGCACACAAATATAAATGCCTTGAATGGGATTGAAACCCAGGACCCGTGTTCGATAGGGCGAAGACAGTTCATGCCTTAGACCGTGCGGCCACTGTGATCGGTTAGTTAGTTAGTTAGTTACTGTAGTTATGAAGTTAACTGGATTCTTGATTACGTAGTGAGACTAATTAGTTTCGTAAGTAGGTAAGTAACGAATAGGTAGGTACGTGGTACTAGACAGGCAGGTAAGTATGACAAAATTAGGTATAAAAATATTCATTTGGTTTGTTATCTTATAATCAATTTATGGACTGCAATAACTGGAATTTTAATGTTTATGGAAAGTATACTAAAGGCAGTGGCACAAATGTGAGTTGAACATTATGAAACTGGTTTTCTTTAATCTCCGATTATGAGTCGGTCATGGGAAGTCGTCGCTGAGAATGCACAAAACTGATAACTTTCCTACCAACGCCCTGTGCATTGTATTCCCTCCAACTTTACCTTGAAATCCCGTGACGCTGTAGGAAAATAAGGCGAAAGGAAATCGATAACCATCAATCAAGAGCAAGACTTTGAAAAGCACAACACAACAGAGGTAGGGAGAAAATGGACGACGAAGACATGTTTCCACGTGCAAGGATTGATGGCTTGACACTGATGGAAGGGCCGCTATGACAAGTGAAATATTGTTGCTTAGTAAAACCGCCTCGCCGGCTTGGGACGACAGACTGGAATGAAACATTAGTTGCTCCACCCATCCAACTTTTGTTTCCTTTCCTACTCACAGTAAATATAGATCCTTGGCCTGCAGCGAGGAGGGAAATAAGCACAAAATATGACGGAAGTCATTTTTCGGTTGTCAGTCGTGTGTGGTGTCTAGGAAAAATTGAGGGGCCCCCTTTCAGTTGGGTGCCATACGGAAAATTTAAAATCAGTATCCATATTTTACTGTATTAAATTGGAGTCGAGATAACTGATTCGGTAAAGCGATTGGTTATGAGGAGGACGATCCGGGATCGCTTCTCTTCAGAACACGATTTTTCTCTTCTCCACTGCTTCCATACCGACTCTAGCCCACTTAGCCTCCTATCCACTGGATATCTGGGGCTAGATTCCCGGGGGTAAAACGTCCGGAGCGTGAAGTTGACCACTCACCTCCATTTATTGCCAAGGTCAAGAATGGTGGAGCTGTACCTTCACTTCCCCATGTCTTCATGGCATTGTGAAATCACATTAATCTGCCAACTAACTCCATGGTATAAGGTCTTTCTCGAAAATCTGACAGTCACCTAAATGGCCAAGGAATTTCCTGCTTTCATGGAAACTTAAGTGCGCACAATCCCCTTATTAACCCCCATTTTTAAAGAATTAAATTTAATTGACAATTGGAAATATTATTTCTGCAATATACATTTAAATATACCCTTCATATATATATATATATGTCTCCCAATTGATTTCTTCTCCTGAGATGTTAAAATAAAAATTTTGTGTGCCTTTCTATTTTCTTCCATGTAAAGACGGAATCAGATCCAAGCTCCGAAACTCCACTAAATTTTCTTTTGTTTAGAAAACGGGGTAATGCCCGAAAGAAAATTAATACAGGTCTATCATTTATGTCAGAGTCCGCACCACTATTCCTCATTGAAGAGTATTAAAATATAACTCTACATACTGTTACACATAGGAAATTGAAAGAGCATCATTAAACAACCTAGTCATGTTATTACACAGCGACATTCTGCAGTGTCAACTGATTAAGGCTCATATAGTAGGAGGTCAGCCCCATTTAAGTTGTTTTGCTGTAAAGCGGTCGAGTAATACTCATAGAGGACTCTACTGTCTTTGACATCTTTCCTGTCAAACGTGACGTCACGCGGAACTATAAGCACAGGCGAGAGCTGAGTAATGTCTCAATGCAGCCCACCTTCAGCACTGCATTCCCAACGTAAATCTCTCTCTCATTCCTGTTGCTCCCTCTTTGGAGCATGGGACATCCGTGAAACGCTTCGTTTCGCTTCAGTTTCTTAATCCTAGAACAGTAAATAGAACTCCTTGGACAGGGGATCAGCTCGTCGCAAGGCCGTTACCTAAACAGAATAAACGCAGACATGCATGCCTTGAGTGGGATTCGAGCTCACGATCCCAGTGTTCTAGGGAGCGAAGACAGTTCTTCCTTTAGACCGCGCGGCCACTGTGAGTGGCAAATCGGAAACTATTAATGAATTAATAGACTTGAGGTTCTAATGGCGGGGGGAGGGGGGCCTATGAAGAATAATATCCTTTGGGATATGACGCCGTATAGTCTGGCAGAACTTTAATTTTTATCGGATTTGAGGTACTCACAGCAGTGCTTATGAACAGTTTTATTTTCTGGGATATAACGCCATGTAAATGGGTGAACGTCGACCGACGTTTCGGTGGAACACACCGGCTTCATCTTTAAACACAGAAGAGCAAGCCAGTCTCTCCTTGCTGCCTGCTCCATGCTGGTTTCTTAATTGGTCTACCCATCGATCCCGAAGATAGAAGCAATAGAATCCTACGAAACGTCGGTTGACTTTCACGGGACTACGTGGCATTATATCCCATAAAAGATGCGATTCTTCCTGTTTACGTCTTTCAAACTCATACCGTTTGATTGTAGCTTCAAGTTAACTGAGGTAGGTGAGTTTCGTTAACTGTTGTTTCCAATCCTCATAACGAAGTTGCGGGCTGCAGGTCATTTTTATGCAGGCGTATGCCACAGTCTTACGAAAGCACCCTCAATGTAAGTGGAACACTAGCTCCTACCTGCTTTGCAGAGTAGTAAACGGTGAGAGATCGTCTCTGTGGTCTAGTGGTCAGAGTTCCTGGCTACAGATCCAGAGGTCAGGGTTCTGTTCCCGGCGCTAATAGAGGTTCTGAGAAGTAGTGGGTCTGGAACGGGGTCCACTGAACCTGATGAGGATAATTGAGGAGCTATTTAAAGGAAATAGCGGCTCCGGTCTAGAAAACCGAGATTAACGGCAGTGGGGATCTGTTGCGCTGACCACGTGACACCCTCTATACGTAAAGTTGGCACTAACTACGCCGACCAGCCCCAGATTACAGGTGAGGGTGATTGTGGATAAATTGGTGGAATGAAGATTGGCAGGGGAGACCGAAATACTCGGACAAAACCTGCCCCAGCGGTGCTTTGTCCACCACAAATCCCACTTGACCAGACCCGGGATCGAACCCGGGCCCACGCTGTGGAAAGCCAGCGACTAAAGTAAGTAAGTATGTTGCGAAAGGCAGTATAAAATATCCAGGGGTTCCCATTCGTATCCAGTTTTACCAATCATGGTATTAGGTTTTGTGCTTCCACGGCTTTTGTCACACAGAAATGCCTACAGCGAAATGACTAACCGTTTGAGCTACGGCGCGGCCAACCGGGACTGTTTAGCCTCTCGTGTTCCACTTAACCTCCGGTTAGAAGCGGCTAATGGAAAAGTTGGGTTCAAGGCGTAAACCAGGAAACCGGGTGTCCTGTTCAGCATCGGTTCAGGTCCCAACAGATGTGACTGAGGAATAAGAAAATGCCTGTCTTGACACTCAGAATGGAAACTTTTCTGACTACTGAATCGTAACTTAACATACGCAAGTACACGTATTTTGGGTAAATTGAGGCACGCGGTAGCGTAGTTGGTTGAGGCACTATGCTTCTAGCCAGAAGGTCGCGGGTTCGAGCCGCGTTGAGATGAATTTCTTTCTCAATTTACCTAATCCTTCCAGCCGCACTATGGCCCTGGGTTCGACTCAGCCTCTACCAGAAATGAGTACCAGGAATCTTCCTGGGGTTAAAGTGCGGCAGGTGCGTAAGGCTGACAACCTCACCGCCACATGTGAGCCGGTTGTCTAGAAAATGTGGGGGCATCAACGTCTCACAACCCCATGGAATAGCGCCTTTTGTATATTATACATATGAGATTCACTTAAATCCGCAAAACCAGTTCATTCCAGTTGCAAAGAAACGGTCATCAGTAAATAAGAAACTGTAGAGAAGTGCTTCTTGCTGGCTACTTGCTTGGATTACTCTTCTGCCCTAGGTTCGAAACAGCGCGTTCCTCCGAAACGCAGGTTAACATCTGCCAGATTGCACGGTCTCACATCCGCAGAGAGAGCACGCATTATAGACATCCTCCCCTCTCTCTCCTGTTGCTCCAAATTTGGAGCATTGGGCTAACGTGAAATGCTTTGTTTCACTTAAGTTTCATAAACCTAAGACAGTCGGTAGGACTCACTGGACAGGGATCAGCCCGTCCCAAGGCGGCTACCTACACACAAATACAGAATAAATGCAGACAAACATCAATACTTTGAGTGGGATTCGAACACACGATCCCAATATTCGAGCGGGAGAAGAGAGTTCATGCATTAGATCCCGCGATCACTGTGATCGGCAAGCATCCCTCTGAGGACATCAAATCTAACAAAAAATTTTAGCTTAATAAAAGAAGCAGGAAGCTGTTCCAAAACCAGGGATGGAAAAAGAAATGCCATTCATAGCCAATATCTTTCTTCTTGTCCGGTTCACGGAATAGATCGCAGTGGCTAGATTCTTGCCAGATGCATTGTGGGAAACTAGTTATCGCCATCTTGGCTCTTGGACACCCTAACCTCAAGCACAAATTGCGTAGCAAGTATTAGTCTCCGTGCGTGATTAACAGGAGAACAATTCCAGATTTTGCGCAAAATAACTTTGATTTAAAAGTTTCTTCCGCTCAATCTTCTAGGTAAAATTGCATTGATACATAGACGAATTTCTTGAGCAAGATTATTGTTATTGTTATTATTATTATCATTATCATCATCATCAGGGCCCGGATTTTGATGACCAAAAAGATTTAAAAAATAACCTATAAAATGACCGAAACATACAGAAAAATGACATAAAATTTAAAAAAAAGACCTAAAGTGTATCATGTCATGGAAAATCTACTAATTTTTTTAAAATGTATTTTTAATCATTATTAACACAAGTTGCTTCTTATTTCCAAATTTAAACAATATATAATTGAATTTGAAACTAAATGTTTTAATACGATTTTTTCTACCACGTTGGAACGCTTATAAAATGTACATATACTGTATGTATTCCAGTATTTAAGTGTCACCTCATTCAGAGTTGCAATAGATGACAGTCAACATGCGGAGATTCTCGAAGGTGAGACAGCGCCTACTGTCCGACAGCTCATTCTTGTACTTCGAGAAACCCCTTTCCACTTCTGCAGACACAGTGGGAGCGCACTTGAAGTGTACCAAAACACTAGCAGTAAGCTCTTCTTCAATACTGAAAGCGCTGAAGGACTCTCCTGTCAGAATTCGAGAAATGCTGCATAATGTTTCTTAGCCTGAGTTTTATCTATATCATTTTCTCATTTTTCTTGACACCATTTTACCAATGCCCTCTGACACTTTCTCCAAATCACTGGCCATTTCTTTCACCAGAGCGAGCGAATCATCTAGAGTTGCTCCTTCCTCCTGTAAGCATTTGATTCCCTTCGTCAAGGAACTGCAATTTGCCTTTATGAAGGCCACTTGTCCTTCCATTTCGCTGCACGAGAACTGTTCCTGAGAAGCTTCAATTGCCCTCGCATCCTCCGTCTTCATTGAATCTACAGTGTTCTTCATTACCTGAAAATGATCGCAACAGTAAACTGCAGCATCAATCCACGTTCCCCGCCTTGTAATGACGGGTTCCGGGGGCAGTGGAACACCAGGAGCCATAGACTTAAACTGCATTTTACGAGCTGGAGCCTTGACGAAAATCTTCTTCGTCCTCTACACGAGAGCATCCACTGGAGGAAATTTTGATCTCACTTCCTCTGTTACTCTATGCAGTGCATGAGCATCGCAAGTAACGTGCACCAATTTCGTATAAAAGGTCTTTATTGACTCGCCTGCTTTTACAGCATATGGGGCTGCATCGGTAACAAAACGCAAGATGATGTCGTGTCGTATACCCTCTGGCCACAGTAGAAACATCGACCCGTCGAAGAGTTTACAAATTGTGGAAGGATTAACGCATTCTAGCATCTCACTCGTGAGCAGAAACACTTCACCTGGTCCGCCAATTTCCAAGGTTCAAATGATGACGTTTGCCACGTAGCGAGCCTCCGTATCGCAGTTCTCATCAGTAAAACGAAGTTCCTAATCATTCCAGGATATTGTTGTGGCACTTGGAAAGATAGTTTTTTCCAAGGGTGGATTCATCCGGGATACAACGACCACAATTCACTTCCATAAATGTTTTCAGTTTTTTATTGTTCAGAGCCCAGAATGGAATATTTGCGGACATCGGCGTATCAACAGATCTGTGAAAAAATCCGATGACTTATTTCCGCCTTCAGATGAACATTGTTGAAGTAACATTTGCACAGGTTTCTTTTTGTTCGAAATTTGTACTGTTCGTATATGCTTGCTGGCCGACATGTTGTTGTACCGTGAAACATTTTCTGCCGCTAATGTTGTGTCACACATCATACAGCAAAAGATGTCACCGTCAGTTGAAAGTATATCATCTCCAAACTCAGCTACAATCTGCTTTAAATGACACGATTTACATGGCTTTGCTTTAGGCATCGCGATGAAATGAATCACTCTAGTGCAACACAGAACTGAACTTTTCACACTGAGAAACTTTCGTCAATTGCATCTTTGTCTGTACGGTCAAGGGCGAGAAACTAAAGACAGACGGAGTTTAACTGAGCAATAATATGTCATAAAATGCTAGGGATTTCGACTAGAAATGTTTGTAACTAAGCAAATTCCTTTGCATAGAACTTGGAAAGGGCCGCAGTGGGAGTGACCGCTGTGGTACCTAGCTGCCAGCATACATATGTATGTTATGATGTGTAATGTCAGCACTTTCAGCAAAACGAACGGAAAGGACGGGACGGGACATTTTTATAACTTATTATTGCATACTGTGGTAGCAGGTATTTGGGGTGCAGCTGCAGGCTGCCTTTGTAGAGGCAGGAGAAAGAGAAAGAACACTTTACTTGCATATTATTCACATTTCTGAAAACATGATGAAAAATTCCCTAAAACGGTTAAAATGACAAAAATGCCCTTGAAAGTAAAAATAAAATATCGAAAAATTACCATCGAACCGAAAAAATGAACTAAGAACTTAAAAATGACGAAAAATAACAAAAAGTGACTTATAAAAGTTACATTTCTGTAAACCAGCAGCTCATCTCCGGGATTTATATATTTAGAAGCATCGAATAGGATACAAGGAAAAAAAAAAGATGGCAAAACAAAAAACAAACTCCGTGGTTTTGGTCCGCAAACGAACTATACTGACCGAGCGACCGCCTCTTGTCGGTGAAGTTAGTGCCAACTTTAGCGGATAGAGGGTGCCGCGTGGTCAGCGCAACGAATCCCCACTGCCGTTTTCTAGACCGGAGCCGCTGTTTCCTTGAAATAGCTACTGTGCTGTCAAGTCTGCACGTAAATAAACACGAATTGAATTGAATTATTATCAATTATCATCATCATTGCTTGCTTCTGGGTGCGGTTTCCTGGCGAATAAATAGGCTGAGATATGCATCCAACCAATCACCTACATCAAATGATGAAATTTAGAAAGTGTGGAGTTTAGGCCACGACATAGCTCAAGCGGTTAGTCGTTGGCTTCCCACCTCGGTGGCTCGGGTTCGAGCCCGGGTCAAGTCATATGGGATTTTTGGAGAGTAGGTTTTCTCCGATTACTTCGGTTTCCCTTGATAATATTCATTGTACCAGTTGCTCCACAATCACCATCATCTCTCATCTGGGTTGGTACAATAGGTCAGAAGTAGTCGCAGTACCAAGTGGACTCAGTCTCACCCTACTAAGAATACTAAAAAAATAAGAGTGGAGTTTTACATCCGCGACATCTACGTCTTCACTTTGTGATCTGAACCCGCAGAAGAAATTTTACCTTTACCATCCTTTGTCGAAGTACAAACGTTATTTCAGAGAGGAGCATTAAGTTCCTGCCGTAAGGGGAAACGTCCTGTCTGTTGAGAGGGGTGTGTTACCCACGATGACGCATCATTTTACTTGCTCCCCCCTCCCATATCTCGCATCTTGAAACTTGAAATCTTTAAGGACCTACATGTAAGTCGATAAAACCTGTAGAACGTAAGAAAGTTGGGAGGGGCCCCCCTAACACGCGATGAACACGTAATATCGTGTTCCTCTTTTTTTAACGTAGGCCTATATAAAGATCCGAGTGTCTTCGTCTTTTCATCCCCTAGTAACCTACTTCTCAAGCTTTTTTCCCCTTCTGTTCTATGCACTCTGTTCAGACAAGTCCCCCAATTTTTCTCTCTCGTGCAAACCAACCCCCCACCAACCCCCAATCCCGCTCGAAGAGACTACCTCACTTCATTCAACCAAGTGGCGGGAGGGTAGGAAAAAAGTTTCGGACGGAACGAACACAGAAGAGAATAGGGCGAGGGGTTGAGGGGGTTGAGCATGCGCACCCGACACCTGTTGCTCTCCAAGAGGAGAGGAGAAAATTTCAATGAATTTAAAATGCTCTTGATAGTGTGTCTGCAATAAAACAGGAAGCGAATTATTACAAGAACTTTTTCAAAGGATATTTGGCAAGGGGGTTAAGTAAGGAGCAACTGCTAACATATTTTAATTCGACTGATCCCCTGGAGGGGTGAATGGCCGACTTCCTGCAGAGCGTACTGGTTAAATAACTTAAGCGTCTGATCCGAATCGAACTGTGCAGCTGAGACACTGTTGTCACATCCACGAAGAATTGATTAATATCTGAGTATCTGAAATGATTGTCGTGTTGAAAAGATCCCTTTATTCTACACAGCCCAATTTCACCGCCATATTCAGTGCGAAATATTCCTGTGACCTGGTTTTGAATGCCAACCTGCAGATTCATTATGCTTATTGAGCGGCTCCGTGAGTTTCCTCAGTCACTCTATGACAATTCTTAACTAATTACTACCATGAGCCAAGATATTTCCTGAAAATTTATGTGGGCAACTCAATTGGTCTAGGACTATTCCTAAACTCAGTGGCCTGTAGTCCTCAAGCGAACTATACCGACCGAGCGACCGCCGCTTGTCGGCGAAGTTAGTGCCAACTTCAGCGGATAGAGCGTGTCGCGTGGTCAGGGCAACGAATTTCCACTGCCGTCAATTTCGGTTCTCTAGATCGGAGCCGCTATTTCCTCGAAATAGCCCCTCAGGTAGCATTATGAGGATGAGTGAACCCGTTCCAGACCCACTACTTCTCAGAAAATCTGGTCGCGCCTGGAATCGAACCCGGGTGTTATGGATTTTTAACCAGGAATGCTGACCACTAGACCACAGAGGCGTAAGTAAAAGCTGACTATTCCTACCGTGTTCACGAAAACTCACGCTTGAATCTTATTCTGACTCAGCTGAATCTATTCTATACCCTCGCACCGACAAATATCGCTTCATTTGCGGTTTTCCTGAACAAAATGTTGAAGCATTTTTCACTCTCCACACGCCGGAACCCTTATCAACGACCACGTACTAAATTATCCTAAGATCTGACGCTGCGTAAATTATGTATTTGGAAAATGTCGCTAAACAAGCCAAGAGTCAGTTCTTCACAAACAACACACCGATTTTGTCTTGAATCAATCCACTTTAGTTCATATTTAGAGAAACACATAAATGTTAATGGCATTTCCCATCTACACCTGGATCTCCAATCTGATTCATTCTGTTGTCCTCATGTGCTGTTATTTCCCTTTGCACCACATGCATGCTACATGATCCATCCTACCAATATCGCTGCACTGAAGTTGCAACGTCACTTTTTTAATACTGGTAATAATTCGCCATTATGAAAATTACTCTGTTGCTCTGTATGCAAACTTTCCTCATTCGTGACAGCTGAGGTTTCTATGGCGGTATCCTTCCTTGGGTTATGGCACTGTACAATCTTATGGTCTGATAGTTTCGGAAGAAATTTCTTCTGTTTGCATTTTATAATCCAGAGAGGCACAGTATATTTTTCTTTTCGTTCAGCCTTCAGTGGTGTAGGACATAGAAGCGAGTTGCATAATTTGGGGAGATATCCCAGTAGAGGGAAGCATAATATCTTATCAAAGATGTGCTGCTGCCTACTGGAAATTATGTGAATTTAAAGAATTCATGCGATTATAATAAAGGATCGACCGCCTCTGTGATCTAGTGGTCAGAGTTCCTGGTTATAGATCCTGAGGTCTCGGATTCGATTTCCGGAGCGACCAGATTTTCTGAGTAGTAGTGGGTCTGGAACGGGTTCTACTCAGCCTCGTGAGGATAAGTGAGGAGCTATTTCAAGGAAATAGAGGCTCCGGTCTAGAAAATCGAGATTAACTGCCGTGGGGATCCGCTGCGCTGACTAACTTCGTGGACAAGCGGCAGTCGCTCGGTCGGTATAGTTCGCTTGCGGATTACAGCCATGGAGTTTGTTTTCTTTTTATAACAACGGATCCTGCCTCCAAATTTTCCTCTATACGAGCGAATGGTAAGATGATTGTGAATGATGAATTGGAAAGGATGAGGAAGGAAAATTTTGTGGATTAATTATGGTTCATCGTGTTTGTTTCCGTCGACAATTGCTTCTGTACGAGCAGTTGCTCTACACTGCCTCCCTTCCTGTCTCTTCAAACTGCTTACAGCCCAGTGGAAAGTGTCTCTATTGGTTCAACAGGAACAGAAAACTCTCCACAGCTACACAAGAAGCACCGTATATGACGCTCTCGTGTTACTCAGTTCATGCAACTGCGTTCAGTGACAAGTCACACAATTTCTAAGTATCACCTGACAGAACACTCTGTACCATTGAATCATTTTTATGAAATTACAGCACGATAAACATAAGTCAGGTTAGTCGGTTTCAGCAACGAAGTTACAGTTTTGAATACACGAGGAAGTAACGCCCACCAGTACACCATAATATATACAAATAAGAATTGTCATATTCCGGGATATAGCTCCGTGCAGTTCGTATATTAACCGACGTTTCGGAGGAACGTATCACCTCCATTTTCAGGGTCAAGTCAATGGGGACTAGGCATCACCCCTTATTCTTCCTCTCTGTTCCCTATATAATTTTTATCCAAACTGACAGCTCATTCTACATAGCCACCTCCTCTCGCTGGTTTCTTACTTAGTTGATTTTCGACCTTGAAGATGGAGGTGATACGTTCCTCTGAAGTGTCGGTTCATATACGGACTACATTATGCTATATCCCACAAGATGGTACTTTTCATTTTAATAACTACTTCAGTGAGCTCCTCCCTACGCCATAATATGTAGTTCATCATTCGTTACAAGAACAAAAATTTTCTCTGTATTTATTCAAAAAGTAATTTAAATCTGTGTTCCACGGCCGAAAGGGGCTCGAGTTTCACTTACAAATGTAGAAGAGCTAAGATTATAAATTTATTAATATAATGTTCCCATATTTATAAATAACACGGGATGAGAAATTTTATAAACCGAAAATTAACTATTCCAGCTTCAAGGAACTAACAGCACACAGCGATATTGGGTTTTCGGACTTTATCCATCGTTCTGGTTTTTAAGATAACTAAGAAAAATACGACGTTTCGGAAATTTGATCTGTTTCCGCCCTCAGGTGAGGGAAAACACCTATTTTGTTGGGTCCCTAAGGGAAACAGATCGAGTTTCCGAAACGTCGTGTTTTTCTTAGTTATCTTAAAAACCAGAACGATGGATAAAGTCCGAAAACCCAATATATCAGTTTGTTATACACCATCGTCAGAATCCTATAGTAACTACTAACAGTACAGCAGTCAGACAAAAAAGTTTCCTCCTTTTACGGAATCTCAGTGTTAAATATTTTCTCCATAATAGTCCGTTACGAGTACTGAACCTTAGCCAGACGAATCCAGTGCACACCCAGTGCTCATATTTCTCTAAGATTAATCTCAATGTTTCCTTCACAACGACGTCTACAAAGCCTGCCAATTGGTCTGTTCGATTCTGTTCTCCGATACAAATTTTGCATGAACTTTTGTGCTCTCACATGCCTGTTGTATTTCCCTTCCGGGTAATCCTCCTTCATTTAATCACTCTAATAATATTTGGGAAGCGTGCACATTATCAAACCCTCAATATGCAACCTCCTCCAAACCCCCTATTTCTTCCTCCTTCGAAGGTCCAGGTATTTTCCTTAGCGCCCTCTCGTAAAACATCCTCATGCACAAAGGCTCTAAAAACCTGGCATCCGGTGCTTAAGGAACTGGTCGAATACACGCTCTATTTCATAATCAAAATTGTTCCTATTAACTTCGCATTTATCCTCAGTTGAGAAGCGCATGCTCAGAAGAGTAATACAATATTAATGAGCTCTTAGGAATATATAAAGAGTATTTAATTTGGTCTTGATGGCCAGAAATATATTTCCTCTTTGTTACTGTCATCAAATAAATGAACTGTATTACATCTTAGTAGAATTAAATTAACAGTTATTATAATAGACTACACAGCTCGGGTAGCTCAGTCGGTAGAGTGATGGGCTGTAGGCTGGATGGCAAAGGAATTGAGGTTCGATTCCTGGCAAGGACAATGGATGTACTTAAATCTTGCTTTGGGAACCTATCCTTGTTCATGTTCTCTGCGTGAGCTGCTTATTTAACCCAGAGCTCCAGATCCGCTTACAAATTAACATTATAATCATCATCATCATCATCAACCGAAGGTTTATGCCTTTTGCCTGTTCCAGTCTTTCAATTAGACTAATTTGTCCTTTCATCTCTTTGGTGGCCTACCTCTCTCTCTTTTTCTGTAGGGCGACAGTCAAACAGCTGCCGAAGAATTCCATTAATTGAAATTCTTAAAAGGTGTTCTAAATAATCCTCTTGGGATTCTTCTATTTTTTCTCTCGGGTTATACAGTGGACTCTCAAACTTCAAAGGGTTTGATGAGCGAACAATTTAAAAATCGACCTAAAACTTGAAAGTCGATCAAAGAATTACGTGATCGTCACGTGGTCGTCACACCTTGTGAGAAATGGCGCCCCAATATCGCAGTTGTGAACAGGAGTATCGACCTGTTTAATGATAATGCAATGCAACATTTCAGAAAAAATAAAAAAGTAGACAAAAACAAATGGCATTAGACAGGTTTCTCCCCAAAGAAAAATCAAATTGTGGTAACTTTAGTGAACCACAACTCTCAACTAGTGGATTCCAGAATAAATCAATGCAATTCACCTTCCAGTGAACAGTAATGTCCCTCCTATTGTTATTATTGGTTGATTATTATACAATATTTTTATGTACGTACTATTATAAGTAAAAATAACTAATTATTGAAATTAAATATGCTTGTTTTATCATTATTTACCAATACGACCTTTTGAAATTGGAACTTACAAATGTTTTATACTGGGTAAATCTTAGGGGGCAAGCGGTAGCGTAGTTGGTTGAGGGGCTATGCTACAAGCCGGAAGGTCGCGGGTTCAAATACCGATGAGGCCATTGGATTTTTTTTCAGCTGACCTAATCCTTCCAGCCGTACTATGGCCCTGGGGTCGACTCAGCCTCTAACAGGAATGAGTACCAGGAATTAATTAAATAATTTTCCTAGGGAGTACAGCGCGGCCGGCGCTCCAGACTGGAGTACACGCTTCGTTACGATTTCTCATACAGCATTGACCATGATGCCCATTTGCTGTAGCTACAGCATATTTTTACGAAATTTATCATGTTATAGGTATTGTATAGAGCCTAACTATAATTCGTTATATTTCATGAAATCTTAAATAGACAAAAAATATTTCAGACACAAATCCACACCCCAATTATGTGCAGTGTATTTTGCCTCAAGCCAATCCTTGGTTCGAGGAGACTTTTCTGGAAAGTTTAGTTAAACCTCGAGTCGATCTTCATGTAAAGCAAACGTTACAGTAGACCGGTGTGACCGCTACTCAAACTCGTTCAACGACATTCAGTCTGAACTCCCAACAACAAATTTAATCAAATCTCCTAATCTAGGCACCTCATTATTCTTTCCTCCTTGCAGACATTTGTAGCGTGTGAATTGGAATAGGTGTTTAATACTTTCATCTGCTGGACTGAAAGAATCCCTATGAGACCGCATGAGTTGAGTTAAATTGAAAACGTTTACCTTCGAATCAATTGATACTAACTTAATTAAGAAATAGCGACAACGGCTACGCTTAGCCGTCTTAGTCTGGTTTTTACTCCACTACACATGTTTTCCGTAAATATAAAGCTAAGTCATCTATAACTTTAATTAATTAATTATGCCATGAGACATGGAGGAGGGGCTTTATGGATCCATGTTTTCTTAACTTAGGCAGTAGACAGAAGTGAGTGGTTCGCATAGTGAGGGGTGGAGTCCAGGTGGGTCCACTCGGCACGGCGGCCACTGATTGGCCTACTGTACCTGCCCCGGGTGATTATGATGATTGAGAATTTGGTTGAATGAAGATTGGCAGGGGAAACCGAAGTACTCGAAGAAAACCTACGCCACTTTGTCCACCATAAATCCCACTTGACCAGACCCGGGTTTGAATCCGGGCCACCGCGGTGGGAAGCCAGCGACTAACCGCTTGAGCTATGGCGAGGCCTTAAGTGAGTGGTTAGTTACAAGACCTAGAATTTTTATGCCCGAGAAAAAAGTTTTCTGTACCCAGTAGATACTGTAGGTTGGGTTAGCCCCAGGGCCCGTCTGGGTGCTGTGAAAAAGAGATAAATCACTTGCTCATACCGGGAATTTAACCCCGATCCGTCGGACTTCTTGCTAGTAGCCAGTTGCTATACCACGCAGTGGTCAATAAACTGAAAATATGTAAGGTAAAGTTAACCCTGTAACAGGCTGTGAAGGGTGAAGGTTGTGAGACGTCAAGGCTCCTACATTTTCTCTAGACAATCGGTTCACAGATGGCGGTAAGGTAGACAGCCTTACGCACCGGCCGTCCTTTCTCCCAGAAACTATGAAATCTAAATAGAGAGTAACTTACCTACTGTGAGGTTTGAATTCCTCACGGCTGTACCTATGATCTTGTGTGATGTTAATGGTAGTGCATCGACGTTTCGGAATCATAAGTTTCTCCGACACATTCATAAAATTCTACTGGATTACAAGGCGTTGCATTCCAGAAGTTTTACTCTGAACTCACCTAATGTCCACAAGTGCAATATCCACTATGCAAGGCTAATGCCAGTACCGCCAGGGTTAGATTAAGGAAACAAATGTTAGGGTTTACGCCACACCAGATGCAGGTCACATCGTCAGTCAGACAATGGAATTTCCTCTATGTCGAATGTGACGGATACTCTGCCATAATTGCGACTTTGGATTCGGGTAGCGTGTTGTTCTCCATAATTCATGTCTGCTTAATAGTTTTATCGCCATTAATATGTCTTCTGGAATTCAGTAAATGACACCCCCTCGACGCAAGCTGTAACGATTACGAGGTCATAATTCGGTCTTCTGCGAGTGGCATTTCCTCCACAAGAGATGTAGACCTAATAGATTTACAGACATGATTCAGGTGTCTGGATTTCGAAAGTGGCATTTCTTTCACACCCGATGTAACGTTCACACAACCATGACGTGGTGGTCTGATTTCAGATAAAAATCCCCTTTTCGAATATAACACCACATCACAGTGATACATATTGTAGCAAGTCGTTTGTGATGACGTGTTGGAACGTATTAAGTGGGACTTGGTCCTTTCATGAGTTGCAAGCTAAACCATAAACAACTAGATCCCAGATGTGAATAAACTGAAGGCCAGACAGACTCACATTGCAAGCTGAATATAAAAAATATATGAATTTTAAATCGTCGTGTAGCAGTTTGTTTATAACTTTTAAATTTTAATCGTAACTTAGGGTAAAAGTTATTCGAGGGCTTAATTAATTATCACGCTATGATGGAGCATGGAGGAGTGAAGATATAGCTCCATCATTGACACTAGATGAAAGTGAGCAGTCAACTTCACGTCTCAGCCGCTTCATCCCCCGGGGAAACAGTCCCGCGTACCCATACGATAGGAGACTGGGTGAGCCCCAGTGCAGGTTTGGTCGTTATGGAGAAAATATAAATCTCTTGCCCATTACTGCGAATAGAATCCCGACACCTCGGTCGTCCAACCCGTAGTCTAGTCGCCATATAGTGAGCTGTCTCGGCTCCTCCAGTGTCAGTAACTTCACTTTCAAATTTTATTTTTAAAAATAGTTGAGATGCTTATATATTTACGTGGCTAAAATCACGTTATAAATTTTCCAAAAGTTAGATTGGAATACGCAGATTTGCATATATATATATACGGACTTGGTAAGAGCCGAAACATGTAGGAAATTGTAACCAAAAGTGTGATCTTTTTTATCAATGTCATGTTTTATGGTTCTTGTTGCATAAATATTAAGATATTTTACTATCTTCATAGCAGGCATTTCTCTCTGAACAGAGTCCCGTCAGTTGATACATATAATGTCTCATCTGATTATTCCGAACATCGCATCAACACTTCCCTTCTGGCAAGTGGCGCCCCACAACTTATTGCTGAGAACAAAAGACTGTCTGGTGCATGTTGAACAGGAAGTGCCTCTTATCTGTCGCCTGAAACTGATGGTAAACAGTGCACATTTTTATGTTCTCATCAAAGCGGATGTTCTGATACACACTGTGAAACTCATTCACACAGAGAAGGAAAAAGAAGTTTCCACCTGTCTTGTCGTTAATTTAGAATCCCCGTTATCGTGTCTGATTTATTGTGTCTGCAGTGTTATATTAGATTCTTGGTTTATACCCGCCCCGTGCTCTCCCTTGCAGAAACAGGAGTCACTGTTCTGCTACCATCGCAGTCAGTAAACTGATTGGGTGCGGACTGGAGGGCCGGGGATCGAATTCCGGTAGTGGCAGGGATTTTTATCTTGGCCACCACTTCCAAACCAGCTGCTGGGCAGAGAAAGAACCATACGCAGTGCGTCCTAGGTATTTTTGGGGTGGGGGGGTGAAGTCGATCATTTCCCTGAATCTTATGCTGAGGTCAAAGTATGACCTTCATTACCAGACGCTTTTTATACGCTTCCGTGACGTGGTGCTTAGGCACAGGGCCACACATGGCTCTCAAAACTCCCGTATGTCTCCCTGAACATCAAGTCCTACTGCTTTGTAGTTTCTGACCGGAAGTCCGAGTTTTTAAAAAAGTACAAGTTAGATGCTGTGTCCACCTCAGTGCCATAGTGCGACTGGAAGAATTAGGTCTACTAAAAAATCCAAGGATCTCATCGGGAATAGAACCCGCGACATTCCGGCATGTAGCATAGTGCCTCGACCAACTACGCTACCGCATGCCTCCAAGTAACTTAAAGTAGTAATTAAATTGAGTGTATCCGAACCAGTAACAACTCTGAGCTGCACTTCATCAACTGGTTAGGTCACTGGCCTTAATTGAGAATGTTGATGCTGGGGGCAGGGACCAAGACTGAATTCGAAGTACTTTCCTGGCTTTTTCTTGAATGGACTGAGGAAAACTGAGTAAGATTCTTAGTTGCGACAAAACTATCACCGTATCGGAGTTTTGCTCACGTACTGAATTTATGGGTTTAATTTGCTGGCAAGAATAAGGAGCCTTTGTGTTACCGGACGTCAATAGTTGACTGAACGAACACCACAGTTGAGTGGGCAACACTTCTTCTTCATATTCTATAGGTCACTGGTTCAAATACGGCTATCCTGACAGAGGTGTTTCGCAGTTTTGCTCAACTCATTCCAGCAAACAGCTTACTTCCACATGTTTACAGTTAATTGTTCTCCAATCATGATTCCTTTCTACACTGGTGGCATGTGGTAGTGTAGTTGGTTGAGGCACTATGCTACAAGCAGGAAGGTCGCGGTTTCGAGTTTCGATGAGGTGGACTTTTCTCAATTTACCTAATCCTTCCAGCCGCATAATGGCCTTGGGGTCGACTTAGCCTCTAAGAAAAATGAGTACCAGGAATCTTCCTGGGGGGTAAAAGGCGGCCGGAGCGTAAGGCTGACATCCTTGCCGCCATCTGTGAGCCGGTTGTCTAGAAGATATGGGAGCCTCAACCTCTCACAACCCTATGGGCCTCTACGGCCTCTTACAGGGATAACTTCACATTTTTACCTTATTCTACACTGCATAATGTGTGTTACAGGCGACTTTAAAACATAAGTAAACAAATAAAATCATTAGTCGAGTAATAATTGTATCAGATATATGATGTGTCTTCTAGGAGGTGTGAACGAAATTTGTCAGTACACTGCGGAAGTGTTAATGAGCAATACTCAAAAGAGCTTCTAAACCTTTTCCAGTGCCAACAAAGAGGCACAGATACCAAAAGAAACCATTTACAAAACAGGCATACTCGTGAAACTGAAACTGGATTAAATTTGGTATGTCAAAAACATAAGGAGAGGAATCCCAGCGGCCCTTTCCAAGTCTTTAAGCAAAGTAGTAATCAAATATTCGTTTCAAAAAGTGCACATATATATATATATATATAGCATTCCGTAACTGTATTGGCATTCACATTGTTTGAGCCTGATAAAAGGCCAGTCATTAATGGAGTCGAGTCGACTCGAGTTGTAAGAGTATGTTACGACCGACGGTAAGTCGACCAGTTTGTCTTGGAATAAAGCACCAGTCTGGGGCTTACGACCAGATTTTTATTACTATCAGACATTTTCGGGTTTGTTGATGTGGTGCGCTCTTTCTGTCGAGAGGAGAGGGTCTGTCGTTTACAATTTCTGCTGGTCTTCGCCAGCGCAGCCATTCTCGAGTCCGAGTCCCGTAGGACTAGCGATCATATTTTACTGTCGTAGATATGAGTCTTCCTTTTCGTCGCCCCCTACGACTCGCAGAGACGGTGGAGGTATTCTACGCCAACTCCTCACGGGAGACCAGATATTATTCCTGATTAAACATAACTTAACACAAAGTATCATTCAACAAGATAGGCGATCATAAAAAATTAAACGTCATTCATAATCAACCTTCAATCAGAATCATTCAAGTAAATATTAAGCACCGCAATTTAAGATGCAAACATAATGCATTATCAAATATCTTTCGACTTCGTTCATGATTAAACTTCATGTAATGTCCAAGTTCTGTTTTCTTTCCAAATCTTTAATTATTCTTCAGCCAACCCCGGAAACCTTAGTTACAAAAAGTTGCATACTGTAATTCTCCGTTAACTAACTACTGTTCGCATTCACACATCTTGGTGCTGTCAACTGACCTGCGCGCAGAGTATAGCAGGGGGACATCATTCTCTAAGAGAGGAAGAATCTCATTTCTCTCGGTGCCCCTCCTTGGAGCCCCATTCCTCTCTCCAAGTTGACAGCCATGACTGTTTTGTTTGTGTCACTTGAAACATTCCCGTAGTGTTGTTCGATTCAGTCCGTGTGACCAGAGAGAATACAGACGGCCGAATTATGAAAATGACTCGCGCCGCCACTACCACCCCTGGAGACATGCACTGCCACTGGCTCTGTGACAGTGGGAGGAGCATGCAAGATAGACTGATCTGAATGAGAGAAGGCTACAGAGCGACAGAGATGAAGATTGAGTGGAAAGAACTCAACAAAACGCGATAATATGTGTAGCCTGCACTGCGAGGCCCTTGCTTTCGGGTTCATTAGATTAATTGAGTCGGTAACGTAGCTGTGCTCCAGAGACTGCTGAGTTGCTATTCTAAACGTATTTCTACCATTCCTGCTAGCAGTGCTGCCTCAGACAGAGTATCAGGTACTGCTAGCTGTTATTATTTTCAAGATTTCTAAGCAGAGAACGCATGGATAACAGGAAAATAAGGTTATAGTCAATATGCACTTAACCCACTGTGCGAGGCTGTCGTTTCGGAGTGCTTACGTGGAGTTGGTAAGACCTGTGCGTTCCAAACAGTGCTGTGTTCGATACAACTAGTATTTTGAACATATTTATGTTATACGTAAGAGCAGCACTGCCCAAATACGAGAGTGTTAAATGCAATATATTGGCAAATAAGATCTGAAAGTTTGTGATGATGGTAAATTGTTACAATTAATATGTTGCTGGACATTATCCATCATCTTGTCTGTTAAAAAGCCGTCTAGTTTCTA
>NW_019733838.1:1307802-1519391 GCF_002891405.2 Cryptotermes secundus | reverse complement strand
GGTCGGAAACTTAATTGCCACACTGTTTATATTTACAAGTGTGAATGCGATGTCTATTTATTGCAGCTAATAATTTAAATATACGTGTGATCCTGACACTGCTGAAATCATTCGCGCCTCGGGTGGAAAACTCACAACATATCTTACTTCGAGACTGAGAGATTAAAACAAAAACATATGGTCGGACTTCGAGATGAACACTTAACTTAAATATTTAAGCTAACAACTTGACAGTCTTCCCAGTTGACTGAGTAAAATGCATGCTACATTAATGTTACAGAACTGTTTTAAACCTTAGTCGTTTTGTAATATTTAGTGCGAGAAAGATGAAATAATACAAAAGAAAGATTACGATGAAAATGTACCGGTGTTGTCAGTGTTGAGCACCTCCCTGAACATGTCTCATGACTCTTGCAACGATCGAGAAGACAATCTGGAGACACAGTCTCAGCAATGTCTCTGATTCTTCGCTTCAAATGGACTACATCAGCAACTTTCCTGGTCCCACAAGTGTCAGCACATCGCGGTGGCCAGGAGTGGGACCTCCCTTCCAGCCCTTCGCCCTGGTAGAGGACGAAGGGTCCCTGTGCAAGGGAGACGAGGGGCTGACTGCTATTTCAAATTTTTGGGTATATTTGAAGTTCCGTCATGTACAGATATTACACTTGAACGTTTAAATTAACATTTTGGGGGCGATTGTGGTGCAGTTCAGATATTCCGAAACGACGATAACAGATCAAAACCTTATTCAGCAGGAAATTAAGAGGAGATTGAGCTCGGGTAATGCTTGCTACCGTTCAGTGCAGAGCCTTTTGTCTTCTCGTCTGCTGTCTAAAAACAAAAATTAGAATATACAAAACTATAATTTTATCTGTGGTTCTGTATGGGAGTATGTCTCTGATATTAAGGGAGGAACACAGACTGGGGGTGTCTGAGAACAGGGTGCTGAGGCTAATATTTCGACCGAAGAGCGATGAAGTGTCAGGAGGCTGGAGAAAACTGCACAATGAGGAGCTTCATAACTTGTACTCTCCTTCAAGTATAATTAGAATGATCATATCAATAAGGATGAGATGGGCAGGACATGCAGAACGAAAGGGGAGAAGAGGAATGCATATAGGATATTCGTGGGAAAGTTAGAAGGAGAGAGACCACTGGGAAGAACAAAGAGTAGGTGGGTAGACTGGCCGCGCCATAGCTCAAGCGGTTAGTCGCTGGCTTTCCACCGCGGCGGCCCCGGTTCGATCCCGGGTCTGGTCAAGTGGGATTTGTGGTGGAGAAAGTGGCGCTGAGGCAGGTTTTCTCCGAGTACTTCGGTTTCCCCTGCCAATCTTCATTCCACCAATTGCTCCACAATCATCCTCACCTATCATCTGGGGCTGGTACAATAGGCCAGAAGTTGCCGCAAACAAGGGAATCAGTCCCACCCCACTAGCAACAACAACAACAACAACAACAAAAGATGGGTGGACAATATTAAAATAGATCTGAGAGAAAAAAGATGGGATAGTATGGATTGGATTGATCTTGATCAGGATAGGGACCAGTGAAGGGCTCTTGTGAACATGGTAATGAACCTTCGGGTTCCATAAAATGCTGGGAACTTCTTGAGTACCTGCACAATTTGTGGTTTCTCAAGAAGCGATCAGCTCCATGAGTGAGTAATTTTGGGGGCGATGTATTGTAAAGGGATGTCCAGGACTTTAGCCACCTCGATCTCCAGATCTTATTCTGTTCCCTTTGCCTCTAGAGTTTCCTAAAACAGAGATGGCATAATGAAATTCAATGAGGAGATGCACTTGGAGCGAAGGATGAGAGATGTGCTACAGACTGCAACTCCAGATGTCTCACTGAGTTGTGACAAGAAAAATAACATCAAAATGTATGTTTGCAAACTGAAGAACGGGGCTCACATTGAAAATGTCTAACAACAGAGGCAGAATTCAAAAGTTTGTGTTTCGTTGGGTTTTCATTCATGTTTCTGCCAGTAACCGTTACACGTATATATCAACAGAACTTGAAATCTGCACTGAAGGCATAGCTTTACTGATGAGTTAGACATTTCATTATTCTGTCCATACTTTTCAGAAATTTGTCTTCTTATACAGAATGTCGCCTGCTCAGCGCAACCAATCCCCACGGTCGTTCACCTCGGTTTTCTAGACCAGAGCCGGTATTTCCTTGAAGCACCTCCTCAATTATCCTCATGAGTTCGAGTGTACCCCGTTTCAGACCCACTACTTCTCACAAATCTTGGGAGCGCCGGGAATCGAACCCGGACCTCTGGATCTGTAGCCAGGAACTCCGACCACTAGACCACAGAGGCGGTCCACTCATGTCACATATCAAAAATATTTCAAGATGTTGTGAACAAATTTTGACAAGGAAACTGTTAACGACGGCGTTACTAATACATAGAGTGATAAGGAAATTGCGCCAAGATTTCTACTGAAAACTCGTAAAAGCGACTGTATCTCAGAACCCAGGTGTTGCTGAGTTCTCTACCTTCAAATCCCTTCATGTCGCTTAGCCATATAATTTTTAGTCAGAATTGATTTGTTATTCATACTGTGAAATATTTGCTCAAAGCAAGCACTACGGACACAGAGAAGAATCCATTGATAGCTAATGGCTGTGTAACACGCAACAATGGAGTAAATGTTGGAAGAGGAATTTTCTGTGCGGTCCGTGTAGAGATTATATAAGGAGTACTAGCAGCCATTACGGGGTAGTCTTGAGAAGGATTTAGATGAGTAGGATATTGGCGTGAGATGGGCGCCATTCTGCGAGGATGTGAGCCCAGGAGCAGAGAAACGTCGTCTGTTCGAAACCGCTACCAAACAACGTGACTGAGTATAAAGGTCTGTGTGTGACGGTGATTAGTAGACAGTAGTCACAAGTTTTATATATATATATATATAAGTGCAATCAATCTGATTACCAATCCAAAACTCGTCTATAGACACTCTATCATGTGACAATACTAACGATTTTTAAGCATGTTATTGTTTATGTCCTCAGCAGGTACCCTGTCACAGACCACACTTCTCAGAAGCTGAATGTCATTTGTTTACAGCACAATTTATGCCGGTATCCTTCATTGTTAAGTGTTCATTTCATCTAGTGATGCTTATAAAAGAGCAACAATACACTTCCTTTCTTATTTTACAGGCACTTTTAATAAGCCTATAACAAAATTATAATTTTATTTTCCGCCTTGTATCAATATCTGGCAAAGTGTATTCTAGAATTTGATTTGTTTCATTCTGGTCCGTTACACTAACAATATAACAAATGATAATACAATTCCGTCCAGTGTGACACAGGTTTTCTCCGAGTACTTCGGTTTCCCCTGCCAATCTTCATTCCACCAATTGCTCCACAATCACCTCCACCTGTCATCTGGGGTTGGTACAATAGACCACAAGTGGCCGCAGTACAAGGGACTTAGTCCCACCCCACTAGCAATAAAAAAAAAACATTGTCTCACCCCACTAGCATTATTAGTTACATAGTTTGATAACCAGACTGTACGAATACGTCACAACATTAGCCTCAGGCGGGGTAACGCGGTAGCGTAGTTGATTGAGGCACTATGCTACAAGCCGGAAGGTCACTGGTTAGAATCCCGATGAGGTGGACTTTTTCAATTTACCTAATGCTTCCAGCCGCAATATGGCCCTGGGGTCGACTCAGGCTCTAACAGAAATGAGTACCAGTAATCTTCCTGGAGATAAAGGACGGACGGCGCGTAAGGCTGACAACCTCACCGCCATCTGTGAGCCGATTGTCTATAAAATGTGGGAGCCTCGACGTCTCACTATCCTATGGGCCTTCACGGCCTGTTACAAGGACAGCTTGACACTAGCTTCAGACCTGTTCACGGTGCCGTAGCAGCGGTGTGGCAGCGCTTCTCGTTGGGGTATGCTCTCAGTAGCGAGGGAAGTGGGACAGGATGAAGTGCGGAGCAGAGGACCTCTCAGCACAAGCGTATAGACACCTCATCAATATTTCACATTATCCTTGCGAACTTGTTTTAAAACACTCATATCCTTAGTGTATCAAGCAAGCACTCTGAAGATTCTCACACACTTAATGTTGTATCATTTCCCTCCCAGGAGGGTAGACTACCACATGGCTGCCAACACACAACATAATAATACAATTCATTAGCTCTTTGGATTATGTCTTTTCTTCTACAACCAGTTTTCTTGCTCATCCTCGTCGAGTCGGTCGTCATACCTAACGTCATATTCCATGCTGTTACACACTACTGCCTAATCGCATTTTCTTGCTGTTTGTTTATCTCCACAATCCATAAGAAATTTCTTAGCGGCAGTCTTACAGTTTATTAACAGACTTCATGTAACACTTATACCGAACAAGTCTCTCTACTGATAGCGCTCTTGATTTGTACTGAAGAGGTACTCAGTTCGAATCTCTTTTCGGACAACACATATTATAAATGGACCGCCTTTGTGGTCTAGTGGTCAGAGTATCTGGCTACAGATCAAGAGGTCCCGGGCTCGATTTTCGGCCCTACCAGATTTTATTAGAAGTAGTGGTCTGAAACGGGGTCCACTCAGCCTCGTGATGATAATGAATGAAATAATTTCATCCTACCAAACACTGGGACCGCGGGTTTGAATCCCACCTGAAGCATGGCTATCTGTGTTCATTTATTATGTTTGTGATATCCTTTGCAGGTAGCTGCCTTGCGACGGGCTAATCACAGTCCTACCAACTGTCTATAAGATTCAAATGTCAAGATCAATCAGTTCTCAGTGGGCACGGGCCAGGGAGCCCAATCCATTCAGGCAGAAGAAGAGGACTAGTTTATTCTTCATGTATTTCGTGACGTTCTCAATTTTTCAGAATGTAATGATAAATTATAACTATTAAGCGTCGAATGGTACGGTGACTGGTGAATAAAGAGTTACAAAGCATGAAGATGGAAGCTGTCAGGGCATAATTCGATGTATGATGTAGACGTTCACCTGGAGAGACCGAGGAAAAATTCGAAATTTCCAGTCAGTATAATTGGTCTCCTGGCCGAGATTTTAATCCAGGACTTCTAGAATATGCAAAAGGGCTGCTAACCCAAATAATATTGTAACGTGTTTTGCCACTGAAGACGCCGTTCAGATTGTTAATTGGTTTATTTAACAACCTACAAGTCTTGGCTACAATTAATTATAACACTGTTACGGGTTTATAAAATTTACAAACCCTACACACTAATCAATTAATTCTGTCCTCAGTAGTCTTCACGTATTTATAACACGGGAGCTATACCAGTGTAACTGTATTACAAACTTCCAGTAACTTCTCAAACTATCGGTATTCTTCGCGTTCACGATTCGCTCGCTGCAACTGAACTCGGCGACTGTTACAATTCAACTGACTCCTTAGGCAGTGCAGTTCTCTCATAAACCCTCAGCCAGACAACGGAAAGCGCCTCGCTTCCTTGTTGCTATGTCGCCTGTTTACAGGTGTTGCTGGGCAATGCTGGCTAGAGTTGTTTCCTGCTGTGCAGCAACCGCGGCAGTGGTTGCCTGACACAGCCGCTCCTCTGTCACATCACCGCGGGAGAGGGGGGCGGAGTGTTGACTGGCCTGTTACCGTAGTAGCGATAGGGCTCCGATGCCGCCACGTCACCGCTGACGGGGGAGGGGATGTCCTCTATTGCGCAATGCGTCACAATATTAAGCGAGAGTTCTCACTACGTACGGTTTCACTCCTAGTACAGTCAGACGGTCGACCTGCCACCCCTGATCTCTGAAAGCTCACCTCCGTTGATTATGTAATGGTTTTTTACTGGCTGTTTTGCTCCAGCATTCTGTCCCAATGCCATAACTTTATAGGGCGACCTATATGCTGTTATCTCCCATATTTTCTCTGCAATGTCTCAGTTTCAAACCCGTAAAATTCTGCAACAATGAGAACTTCTCATTCAATCCAAGAAAATCAATCAAATTCATTAGCCTTGCATGAGCTGAGAATAATATTTAAACTGATTTTACGTTGTATAGATCACTGAAATGTGAAAGAGACGGAATCACTCAAGAAGAAACTCCAGTACAAAAATGACATGTTGTTGGCTGTGTACTTTGGGCTTCCTTAAACACAGGGATTTCATTAACCAAACACCTGAACATCAAATGATTAAACGACGTACTGCGCTATGGAGTACTCTGTTTAATTACGTGTTAACTGTATGCAAGGACGCAACAGTAAATATAAACCCAAGTTTTAAGTTATATTAGGTACTAGGCAGCCTAAACGTCACTTACTGTCTCTTCGTAGGAGTGGTAAGCAGAGAACGGGAAAATAAGATACCTTTTAGCAGCCTTGTGTACTTAAGAGAAATAGAATAATCATGGTCTTAACGTTCTGGTTCGAGACAGGTAATAGGCAGTTCAGGATGTCACCTACTCTCTACTTACACAAGATACGTTACGCAGAGAACAGTAAAATAAATTGATACGTTTTATTACGACCTACTTCTATTCGAAATGAAAAAGTAATCACAGGTTCGAAGTTCTGGTTCGAGTGAGGTATTAGGCAGATAAGGATGCCAGTTGCTGTTGCCCATCCCAGGGTGACACTAACGCACGAGCTGCGCTTCTAGACGTCCCAGGTGGGGGCCTTGATGGGTCTTCTTTTGCACCTCCCCCATCACATATTCTTTGCACCGCAAAAGACGGCAGTGTAAGATAACAGGTTAACTTTTGCTCACTTTTTAATAAACTGCAAAGTAGGAAAAAGAAGAAAAGACCACTTTTTAACTCACCCTCTTTGTCTCTTCTCATCCTAGCAAAATCTTATCTGCCAGATGCCGGGTCCGCTGTAATGAAAAGAGATTAACATCAACAGACTCCTTCAAAGTATGTTATTTAGAAAACAAATACATTCCATAAGGTGCTCAGTAAAGCGAAGTTATAAATATATCTGATCTGTATTGGTTACTGCCCTTGAAATGCTGTTCAAGAATGTTGCCACTTTCATAAATTTCATCTAAACACTTGTCATAATCATCCTACTTTGCAGAACAGTATGAGATGCACAAAAATCATTTCATGTTGTGGTAATAAGATCTGGCCACATGCTCTGATTTCTATTTATTTAAATAGGATGGAGTAAGCATGCGGCTCCACTGGACGGGGCTAAACTGAACAGAGTTTGGGGATACAGAATCCTCTGAAAGCGGCTACTACGAGGGAAGAGGAATATAAGGATAAAAGTTAAATAAATGTTAATGAAGCAGGGTATGAAATTGTGAGTAGACTGATATGGCTCAGTATCGTACACAGGCAAACAGAAAATGAATATCACTCGCAAAATGTACGATCCTTAGTAAACTAGAAGGATTCAGAGATACATGTACACAGTTCGCAAGACGGTGTGAAGTCTGAACGAGCCAGAATCTAACGCATTAAAGGCAAAATAACGATAGATATGCTACACTTTTCTCTGACATAGCAGTGTGAAACTTCTAAGCACTTCTTAAGATATTTGTTATACAGTCAGGAGAAACAGATGAATGAAATGTCAATTAGGCAGACTGTAGTGATAACGAAACATGCCTCGTGCCTAGACACAAAATTATAAATATTAATATGGACACCAAACTGTGTGTGAGGACTGCCGGGAACACCACCAGACAACAGACAAGAAGTGCCTGGATGTCCACAGACTGCAATTTCATATAGTGATCTGCCTCAAAAGAGGAAAACTTTGATTCCTTTAATCAAATTTTTAACTTTCAATTATTTTTAACTGGTACCTTCCGCAATAGGACTTGTGGAAGGACTTATACCGGAGGCTTGCCGTGCAAGACCAAAACGTACTGCATGGCTAGCGAAACGAGTTACCGTGGCAGTGTGACAATAACCACGCAGTTGTCCACGTATTACGGAGGTGGCGCTTGTAGGAATGAGAATGACCTCTAGGTTCATAAGGAGGCCTGGAAGTACAATCCACAGGTTCTAGTTCTCGACACTAGATGGCAGTGAATGATCAGCTTCACGCTCCAACCGCTCTGTCACCAAAACACTAGCTACGGTACGGGAAGGATACGAGACTGGAGGCTGGGTCGACATCCGAGGATGTAAGTTGAAATAACACCTAATGTCTTTCACCGCATGTGGTCTCACTTTCGCCTTATACGTGAAAGTCTGTGAAACTTTTAAGAAGAGTAGGCCTGTTCCATCAACATTGTATGCGTATAGTTGAATGTAACGCTACCATTCTCGCCCAAATGAATTTTAGGAACTCCTGAAGTCCCTAGGCACTAGTTTTCGCGAACTTATTTTAGTCTCAGCCTGTCTTCTGGACAATTTTTTCAAATTGAAACATGAATATATGCTGTTGTGGTGCCGTAAATGTTATGTCCATCCATTTGCTAACTCAACACACGTATAATACAGAACACAGGATATCGGACTCTACTTCAATTTCAGGATATTTCGTTTCCAGAGATACACTGTAAGCTGCCAAGGAGGACGGTTTATGGAAGTCAGTAATACTTCCGGTTTACAATGCTCCGAAACCTTCCGGCTTTTAGCATAGTGCCTTAACCAACTACGCTACCGCGTATCCCAATTTTTACAGAGCTATATAAATATAAATGTTATTCAAGATTTTCTCACTACAAGTAAAACTTAATTTTGTAAAAAGTAAATTTATTCCTGTACTTAATTATGTAAGTCAGTACTATGCTATGGGGAATGGAAATATGGCTCCATCTTTCTTGGCTCAAGCACTAGTTGGAACTGAGTAGTCAGCATCGCGCTCCTCCTACTTTACCCCTTGGGATACAGGTCCCAGTTCCCACTGGAAAGTAGGCTGGGTGAACCCCATAGCTCTTCTTGATGCTATACAGAACAGAAAAATCTCTTGTCCCTTCGATTCCAGACAGAAGCAAATTCTCTTCTCCAAAGCATCCAAATTGGTTTCGGGGCACGGCCAGCTTCATATCCAATGGGTAAATGGGGCTCTTTCCCCAGGGATAAAGCGGCAGAGACGTAAAGGTAACCACTCACCTCAATCTGGTGCTGGGATCAAGAGTGGTTGAGCTACAGATCCACGCCCCCACAAATTACGTATCGCATAAAACTAGTAAAGAGAGAAACAGGTAAACAAAGAAAAGATGGAGTTAGGGTTGGAAGTAAGGAAGAAAGAAAGAAAGAAAGAAAAGAGGGAAGACAAGAAGAGGGGAGTGAGGAAGGAAAGAGAGAAAAGGGAAAAAAGAATGAGTTCTATGAAACGTCAGTCAGCAGTCGCTCATTACGTTACTGCTGCATTTCAGTCTGCCGGCTTTATTTGCAGATTTGAGAATCGTTTTTGCTTTCAATTTTTAAACGTCATCACTTCAGCTGTCAGTATCGCAATTGAAATAAATTGATCCACTTTTTGTACGCAGCTGAGTGGGCGAATGTTAAGCATAAGTTAAGTCCGCTCGTTACGATGGAAGGAACTGTTATTGTAATTTGGCAGAGCGTCCCTTTGTTAGCGTCATTAACAGCCAGAGATGACAAGAGATGCGTCCCGTGTCGATATTCATTTGTTCACGTCACTCATCAGCTGATTCTATGAGTTTCTGCTGATCTGCGCGTTACGTATGCACAGCAAATTCGTCATTTGGAAAAATACTCTCTTTTTTTTTTGCCAATGGCCAGGGGGATTCACATAAAGCTTTCAGTTAGCCCATAATATGGACACAGTGTCAGTTCGTCTTTCGGAACGTGGGACCGTCTGTTTCTGATTGATCCATCTGCGTCTGTTTGAATAGGTCCTAAAAAACGGATGGTTTCGAAGAGTGGAGGAATGATTTTCTAACACATCTCTGATAAGTAAAGTCGGCTACCTTCCATCTTCAGGCTGTGTGTAATGCTTGTTGCGAAATTTTGTTTCCGTGTTAGGATGATAGTTATCACCAGGGCCCGGATTTTGATGACCAGAAATGTTTAAAAAATGACCGAAAAAATCCAGAAAAATGACCTCAAATATGGCCCAAAAACGTAATATGCAGGGCCAGGATTTTGATGACCTGAAAATATTTAAAAAATGACAGAAAAAATCCAGAAAAATGACCTAAATGAGAAAGAGAAAGACCACTTCACTTCCATGTTATTCACATTTCTGAAAACCTATGAAGAAAAATTCCCTAAAATGGCCAAAAATGACAAGAATTACCCTTCAAAATCCAAAAATTTACCAAAAAATTGCCCCCAAAATGAAAAAATGACGGTAAAGCTAAAAATGTAAAAAAAAAAAAATACCTATAACATTTACATTTCTGTAACCAGCAGCTCATATCCGAGGTGTATATATTTAAGAGCATCGCATAGGATACAAGGAAAAAAGATGACATATCATCATAATCTGAGTCCTAGTTATCACCCATTGATATCCGTACCATATTGGTCCGAATTTAATGAGCCAAATACTATAATACGCACCATAAATTTAAAAAGTCAGTTTGAAAATAAATATTATAACGTGTATTGGTGATTATAGACGGGGTTTGGATAGGGGAATATACTTATTAACATCTTGTACAATCAGCTCGTACTTACAAGCAATACAGCGCTACCGTTGATTTACACAGTTTACAGTGCACCGTTACACACGCAAAAGGATTCTCTGTCTTCACTAGTAGTTATCTAGTAACGGAATTAAAACAGTCTCACTGTGACTAAATAATTCTACTCACACACCAAGTCTTCACAGGCTGATTTCTAATTCTTCTTTAACTGTTAACTTCCCGTGACTATCTCCTACCGCCAACTGACTCAGTTCTTATTCTGTTATACTCTTTATACACCGTTGCATTCCTATTCTCTTGACTGTCTTGTTCCTTAAAACTTCCTCCCTTATATAGTCGCGGCACGAATCACGCAGCACAGAAAACACAGCCTTGGCGCGGACCTACAGAAATCACCTGCTGCACCACAACACTCGCAGCTAAGAAGGGAACACATATCACAAGACACGGTTTACACAGAATATAATAAAAACGACTCCCATAGTGGAAGAACCACACGCAAATTTTAATCATGACACATGAGATTAATAATCTTAACAAGTTTTAGTGTGTGTAAATTCATTATAGTTGACAAATATGCACTTTTTAAATACTTTTTAAATAATTTTATAAAGGAAAGCAATGAAATAGATTAGCGTAATTAGGGCACCTGATGATGGCACTATTTTGCCGAAACATGTCGTGAAGTAACAGGTGAAATTGAGTGCACTACAAGACAGCAACTGTATACATATCATGGAGTTAGAGTAGTAAACTTTGTCACATCAAAAATTCTTGTTGTTAAAAGTACAATGTTCCCACGTAGAAACTAACATCCATAAATTTAATTTGACATCTCCTGATGGGAAGATACACCATCAAATAGACCATATTTTGATAGATAGGAGAGGGGACACAAGTATACTTGATGTCCAATTATTCAGGGCCGCAGATTGTGATACTGACCACTACCTGGTGGTGGCAAAGGTTAGGGAAAGACTAGCAGTGAGCAAACAAACAGCGCACAGCGTTCGTATGGAGAGGTAGAATCTCAATAAATTAAATGAGGTAGAGGATAAAGAGCAGTATCGTGTTGAAATCCCAAATAGTTTCGCGGCCTTGGAAAACTTGCACACTGTGTTGGATGTTAATAAAGCTTGGGAAACTATTAGAGAGAATTTCATAATTTCTGCCAAGGAGAGTCTAGGTTATTGTGAACGGAAGAAGTATAAGCCATGGTTCGCTGAAGGATGCTCAGAATTACTAGACCAAAGAAAACGATCCAAATTCAAATGGTTACAGGATCAGAGAGAAATAAATAGGGATAATGAGAGCAATATAAGACGCGAAACCAGCAGGCATTTCATGAATAAAAAGAGGGAATATCTGAAAGACAAAATTGATGAGCTTGCAATGAACAGTAAGAACAAGAACATTAGAGACCTGTATAGAGGAATAAATGATTTTAAGAAGGGTTACCAGCCTAGCAGTAACTTAGTGAAGGATGAGAATGGTGATCTGCTTGCAGATTCCCACAACATTTTGAATAGGTGGAAGAACTATTTCTCTCAGTTATTTAATGTACATAGAGTCAGAGATGTTAGGCAGATAGACATGCATACAGCTGAGCCGTTAATACCTGATCCTAGCCCTTTTGACGCTGAAATTGATATTGAAAAATTGAAAAGTTATACATCGCCAGGTAGTGATCAAATTCCAGCAGAACTTGTTTAAGCAGGAGGCGAAATATTACGTTCTAAGATCCACAAGCTAATTACCTCTATTTGGTATAAGGAAAAATCTTCTGATCAGAGGAAGAAAATTGATATTTTACCAGTTCACAAGAAGAGTGATAAAACTGACTGTAGTAATTATCGTGGGATATCACTGTTATCAACTTCATACAAAATTTTATCCAATATTCTTCTCTCAAGGTTAAGTCCATATATAGATGAAATTATTGGGGATCATCAGTGTGGGTTTCGACGTAGCAGATCAACTACAGATGAGGTCTTTTGCATTCGTCAGATATTGGAGAAAAAATGGGAGTACAATGAGACAGTACATCAGCTATTCATAAACTTCAAGAAAGCCTATGATTCAGTTAGGAGGGAAGTACTGTACAATATTCTGATAGAGTTTGGGATACCCATGAAACTAGTTAGGTTGATTAAAATGTGTTTAAACGAAACGTATAGTAAAGTCCGTGTAGGTAAACATCTGTGTGATAATTTTCCTATCCAGAATGGTCTAAAACAAAGAGATGCTTTCTCACCACTGCTTTTTAACTTTGCTTTAAAATATACCATTCGGAAAGTCCAGGAAAACCAGATGGGGCTGAAATTAAACGGGACACATCAGCTGTTAGTCTACGCTGATGATGTGAATCTACTGGGTGATAATGTAGATACCATAAAGAAAAACACACAAACTTTAATTGACGCAAGTAAAGAGGTTGGTCTAGAAGTAAACACAGAGAAAACTGAGCATACGAGTATGTTGCTGTCTCGTCACCGTAATGCAGGGCAAAATCATGACATATTCGGTAAAGACGGCAAGAAATAAAAATTTCATTCTGGAAGAAATTATGAGGAGATTGAACTGGGGTAATTCTTGCTACCATTCAGTCCAGAACCTTTGTCTTCTCGTCTGCTGTCTAAAAACATAAAAATTATAACATACAAAACTAAAATTTTTCCTGTGGTTCTGTATGGGTATGAAACTTGGTCTCTGACTTTAAGGGAGGAAGACAGACTGAGGGCGTTTGAGAACAGGGTGTTGAGGAGAATATTTGGACCGAAGAGGGATGAAGTGACAGGAGATTGCAGAAAACTGCATAATGAGGAGCTTCATAACTTGTACTCTTCTCTAAGTATAATTAGAATGATCAAGTCAAGCAGGATGGAGTGTGCAGGGCATGTAGGACAAATGAGGGAGAAAAGGAGTTCATATACGGGATTGGTGGGAAAGTAAAAATAAAAAAAGACTACTGGGAAGACCAAGTCTTAGGTGGGTGGACAATATTAAAGTGGATCTCAGAGAAATGGAATGGGTCGATTTGGCTCAGGATAGTGACCAGTGGAGGGCTCTTGTCAACATGGTGATGAACCTTTTGGTTCCCTAAAATGCTGAGAAGTATCTGAGTAGCTGCACAACTGGCGGCTTCTCAAGTAGGGCCCAACTCCGTGAAGTTAGTTATTTGGTTAGTTGTCCCTTATTCTTCTATTTTTGTGCATCTGAATACAAGTTGATTTCAAGCGTTGCTTTCAAAAATAAAGAACTCCGCTTGCATGTGTGAGAGACGGCTCTCCTCGCTTCAATCCTTCATATTGCTCCTCAGTCACTACAAAATAGGTCTGGGATAGTACTTAGAAATAGATTTGGGGCTGCGCCGTAGCTCAAGCGGTTAGTCGCTGGCTTCCCACGTCGGCGGCCCGAGTTCGATCCCGGGTCTGATAACGTGGGATTTGTGGTAGACAAAGTAGCGCTGGGGCGGGTTTTCTCCAAGTACTTCGATTTCCCCCGCCAAACTTCATTCCACCAAATTCTCTATCATCATAATCACCTGGGGCAGGCTACAATAGGCCAATTAGTGGTCGCCGTGCCGAGTGAACCCAGTTGGACTCAACCCCATACTAAGTGAATTAAGAAAAATTAAAAATATTTTTTTTTATTGTTAGTGGGGTGGGACTATGTCCCTTGTAATGCGGCCACTTCTGGCCTATTGTACCAGCCCCAGATGATAGGTGAGGGTGACTGTGGAGCAACTGCTGGAATGAAGATTGGCAAGGGAAACAGAAATAGTCGGAGAAAACCTGCCGCAGCGCCACTTTGTCCACCACAAATCCCACTTGACCAGACCCGGGATCGAACCTGGGCCGCCGCGGTGGGAAGCCAGCGACTAACCGCTTGAGCTATGGCGCGGCCTAGAAATAAATTAGACCACCTTCTATAACTGTTATTCCAGTTCATCATACATAACCGTCACGCTACATGTATAGGTGTTTACGAGAAAAAAAAGAAAACGTATTTCCTAAAAATCAACCCATAAAAAGAGAAAGTAGGTGATACAAGCTCTGGCCCATAATTTCTTGTTTCGAAATCACCCAGAAATCAGTGTTAGGAAGTAACCATGGAAACCGTTCCGGGCAGTACTTTCAGTCGGCCGTTTCTATAAAACGTCTCACTGCAGGAAAGACAGAGGACAGTAGCAACTTATTGACTCCAGAAACCAATCTCTCCGCCGCTCAAAGAGAAGCAGCGTCTACTGTATAACAATATCCAATACCTGTTATGCTTAAACCGACAAGCCGCGCCAGTACTTTTAGCACTGAGAGCCAGTTCTTAGATAATAATAAAATTGTCGCAGCCTCCACTGTTACTTCTGCAGAAAGACAAGGACGACAGACACTAACAAAAAAGTAGATAATAGGCCTCTGAAACCAGGCGCAAGCGACAACGTCAGAGAGAGGTGAAGTAGTTCCCCTCTTTACTAAAAGCGAACATAGATCATTTCTGTAATGGCGCAATGAATCTTGATGTCCGCGCTGATCAAATTTAATCCTCAGATGCTCGAATGCCATTTGTTATATAAAAGGAAGGCAACACGGCGCGAGAGAAAGGGCTTGCTGACCGGACGAAGGGATGAGAAAGAAGCGAAAGCCACGAGGGATCTCACGGAGGCTGGAAAGTTTCAACATTCCCCAGTGTCCTGCTTACTTGATGGTGCTCATACTTTGGCGAGAAGAGGAACGGTATGGCCCATGTAATTTATATCTTTCTGTACAATGCAGATACAGGGGAGTAAATAAGAAAACAGTCGAACAGCCCTCAGGTCTAATTCAAATCGTCGCCAGTGCGGAACAGTATACGACCGATAACAAATCCAACACGCAGCACATAAGGGGACTGTTAACAAAGGAGTATACAAGATGCAGAAAATATATGTAGCAGAATTTGTCTAATCCTGGACAAACATTGGGTCAAAGGAGCTAATACGCTATTTTACATTCGTCTGCCTATGCACCCAATTACTTTGCTGTGTTTCCTTTGTGAATATGCAATGCTCCAGTCCAGCCACTTTTTTTTTAATTATTTCCTTCTTTAGTCTTGAAATCTTCATTCTTTTCTGTCTTTTCCTTCTCTTCAATCCTGTCTCTCCTTCCTTCTTCCTTTCTTTCCATGTCTCTCTTTTCTTATTTTTTATTTAATGACATCTTTAGTTTTGGAGCATGCAGTAGCGTAGTTGATTGAGGCACTATGCTACACTCCGGAAGATCTCGGATTCGAGTCCCAATGAGGTGGATTTTTTTTCAATTTACCGAATCCTTCCAGCTGCACTATGGCCCTGGGGTCCACTAAACCTCTAAAAGAAATGAGTACCAGGAATCTTCCTGGGGCTAAAGGGGGACGGGCGCTTAAGGCTGACAACCTCACCGCCATCTGTGAGTTGAATGTCTAGATAATGTGGGAACCTCGACGTCCCACAACCCTATGGCCTTCACGGCCTGTTGCAGGGACAGCTTAACCTCTCTTTTACGGCCATAGTTTACTTGTCTTGTAGTTTGGTAAGCAAGTGCTGCTCGTTATCAAGTTACTCATATGCACGTAGTGGCGCTGAGACGGCAAGGATACGCAAGGAGGCTGTCAAGCTGTTCCAACTCATTGTCCGACATCCGCATGGAGAGGCGCAGGAGAGCATCCAATCAACTCAGTCATGACAGTCCCTAATTCTGGAAATATTTGACCCCGAACACATCCTGAATACACGCTAAGATCTCCACCACGGCACCAACCTGCTCAGTAAATACTTGTAGAATTTATATCTCTTGGTTGTGTTATGTCTGTCCTGTTTCTCGGCTGCAGATAACAGTCACATCTGGAATGAGGGATGCAATCGCAAAGGAAGCAGTAGGCTATCCTATCGGAATGTGCACTTCTTGTTTTATTTATCTGTTGCTGTTATAAAGGTTCTGACTCGTGTTGAAGGAAACTGCATCAGTCCGGTACTTGTCCCGGGAAAACCGCTTCTAGGAATGGAGACGCAAGGAATAGCGAAAATATTGAATTACAGTAAATAATATAGGCATAACCTATTCTGAAGAAAGCAGTCTTCTGGGATTTGGCACCGTGTATATGTGGTGTTAACTGACGTTTCGGAGGAACGTATCGCCTCCATCTTCAGGGTAGAAGAAAAAATATAAGAAATCTGCAAGCGAAGAGACCGTGAGAACCGGTAACAGGTGTTACATCTACCCTGAAGATGGAGGCGATACGTTTCTCCGAAACGTCGGTTAACACCACATATACACGGTGCCAAATCCCAGAAGACTGCTTTCTTCATGGTCACCGCCGTGAAAGCCTCAAATCTTACATAACCGATTCTCATTTTTATTTGAATTCACTTTTTATTTCATATTGTCACGTTTTAGGAGTTTGTGCGTGACTTATAAGAAGGGTTCTGGATTTGATGACTGGATTTATTGACACCTTATACATCCACACAGTTCGGAACTACAGGAAGTACAGCGCTCTTGCTGATCTACACACTTTCCAGTTCACCGTTGCACACGCACTAGGATTCTCAGCATTCACTAGTCTTATTCAGGCAACGGGTTTTTAACAATCTCACTGTCACTTCAAATCACGAATGGAGACTTCTTTTCGCAGCCTAATTCCTTTCTTGTTATTATTCTGCAGCTGCCAATTCTCAAGATTCGATGCAATTCAATTCCAAGCAGGCTGACCTCTCTAATTCGACTCTATTCTCGACTAGACTACTCCTGTTCTGTCATATGCCGCCCAACACTCTTTGTAACCACTCTGCACGGGCCCCACGGAAAACACAGCCTCTATTGTTAAGGAGGTGTGTTTACTGATCCATTGCCTAGCAACAAACGTCCTATTCTTGCGCGCGTTGGCCCGCACGGGAATGTGCTAGCCAAGTCCTTGCCTAGCAATGGGTATACACGTCACAAAATTTTCAACACTGCTCGGCTTTTACCTCTTTCCTCTTCCTTTTTCTTTCTGCAGCTTGTATGTTCTTCCATAAAACTGTTAACATAGGGAGAGAATTGATATCAGATTGTAGAGTGTTGTGGCGACAACTTCATGCAACAGAGAGCCCTTCTTGAGAACCTAATAGTCGCTCAGCTGGCTAAGATATTCCCCACCCTTTAGTCTATGGCTCGCCAAGTTCAAACAAGGCCGCCATTTGCTCCTGTCCGAACAAAATGAGTCCAGACCACAAGCTCCCAGCCTCCTGATCCACACAACTGTGCGAGCAGTATCCGAAAAGTGCTCAGCTGTGAAGGGAATACTGCATTATGGATCAGCTCGACTTGAAGATGGAATTTTTTTTACTTTTCCACTTGTACTTGTCTGCCCTTTCGTCTTTCAACCATGCAGAATCTTTCAGTCAACGAGAATGATCCGCGGTATGCTATCACTGTGACAATGAAACCCGTACCCGATAAGCCAACTGTCCCTTTCCTTGTTAGGAGGAATTTCCAGCAGACCTCAGTAATTTCTATTGCCTCTGCATAGCCAATTCATCATACAAAGATGCATTATATGATCCTGGACGTTAGAATATACAATTTATGAAATCATTCAACCTCCCCTCCCCCCACCCACTTGCTTCTCTCTCTATAAGCCTATGTATTTGAAAATGCGAAAAGAGAAAAGAAGAGACAGAGAGAGATGGGGTCGAGCAGTCCACCTCGGATGAGGTCTTCTTCTGCCTCTCCTCCTATGCAATCAAACTTGTGTAACGCTGTAATGTATTGCATAGCTTGGTCCATGTATTGAAACCGGCCGTATTTATAGCTCCATTAAGGCTTCGCTTAAATCATACCCCAACTGCAATCGTTGGGAGGGGGTAGTTTTGGCGAGTTTGTGAGGTCGCAAGGAAAAGTCGTGACAACGACGGTGCTGGGAGGGGGTGCATGGAAGTTAGAATAAGAGGCTTGCAGAAATTTCCTCTTACTAATGGACGGAAACCAGGCAATGCTTAGAAGAGAGATATTGTGTATCGACACATAACGTACTGCAGTTTCCTTATGTATTTCCCGGTAGGTTTATCGCCTACAGCATTTTCAGTATTTGTTCACATAAAGTATTCCAAATTATGAAACGATTCTTAATACTATGGCGATACAGGTCCCAAGAACAAGTTACTGGTATTCGTTTCGTAGCCGGTCACGGTAGCCGAGCGGTCTAAAGCATGCACTGTTTTCGCCCGCTCGGAAGCCGTGATCGTGGGTTCGAATCCCACTCAGGGCATGGATGTTTGTGTGCGTTTTTCTGTGTTTGTCTACAGGTAGAGGCCTTGCGACGAGCTGATCACTCGCCCAAGGAGACCGAATGTGTAATATCTAGAAAAACCGAAGTGAACGGAGTTCATGGAGGTAGGCCTAGGCCCACTGGGGCTGTAGTGCTAAGGAAAAAGAAAAAGAAAAAAAGAGGGCTTGCGACGAGCTGATCACCCGCCGAAGGAGTCCTGCCGTATGTGTAAGATCCAGAAAAACCGAAGTGAACGGAGTTCATGGAGGTAGGCCTAGGCCCACTGGGGCTGTAGTGCCAAGGAAAAAGAAAAAGAAAAAAAGAGGGCTTGCGACGAGCTGATCACCCGCCGAAGGAGTCCTACCGAATGTGTAAGATCTAGAAAAACCGAAGTGAACGGAGAAGTTCATGGACATAGGCCTAGACCCACTGGGGCTGTAGTGCCAAGGAAAAAAGTCTTACATAAATAAGCTGTAAATTGATGGGCTAGGTTTAATTACCTCGGGCAGGGTGCAATCGCCACTTTTCTACATACGGCTTTTGAATAACATATTGGCAGGTTGAATGACTTGCAGGTACTCAGGGAAGAACCTACACCGTGTAAGTACTTACTTTTTTTTCATTGCTAGTGGGGTGGGACTAAGTCCCTTGTACTGCAGTCACTTCTGGCCTATTGTGCCAGCCCCAGATGATAGGTGACGGTGATAGTGTAGCAATTGGTGGAATGAAGATTGGCAGGAGAAACCGAAGTACTAGGAGAAAACCTCCCCGAGCGCCACTTTGTCCACCACAAAACCCACTTGACCACATCCGGGATCGAACCCGGGCAGCCGCGGTGGAAAGCCAGCGACTAACCGCTTGAGCTATGGCGGGGCCCAAGTACTTACTTACTTTCCTACTGCATCTGTTTACGTAGCCGCATTTTCATGAAGCATGTTGACGGTTGGGGAGACTGTAAGCCGCGTGTTACTGAGGTAGTAGGCATTTGTAAGAAAACAGATGAAACATGAGCAAGGTTTGAATCACTTACGGATGCAATTCGTTGAATCCTACTGCAGGCATCCATAAGCAGCAACGCATAGGCCTGAATTCAACACGGATAGAAGGAGACGGAGTATAACATTAGAGTAAATAAAAAGTTTCGAGTAAAAATTGTGGTAAGGCAGGACTGGTTGGATCTTTGCGTGATCGCTGTAAATGAAGGGGCCGGGCGCAAGGCAAATATATCTAATTTATTGGTCGAGTTCTGCGCCCTTCCACTTCGCCACCATAAACTTACAAGTTTCCCAAAGAAAATAGGAATCGCGTATGAAAACGACGGCTTTAGTGACTGACTTACTGAATGAATGTATAACTGGGTACCTGAATGACGAATTAACTGTCCAACAAATTGAGAATGAATGATTGACAGCGAAGCTGGAAAGAAGTAGAGGTGGTGAGTGAGAAAACTAAAATTAGAAAATAAGGAGAACAATTAGAAGCGGAAATTGTGGTAACGGAAGATAATAATTAATTGAAAAAGGGTGATAGGTAGAAAAAATGAAAAGGGAACGAAGACAAGGAGGAAAGTACGAAAATATGAAAATGAGACATAGTAGTAGTCGTAGGAGGAGGAGGAAAAGATGAAGGAGGAGGAGGAGGAGGAAAAGATGAAGGAGGAGGAGGTAGGAAGAGAAGGCGGAGAAGGAGAAGATGAAGGATGCGAAGGAGAAGATGAAGGAGGAGGAGGAGGGGAAGATGAAGAAGGAGGAGGAGGAGAAGATGAAGGAGGAGAAGGAGGAAGAAGGAGGAGGAGGAAGAAGGAGGAGGAGGAAGAAGGAGGAGAAGGATAAGAAGGAGGAGGAAGAGGAGTAACAGGAGAAGAAGAAATTCATTTCCTCAGACGACAACAAGACGCGCAGAACCGTTTCCGTCAGAGCTCTCATGGAGCTAAAGGCCTATAAACATTGCGCTCAGCACACCGACCTTGCGAACCCATTCCCTTAAGTAATCTTTGCCTGGATCAAGGTGATCGACCACATATACGATGCCTCAAGGGAGAGCGGATTCATTTTACGTTGGATTTGAGGTTCTCAGGACGATGGATGCGATGAATACAGTCTCTGGTTTATAGCGCCGCTCAGCTTGCCGCCTGTTTCTGCTGGTATCTTACTTGGTCTCCTCTTCGACCCTGCAGATGGCGGCGATATATTCCTCCGAAATGTGGGGCACTATTCGAGCTACAAGGCGTCATACTTCAGAAGACCGCGCTCTTCTTTAGAGGCCAGGAACAAGAGGGGTGTATGGTTGCAGGCAGAATGAGGCCTTCTGCACTCAGAGTTTCCAAATAGTTTGAAGTTTTGTGTCCGTTGATAAAACCAATCCACGGAACCTATTGAATTCTGTTTGGAGATACTTCTTGAATACGGCTAAAAATTCCATGCGAAACGCTGACATAAGTTACATAAATATTATTAATCTCTGATCAGCTTACCAGCTATACATCTACGAGTATACACATCTAATTAATTCTACCAAGAAATTTTGTTCATTAATAAAATAGCAGAATTCCTTTAGTCATGTGAGTAAAGATAACTCAGTGGCATGTTATGGACTGGACTGGATGGGTTCATATCCAGAAAAGACAGGTATTTTTCACCACCTCCAGACCGACTTTGAACACTTCTCAGCCTCCTATCCAAGAGAGTCATCTCACCGGGAATGGAGCAACCGGAGCGTTAAGCTGACCTCTTCATCTGCTAAGAGATCAGCACTTCCGCTTCCCCTATACGCCTCGAAGGAAGGGTGTTTTTCACGAGGGACAAGTTTGTTGTTATTATTACTGATATGAGATTAAGCCAAGAAATGTATCAGACACTTAACTGGACTGAACCAAATGTGGAGATGACCACTTCAATGCAGCTGATTTCAGGGAGCCTTACCTCCGCCTCCAGTACATGCTTTCATGCTATGGCGTTTACGCGCAGGAACAACTGTACCTCGGACGTCAACCTGCAGCTTGTAGGAATGGCAAGTCGTTCTTGTTGCTGAACTGCGAACCCACCTTAACAACAAGACCCAACATTACTTTCCACCCCTCGTGCTGCAAGTGGGGGGGGGAAGTTCTGAGCGTCTTCTCAGCCCCCTCTTTCTTCTCTTCCCGCGAATATTTTCACGCTCATATTTTTTTTTTCAGATTCAAAATTTCGAACTAAACCCGTTGACATCAAGCGTTATCGACAAAATTAATAGCCTAAGTTCTTTTTCCTTCCTTTCGTCATCATTTTTAAACTCAAAAAACACTTTTTCGTCACAACCACTGTCCTCCATTGAAAATCATGAAAAAAGTTAGCATATACTTATCTACAACTTCGTAAATAATAAATTGAAATTACTTTTTCGTACGCTATAGGAGCCACCTTGATGCAAAAAGGGAAGGAGTTTTGGAGAGGGGCAGGGGTTGAAGGGCTAGAAACTGGAGATGGGCTGCGAGAGAAAATAACTTATGGTTCACTTTTTTGTTATTATTCTCAACTCTCCTCTTGTACGGGAGGAAGAAAACACAACAGACATTCACATACGTCTGGGTGTGGAGGGTTGGGAGGCGTGGCCGATCGACGGCAGTGGCTGGGGTGAGATACACATTAATAGGAAGTTCTGTCTCTTTCTGTGGGCCGCCCATTCTCAAAATTCGAAATGATTTGTGCTCCTTTATACGAAGTAACACTGGTGGTGGGAAGCAGGTGGGGGGAGGGGGGGGCGAAGTGGGTGGCGTCGGTCGGTTGCTCCCTTCTCTCTTCCTTTCCTTTGCCTTCTCTGTTCTGCTTTACTGGGAAAGTGCAATTTACAGATAAACTCCGAGAGCTATGATTTACGTCTGAAAGCTTGATAAACTCATATTCCCTGCTTGAGTGAGTAATATCTGCATAAAACCTTGAATAGGATTACAAATGTTCATAAATTGTGTGTGCCATAATTCAGTCAAGCCAAGCAAGCAAGCCAGCGGGAGGAGTAGTCAGGGTAGGGACACGATNGGGGGGGGGGGAAGGAGTAAGAGAAGAGAAGGCAGGCCAGGCGATGCTTTATGATGGCAGATAGATACGTTGTTTGATCTATGGGGCCGACAGCCTCCTTGTCTGCCTACCAGTCGTGGGAAGGAGAGACGAGCTTACCTTTGTTTCATGTCCTTCACCACTGAATATGCGCAATTCCGTTCTGAAGGGCACGAAGCTGACACGTGCCATTACTGACGAATTTTGCAGTATCCCTTTCCTTGCCTGATATAAAGCTGAACAGGTCTGGACATTCAAGACCACGAAGGATGTGTAGGAGGAAGAAGAGAAAATGACGGGGAAGAGGACCCAAAATGAAGAAGCAGGATGGGAAGAGGCCAAAAGGAAATGGAGAACAAGCATACGAATACGATGATGAAAATAATAAATAAGGCGAAGAAAATTCAAAGCGAAAAATGGAGAAACAGAACTCTTTTTTTCCCCCATGGCACTACAGCCCCAGTGGCCGTAGGCCTACCTCCATGAATTTCTCCGTTCACTTCGGTTTATCTAGATCTTACACATTCGGTAGGACTCCTTTGGCGGGTGATCAGCTCGTCGCAAGGCCTCTACCTGTACACAAACACAGAAAAACGCACACACACAAACTAAACATCCATGCCCTGAGTGGGATTCGAACCCACGATCCCGGCTTCCAAGCGAGCGAAGACAGTGCATGCCTTAGACCACTCGGCTACCGTGACCGGCAACAGAACTCTTTATGTGGTGTTAATTCCCGTATGTTCAAGAAACCCTTACCCCATGACAGAAGTACAGGCCTAATTCAGGATGTCGTCCGGCTCGGGGCATGAACATGTACTCTAGTTTTCCTATGTTGTGTTTTTCAGTGGTCCAGTCTCCCGTCCAAGGATCCCTACCGAAGTCTGTAGAATCAGCTGCTTCACAAATACTTGTGGATCGAAACAGATCAGAGGGCCTAATGCTTAACGAAATATGAGGCTGTACAATTCTGACCGCCCACACATTTCCACGTGTTCGCTTCGTTCCAGCAATTTTCCATGAAGAAGCATAAGAAGAAGTCACGACAATATCGGACTGAAGCCGGAACAGGCTGGAAGCATTAAAGTAACCAGGACTTTTTCCAGGAAGTGTTCTGAAAATCAGTTGAAAAAAATATGTTTCGTAAAGTTATATTGCGCCGGTCTGTCTTCGCTCTCTTGGAAACCGGGATCGTGGGTTCGAATCCCACTCAGGGCATGGATGTTTAGTTTGTGTATGTGTGTGTGTGTGCATTTTTCTGTGTTTGTGTACAGGTAGAGGCCTTGCGACGAGCTGATCACCCGCCCAAGGAGTCCTACCGAATGTGTAAGATCTAAAAAAACGATGTGAACGGGGAAGTTCATGGGGGTAGGCCTAGGCCCACTGGAGCTGTTGTGCCAAGGGGGGAAAAATCGTTATATTGCAGCATCCTGTTGCAATACATATTTCTGACTTTGTGTTTTGCTTTTATGCCGTCTATGTGCAACTTCGGTCACTATTCACTTGTCTTTTTCATTATTGTCACTATATGTTTCGGCCTACCTGGCCATCTTCATCATCATCAGTAATCTGTCAGACGACAGGTCCATAGTCTCTTCCAAAACAATTCCTCCACTTAATGCGATCTAGAGCTTTCTCCTTCAAATGAAAGTATCCTCTTCTGTCCCCAAGGTCATCCAGCACCTTCTTACGTCTTCTTCCTCGTCTTCTTGTCACTTCTATCCGCCCCTCTATCTTTCCTTCGATAACTTCTTTTAGAAGGCAGTTTCTGCGTAAAACATGACCAATCCAATTAACCTTCGTTTTCTTATTTCGTGTAGGATATTCCTCTGCTCACTGACTCTAATTAACACTTCTTCATTTCTCACATAATCGGTCCAACTGATCTTCTCCATCCTTCTCCAACACCACATTTCGAAACTTTCCAGATGTTTCTGNTCTAACTTTCTGATCCATGTACAATTTGCTAATCAATCTTCTTTCACGCCAATCGATACCTGTTTCTTTTAGGATCTGCAATAATTTTGTCCAGTTTACCCGGTCAAATGCCTTCTGCCAGTCTATGAAGCAAACACACAGTTCTTCATCTATCTCCAAAGTTCGTTCCGCTATAATTCTCATCATCCCAATCGCATCCCTGTTTCCTTTTCCTCTTCTAAATCCAAACTGATCTTCTCCAAGTATATCCTCTATTTTCCTCTCAATTCTTCTTTTAAGTATCTTTGCTATTATCTTTGCTGTATGTGCAATAAGGCTTATTGTGCGATGGTCGCTGCATTTTGTAGCTTTTGTCTTTTTCTTTAAGGCAATCATTGTCACTTCTGTAAAGTCATTGGGCCACTCTCCACTTGCATATATGGCAATATATATATATAATAACCAGATAGCGCATCGCAGCAAAGAGTGACAAATACAAGAGAGGTTCTTCTTGAAAGCTATATTTGAAGAAATATTAATTTCATTTGTATTTCAGTAAAGAAACGCAGTGACAAAAAAAATAATATGAAAAGATCTTTCAAAATTTCTAAAAATTATGTAAACTTTCATTATAAACCCCTAAGAATTACGAAAATTTTGTAACATTACACTACATGATGCATAGTCCGTCCATCATGCTCTGCATAACAGCAGACAGGTTTAAACAGAAGCCCTGCTCGTTTCAGGAATAAAAACTGGGAAAATTGTTAATTTTGCTGTTACTTTACGGGTTCGAGTTCGAATAAATTTCCTTGTCCCTTAAGTTATGCCAGTTCTGTTATTCCCGAGGAAAATTTATAGAGCCCACAGGTAATTCTTGCACTCTCAGAGAAAAATGAAAATAGAGCCTCATCTAGCATACGAGGAAACCCCGTATAGACAATTCTTATCACGTTCGTGGAAACCCCAAACTAACGCCTCTCCTAGGATTCAAGGAAACCCTGCATATACAGTTCTTAATATGTTCGCGGAAAAATAGAAACTAGCATCTTTCCTAAATTTAAGGAAACCTCGAAGAGGCAATTCTTACCAAGCTCGGGGAAAACACATCTCTCAATTGTAGAGTCCTTACTAGGACACGGGGGAAAACCAGAAATTATTTAGTTTAGGAGTTTCTGTACAGGAAAGTTAGTGTAGTATAAAACGCAATAGGCGTACAAGTACGGAAGAAAGCAGATGGCGGAAATGTGTGCTAAAAATGAGTCACTTCTTTCCGAAACAGATTTCATGTCATTCTCCATTCCGCTATTTCATTGCCCTTGACATCCGTCTGTTTTATATACAAATTTATTACTATCAACATAGTACTCGGTGAAGACCAGTCCCAGTGATAGTTTTCTCACCACGGATGTCACACGATCTGACCTGAGATAGGATCCGTGGCGTAACTTCCAAAAAAAAGCACCTTCATAATGTCACAGAATATAAAGTACCACTCCTCACTGGCTGAAAATTTTAAAAGAAGTAATTGTGTCATAATTACTCTGAAACGGATCTTCACAATGGAGGTAAAAAAATAACTTTATCCCTGCACTTAATTAATTACACCACGCTATGGAGACGTACTGGAGTAGTGGAGGTATAGCTCCACTGTTTTTAACCTCGGCACTAGATGAAGGTGACTGGTCAGCTTCACGCTGTAGTCGATTTACCTAATGGAAAATAGCCTCCGGTACCCACAGAGCAGTAGGCTGATTGACCCCAGAGCCGGCCTGGACGTTGTGGAGCAGAGAAAAACAGCTTGACCCCACAGGGAATGGAAATCCGGCCATCCAGCTCAGCCCATCGTTACATTTACTGAGCGATAGAGGTCCGGTAATTGTCTCTATCTCTCCCCCTTTATCTGCCAATATTTTGTGATTGGATTCCTCCTCTCCTGATGACGGACTACCCTTCTGCTTTAAGTTATCTTGTATTCCTTATTTTCACTGAAGCGTGGCTGCTCCTACTCTCCACGCCTCTCTCAATACATCCATCTTCAGTTCGAAACCCTATAATTAAGAATTACAGTTCCAAAGAGACAAGTATGAGAAGTGTACGAGCGTAAAGTCATTCTAAATTGAAAATGGAACCCGATTTAAGGCAATTACCCATTCAACAGCACAGCAAACACAGGTCACGGCTCGGCGGTGTACTCAGGATGTCCCTGTCAGCATTCTCATCCTTCTGAGAGGAAATATTCTGACCAGAGCTGAAGAATATGATCTCCTGCTTTTCGGAGTTACATATTGTGACATGACGTTTCAAGGCCGGAATAGTCGATTGCTAGACAACGGCTCGTTAACAAATGTTCCTATGGACATGAGGATTTGTTGAGACCGACTTGGTACGGAACGCGTTTTCAATTTCAACTGAATCAACAAAAGTTTCCTCAGATATGCGCAAGCAACAAATATTTTCCATGGATAAGTGTAAGCAACAGGCATTTTCCATGGTACCCGGTAGAGTACATAAGGAGTTGGGCACAGAAGATTAAGTCGTAACTACATCGTGAGAGAATTGGTGAGAATTTGAGTGTTCAGCTGTGGAGTGTTAACAAGCGAACAGCGGAAGCTGAAGAAGTGACCGATTCGTAAATCAGAACCAAGTCAGTCACAGCAGAAGAGAAGACACTCGTAGTGCAGTGAGGAATGGAGTGAGTCTTTGGCAGTCATCGATTGTGAGTTGTTATAGTTGGTTGTAACTGCAAAGAAGTGCCAATAATCCAGTCATCAAATCCAGAACCCGTTGTTATCAGTCACAGGACACAGGATACATGACAACACTGTCTCCAGCTTCAGTTTCGAACTGTAACCCAAGATTCCATCCGTTCACATCCTTTGCAGTTCACTATTCACGTTTAAACCTTCATTGACCGCGAGTAATTTGAATTGCTGAAAGCTTCCTTAAATAAACAATAAATACACGATAAAAAATCCCGATTAGATAAGTGCTTGAAAATTCTAGTCTGTATTTATTTGGTTAGACCGCCTCTGTGGTCGATTTCCGGCGCTACCAGATTTTCTGAGAATTAGTGGATTTGGAACGGGCTCCACTCAGCCTCGTGAGGATAATCGAGGAGCTGTTTCAAGGAAATAGCGGCTCCAGTCTAGAAACCCGAGATTGACAGCCTTGGGGATTCGTTGCGTTGACCACGTGACACCATCTATCCGCAAAAATTGACACTAACTGCGTGCACAGGCGGCGGTCGCTCGGTCGGTATAGTTCACTTCCGGACTACAGGCCACGGAGTTTTCTTAATTTGAAGAAAGTCGTCTTCTGGGTTTTATTAATTTGGTTGCCACATTCTATCTCAGTTTTACGGTTCTCATTCTGTACGGAGGCACATTAACTCTCCAAAATATTTCATGAAAATCTACTTCAGTTATGAATATCAATTACTCTTGATTAGGCTCAACAGATTTGTTTATCATGTCTCTCTATAGCAACATCGTTTCCACGGAGTGTTTTCCTAACAGAAATGAAATGAGATAAACGTGAGCACTTTTCTCAATTACTCGCGCTTCCTTCACTTGCTTAGCAGACGCGGATCTGTATTTGCAGAACTATTAGCATCTCAAGGGATGGCAAATTGGTTTTCCTTGCATGTTCATCATATCCAGAAATGTAAAAAATTAAAGTTGCAGATCGTAAAGACCATTAATACATATATTTTATGTCAAAAGTTGTGTAAGAAATGTTACATTTGAAAATGTTTTTAAGTCATATTTTATCTTCTTGTAAAATAGGTGTTATATTACACAGAAATGAATAAAAATTAAGTTTGCCCAACAAAATTCAGTGCGGACGCTAGTATCAAATTTCATAAAAATTCGCCAAGTATTATGATACATGAGGATGGACGAGACGCGCTTTCGTCTTCCTGAATTCTGTCAGGGTGAAACTTGTTACTGTGAACTGCAAACGAAGCGATAGGGACAACTCTCCCTTTGTTACTTGGTTGTGAAATATAACTCACGTGTAATAAGGAATGAGATTTGCTGTCACAGCTTTCTTGTTCCTTAGAACTGAAAAGGAGGGGNTTAGAACGGAAAAGGAGGGGGGGGGGGTTAATACTTCACTGAAACGTAACCGGACGCAAAAGTGGCGATCTTCAGAGAACTTTTTGCTTCCAAATAAGCTTAAATTGTACATTGCAAATAACATTTTCTCAAAAACAATTTATCTCAGATAAGCACAATGGAACAGAAAATAAAGGATTTCGCTGAAACTGAACAGAGTGGCCTAGCGGCAGTACTCTAGAGTCGTATTATGAAAGGTGCTTGGGTCGAACCTCAGCCGGGACTTACGCTATTCTGACTGAGGCTTTTCGTGGTTTTCTCAGCCCTTCCAGGAAAATGCAATGATTATACCTCCATTAGGCCAAGACTAATTCCTTCCAAATCCCTCCCAATTTATCATGAGTCAGACATCCTATCATTCGAAGTTACTTATCTAGCTAGTGATAAAAAGTTAAATTGTCTTTCTGCTTAACTAATTAAGCACTATGTCATGAAGAGTTAGGGGAGGGTGGGTGTATAGACCCATGTATTTTTTACTTCGGCGCTAGTTGAAGGTGAGATTCACGCTCCGGCCGCTTTATCCCAGGGAAGGAACCCCTGCTACCCATTGAGTATGAGGATGGGTGGGCCTCAGGAACCGTCTGGACGACGTCGAGAGGAGAAAGACTTTGACCCTACCGGAACTCAATCTCCGACCCCTGGGTCGTCCATCCCGTAGCCAGTCACTATACCGACTGAGCTATCCAGGCTCCCTAGCTGTTGAGAGCATCGTACGATAACCCGACCCCCCAGAAAGGATTTCGTCAAGAACTGCAATTATATTTGGAACATTTTCAGACGTGTTATGTACATCACTAGTTCGGTCAGAAAAGCGAATGTATTTGTCTGGATTCAGCGCTATCGATGTGCCGTTTGTTAGGTCTGTTAAAAAGATTTACGACTATGCAACGCGGCAGCTTGCTTGGTAGCCTCATGACAGATTTGTACCTGCAATAAATGAACATCAAGGCCAAGTGGTATGAAACCATCTGGAAAGAGTTGCCACTCAACTTGGAACACGAAAGAAAGAAAGAAAGAAAAATGAAAGGAAGGAGTCGTCCTTCAGCAAAATACCGAACATCAAGACAATTTTATTTCCAGTTTTAATGGCTTGATTCACATAGGGGCCTCACATAGTTCCGTTTCATGTCAAAGCTCTAGCTCGCTTAGTACAATAATAAACAATCATGTCTGCAATTACTGCTGCTGCCTCATCTCAAGAGCTACAAATCACAGATAGCACCAGATTATTTGCGTCCACAAGTTTCCCGAAGTAACTAACACGTCTCCCCATAAGGCAGCAATTTCTTTATTTTAACACGCTGCGCTCGACCAAGAAAACAAATTAAAAAACAATACAGTGTTTACACGTCAATATCATGATTTATTCTGCAACACTAAACAATATACTATATATATCAGAGTCCTTCACGGGGAGCTAGCAGTATATCACAGTAAAGCAAACAAAACAAAATCCGTGGCCTGTAGTCCGCAAGTGAACTATACCGACCGACAGACCGACCGCCGCTTGTTGGCGAAGTTAGTGCCAAATTTTTCTCCATGCTTCTGTGCTTCTTCTATTTTAGATTCGAGTATTCTAGTCAATACCTGCTCTGAAAAATCGTTCATAAATTGTCTCTTAGAATGAGGAACAAATTTCCAAATGCATACACAACACAATGAAAGGCTGTAGTTCTTTTACGTTTTAATCTTCAAGTTTTTAGGTAGAGTACAGGAAAATAACAAAATTTGAACTGAATGGTAAAAAGTATTTTCCGAATTTCATCTGACCTTAACATTTGTGTCGCTAATCGACTGTAACTATCCAACGTGTCATTCATTTTTCTTTTTGCTCCTCTCTTCGCCGCTTCTCTTTCTTCCATCTTCCTACCCTTTATTTTGTCCTACCTTATTACTCGATTTCCTCCTCCTCACGTTATCCTCTTGTCCCGCTTCCTTCCTTTCCTTTTCTCTTCTTCTTCTTCTTCCACAGTTTTCTTTACTTCAAAAGTTTCCTCATCCCATCCCACTCCACCGCCCTCTCTGCCTACCAGTCTTCCTTCTTTCATTGCTTCCCTTCAAGATTTATTTATTTACCTATTATTCCTCTCGTATTTCTTTGTGTTCTTTTTCTTAATTATTTTCTTTCTTTTCTGCCTATTTTCATTCAATTTCTCATTGCGTCTATGACTATTTCTCCTTTTACTTCCCTGTTCTCTTTTTGCTCCGTTCATTTAAATCCATTCTTTCGATTCCCATTTATTCTACTTTCTGCCAATGTTTCCTCCTTCGTTCTCAATTCCTATTGTTTCCTCTCTTTCCTTCAGTCTTCCTTAAGGGCTAAATCCGACTTTGGTTTCCAGTGCAGTTTCTTCGTAATTTTAAGGAGTTTACTTCTTGTACATGTTTGAGGAATGAGGTAAACTTACTTCTGAAACGTATTTATCATTACTAACATAAATGAAGGAACTGAACATCCTCTCCGAAACTGTTATCAGTTTCCAATTAATCTCATAAATGGTCCATCCGGAGGAGGAGCATCTATATCCATTTCCCGCCATCCACAGCGAAGATCAATGACTACAGGATGCACAGTAACGTCTACCCCTAATCGCTTAACATATATAGGCCTACAAAGGGACAGTTTAGCCGGAAAGTACTGTTAGTGAACTAAAGACTGCCGTCTTCTGGGATGTAGGGCCTTGTAGATCTTGTGTGAACCGACGTTTCAGAGGACCAAATTGCCTCCTTCTTCAGGGTAGGAAAATCCTCGAGAGAGGAGGTGATACTTTCTTCCGAAACGTCGGTTCATATTAGATCTACACAGCGCCACATCCCAGAAAAAGGCATTTTTCATAGTCACCGCTGTGCAAACTACAAATCTATTAGTGAATTATTTAGGACATGTTAATCTTCGCATGTTTCGTTCGGTATAGCGACTAGAGTAGAGGCTGGATGATCGAGGAATCGGAGGTCCATTCCCGGAAGATACAACAGATATTTCTACATCTCGCAGCGTCCAAACCTAATCTTGCGCTCACCAAGCCTCCTGTCCAATGGGTAACAGGAGTTCTTTTCGAAAGGTAAAGCGGTCGAACTGTGAATATTACATCTCCATCTAGAGCCGAGGTTAAGAATGGGCGGAATTTTACCTCCAATTCTCCATTCTTCTTAGTTTCTTGATATTTAGTTACGTATAGAGTCAATTTTGACCGTCTCTACGCTCTAGTGGTCGGAGTTCCCGGCTCAAGATCCAGAGGTTCGGGTTCAATTCCCGACGCTACAAGATTTTCTGAGAAGTAGTGGATCTGGAACTGGGTTCACTCAGCCTCGCCAGGATGACTGAGGAGCTATTTCAAGGAAATAGTGGCTCCGGTCTAGAAATTCGAGATTAACGGCCTTGGGAATCCGCTGCGCTCACCACGCGACACCCTCTATCCCCTAAAGTTGGTACTAACTTCACAGACAAGAGGCGGCCGCTCGTTCGGTATAGTTCGCTTGCGGACTAAAACCACTGAGTTTGTTTTGTTTTTGTTGGAGTCAGCTTTGCCTTCACTTCATTACAATAGGTTCAGTTTATATTTCGGTGTGAAGGGAATATCTTACGATAGGCCCACGAGTCAGTATTTCACTAGACGATCCCCAGACTCCTGAAACAACCCACCAAACAACAAACTTGCTGTCACATTATCTACATACTCACCAGCACGGTGCAGTTTTGCTTCAGCTGCTGAATACCAAGACACTCCTGTTCAGGGAAACGAATTTACAACTGCTTTAATAAAAACAACTTTAATTCGAATTCATATCTTCATGGATTACTTCTCAAAGAAATATTTTAAATTTATCCTCGAATCGATGTCTAGAACTGGCAATGTAGGACTATTCCAAACAGCAACTGTAACATTATATTAAACTGTTTTGCCATGTGTGCAGTTGTCCAATATACCCATTGTCCTTGATGTGCTTATGCTTCGAAACTATTCCTTTCTTTAATATTTCCAACAATGCATTTTGTACGTAATTATTGTTTCACCCTTCGTGGTAGATGACGAGCTTACAGCATTGCAATTCCCAGTATAATCATCCCTCAGGCGTAAATTCGCCCGCTTTCCGTTATAAATATTTTTCGGTTAACGATCAGAAAGAAGTCTCTGTCTATGCTGAACGCTAAAAGATGCACATAATATACTCTTTGCCAAATATGCCTTATTACTGAGCATTATATTGTGTGTGCATATTCTTACTGCTAACATAGAAACTTTTCCATTCAAATAGCTCCTCATTTATCCTCACGAGGCTGAGTGAACGCCGTTCCAGACCCACTACGTCTCAGAAAATCTGGTAGCTCTGGGAATCGCACCCGGACCTCTGGATCTGTAGCCAGGAACTCTGACCACTAAACCACAGAGGCGGTCTCTTGCCACTAACATATGCTGTAAAAATTTTAGTGGAAAATTTGTCTTAACCTTTAAAAAACACTCATGTAATTCGAGCAACTCTTTCAACACAGATACAATGGTTGGCGCTAATATATATGTCATTTTTGCACTGAGAGTAATATCTAAGCTCAGAAAACAACCTTAATATTCTGTAATTAATCTTGTGGAAGAGTGATATGCGATTGCTTATTCTTCACGAACAAGCAACTTTATGAGTCTACGGTATACAAGATTCAGCAATTATTTATGTATTCTATTATGTACAGTCTTCTTATAAACAACATGGTTGTTCTACAGCGTCCCACACTTACAACCGCGACGTATGTATCGTGCTATAGTTCACAGCGTTGACGGAACTTTCTACACTGTCGCTTTAAGCGCGAAACTCATCAGCACACCACTTTTCTTTGCATTAAAATCATAATGGTGCTGCGTGACATTATGAGCGTACATGTGAAGGTTGCTATCTGTCTGTTTATGGTTCTACAGTCATTTCTTTGACCTTGGCCGCTTGTTTACGTTCTTAATTTTAGACAGTCAGTAGGACCCCTTGGACGGGGGATCAGCCCGTTGCAAGGCCGCTACCTACATAGAGAAAAACAAAAATACAGAGTAAACGCACACAGACATCCATGCCTCGAGAGGGATTCGAACCCAAGATCCCAGCTTTCGAGCGAGCGAAAAGTGTTCATAGTTCAGGCCGCTCGGCCATTGTGATCGGCGTGCGAGGTTTGCTGGTAGTATTAATTCTACCGATTAGTTTATCTGCCACTATAGTCTCTCTGCCATCAGATATCGTCATTCTCATGGAAAATTCATTTAGGTTTGTAGTTTTGAATGGTGGATGTCAGGACTTGATTATGTGTAAGTAAAATGGGGCCCCTACTACTTGAACAAGAATGAAAACGTGGATGTGAACTTGGGGCAGGCTCTAAGCATATTTTTTATAATCGTTCTCTACGAATTTGCATTACTTTAGGTCTTCATCTTCATTTATCGCTGGTTTAGTTTCGTTTCGATCATCTCTGCTGAAATTTTTGTGACAGAAATGTCAAATACAAAACAACAGGAAAGTCCACAGCTGACAAAGTTAATTACGAATACAGCAAATTGCCAATTGTCCAATTGTGTTTGTAATTAAATTTTGTTATGTTTATGTTTAGCTTAGTCGGAACAGCGAAAGGCTACTAGCTGGACGGCCGGGGCTCGATCCCCGGAAGGGGCAAGAGATTGTCTCTTCTACACAAATTCCAGACTCCGGGACCCACCACACTTCTTCTCATGTGGGTACCGAGGGTTCTTTCCCGGGAGTATAGCGGTCGGGGCGTTAAGCTGACCAATCCCATCTGGTGCCGAGGTCAACAATGGTGGAGCTATACCTCCACTCCTCCATACGACTTCATGGCGTGGTGCTAAATTGATTAGGCACAAGAACAACTTTACAGTTTACTATTCTTCTTGTACGATAAACGTTTTCCTTATAAAACTTATAAATTCTTATCAGAGTTGTGTGTAAATTATGAGCTACGTTGGGCAGACAAAAAAACTCCGTGGTTTTATTCCGTAAGCGAACTATACCGACCGAGCGACAGTCGCTTGTCTGCGAAGTTAGTGCCAATCGCCACTGTTGTCTAGTGGTCAGAGTTCCTGGCTACAGAGCCAGAGGTTCGGGTTCGATTACCGGCGCTACCAGATTTTCTGAGAAGTAGTGGGTCTGGAAAGGGGTCCATGCAGCCTCGCGAGGATAACTGAGGAGCTATTTCAAGGAAGTAGCGGCTATGGTCGAGAAAACCGAGATTAACGGCCGTGGGGATCCGTTGCGCTGACCACGAGACACCCTCTATCCGCTAAACTTGTTGGGCAGACATACTATACAAAAATTAAACCTGTCCGACACTCTTTGATACAGACTCCCATTATCAGATCTTATCAAGATTCGTCTAGTGATTTTAATTAAGAATGAATAATGCGGGTAGACTGTTCATTATTTTGGTTTCATTTAGGGAATACAGAAGAATATATAGAACCAATGAATTAGGCCCAATTTAACACAACCCTAAGAAGGAGGTGATAGCTTGAGAGTCTGTGCTCAGGGAACCATCTTCCTACCTGCCCATCCCGATGTCGTGTTCTCTGACGAATGTAAAACTTCGTAAATATGGAGAGATCCTGGGTTCAAATATCGCCCCGGAATCCGGCAGATATAAATATAGTTTTGTGTAGTGTCCATCAGTTCATGCAGCTAAAGGTCGGAGTGGTATTTTAAAGAAGGTTAAAACCTCTGAACTTTATACCCTCCCCTCTCAGAATCGTTCCACCGTCTGACAATTGGCAAATCAGTCAACTAAAGGAAAGAATAATCAATTAGTCGTTTCCTAAAATAAATGCAAGGGGTGTTAGACACCTCCGCAAAAATTGGAATTAACGCACCGTTGGCAGTCCGACGAAGGCCGAGGAAGTAGCTAAGACCATAGCAGTAACAGTATAAAAGGGAAAGTGCCTGCTTACTTACTCATGGATCTGAGCCCTTCTTGAGGAGCCGCCAATTCTGTAACTACTGAAGGCCTTCCCTGCATTTTATGTAATCAGAAGGTTCATTACCGTGTTCACAAGAGCCCTCCACTGATCCCTACCCTGAGCCAGATCAGTCCAATCCATACCATCCAATTTTACCTCTCTAAGATACCTTTTTAATATTGTCCACCCACCTACGTCTTGGTCTTCCCAGTGGCTCTTTCCTTCTGGCTTTCCCACCAATATCCTATATGCATTCCTCTTCTCCCCCATTCAGGCTACGTGCCCTGCCCACCTCATCCTGTTTGACTTATCCATTCTAATTATACTTGGAGAAGAGTACAAGTTATGAAGCTCCTCATTATGCAGTTTTCTCCAACCTCCTGTCACTTCATCTCTCTCCAGCGGAAAGTGACTGCAGTCTCTGAAATACAAGATATGCTAATGTTTGCATAGCGTCAGGCCGAATGGTTTCTCTCGAATACTCATTGTAATGAGATGTTGTAGAGTACTGTTTTATTACCTCAGCGACCTGTGCTGCTAATCAACTGTTGCTGTGTCAATATTTTTTGCCTACTTCCCGTGTTTAAAAAAATTAATTTAGGCTTATGAAATCACCTTGCTCTCTACGTGTCTGAATGTCTACACCCACCTTAACAACTTTTGAATTCCTGAACCAATCTTTATAAAACCTGGTAAGTATATCATGGCACCTGAGCCCATGTTAATGCCATATATCAGAAATCCCTCTCGTCTGTAACATCAAAGCAACAGTCTCAAACTCCTGAGGTAAGAAGCTTAATATGAGTTGAACGCCCGAACTGAGTGACATGAAACTTGTTACGTATATCATGCCATCTGAGGCAATCTCATTCACTATGTAATAAATCTCTGTCATCAGTAATACCAACATTACATCCCCTCAGGTTTTAGGTAATGCCATTAATATTGCTTGAATGCTTAAACCGATCGTCATGAAATTTGGTATGCATTTGTAACCGTCTTAGGCCATCTCAGCGGTACTCTTCATAAATTTCTCCCACCAGCAATATGAACACTTTGGTCTCCAGAACTACTGGGGTAATAACCTTAATTTGTATTTGTGCTACTAGAACGTCTTACATATGTCATGGCACCTGAGGCCATTTCAAAGGAAAATTTTCATTTTTATTTTATTTTAATGGACGTGAAATTCAGATTCTACGAGTATAGTAATCGAGTTTACTCAGTGACGCACGCATCCCTTAACGTTCTGCCTCATTTGTCATATCAGACACTCAGCTGGGAGTGGAAAGAAATCATGAAATTTTTCTTCCTAGAACTTCTTCCTTATATTTACTTTTATTTATTAATTCTACATATGAATTGCAAGAAAATGTCAGTTTCTCATCTTAGTATCTTGTTCTTGTCGAAAAGGAAGAAAGACAAACAACAAACACAAACTCCGTGGCTTTAGCCTGCAAACGAACTATACCGACCAAGCGACCGCTGCTTGTCGGCGTAGTTAGTGCCGATTTTAGCGGATAGAGGGTGTCGCGTAGTCAGCGCAACGGTTCCCCACGGCCGTTAATTTCGGTTTTTTAGTCCGGAGCCGCTACTTTTCCATTCAAGTAGCTCCTCAATTATCCTCACGAGGTACAGTGGACTCCGTTCGAGACCCACTACTTCTCAGTAAAATCTGGTAGCGCCGGAAATCGAAACCGAGACCTTTGGCTTTGTAGCTAGGAACTCTAACCACTAGACGACAGAGGCGGGCAAAGGAAGAGAGAGGAGAGAAAATATAAATAAATTAAGGTCCAAGGAGACGTCACCAAAACATATATACTCCATGTTGGAGTACACTTGTGATTGACAGTGTAGGATGCGGCGTCAGATTTCGAAGAGCGAGTTTTCATAGCCAAATGCTTATTACCGCGGTCCGTCAGTGACTATCGTGGCGCAGAGCTGCAACACGCAACGGCCCAAATTATCATGAAGCTGTATCACTATGTGAGTATCTGAGTGGTCAGGTGGCGCTGGTTACAGCTTGCACAGTTTCTCTTTCCTGTAGAAGCGAATACGCATGCGTGCCTCCCTGCTAAACACTATGCGCCCAGTCTTCTTCGTACAGTACGTAGGAGTCAAGGAATTATACTGCTCCGTCAGCTCCAAATTATACGTAAAAGGTCTAGTTAGTTGGGAAATGTAAGTAAAGCAAGTAAAGCTCTCCCTGTAACAGGCCGTGAAGGCCCGTAGGGTTGTGAGAAATTGAGGCTCGCACATATTCTAGACAATCGGCTCACAGATTGCGGTGAGGCTCTCAGCCTTACGCGCCTGCCACCCTTTAACCCAAGAATATTCCTGGTACTCATTTCTGTTACAGGATGAATAGACCCCAGGGCCATAGTGCAGCTGGAAGAATTATGTAAATTGAAAAAAAAAAATCCACCACATCGGGATTCGATCCCGCACCTTTCCGGTTTTGTAGCATATTGCCTCAAACAGAAAAACAGTTATTTCGTGGGGTTAGAAGCGAAGTAGGCCATGTTCCCATGTTTTTATTTTTATTTTTTTTCAGAATTTCTGTTTTCTAGTTAATTCTTTTCTCTCTTCTCTTCTCCTTTGGCTCTTTCCCTGTCCTGGTTACGCGGTCTGAGGCGGCTGCTGCTCCCAATTGCTCCAACTGTAATTTTGGGTTCGAATCCCACTAGAAGCATGAAAGGAAATCCTCGTTTTTTCGTCGCCCTTGCCATTGCCCAGTCCTACCAAATATCTATAAGGTTCAAAGTCTCAGGAGTTCACTCTGGGTTAGAGAAGGCCAGAGGGCCCGTTCTGTGAGAGCAGAAGAGGTACAAATTAAGTAAGAAATATATTCAAACTGGGTATGATTTTAGATTTCGACAACAGTGGTTTTGAAGAGTTAAATATTCCGGGAACTATGTTTCCTAGCTGCTTCATGCTAGTTTATTGGTTGTTCCTAATGACAGAAGAGGCATGTTCTTTCTAAACGTCGGTTGACTTTCAGCGGACTACACGGCGTTATACACCAAGAGACAAAGAACTCTTCATATTGCCACGTGTATTAGTGACTAGAGACGGGGTTTGGATTGATGAATCGAATTACTGAACACTCACAGGACGTAACTACAATTAACTATAACAGTCTCACCGGTTTACACATTCTAAAGATTGCTGTAACTACAGCACACAAAATAGCCTTATATATTTTTGAGCGGATTGTCTAGATAATGTGGGACCCTCAACGTCTCACAAACCTATGGGCATTCACGGCCTGTTACAGGGATAGTTTTACTTTTTACTCGTAACTGCTTCTACTAGTCGTTGCTGGGTAACAGATCCCAACAATTGCTATTCCTCTGCAAAGTTTTCACTAGGCGCTAGTTGGTTGACACTCATTTACTGAACTCTCAGCTCTCTTACGAACGAATAATCGAATCGAGTCGAGCTTTATGTTATGACCGACGATCACTCCGTCAGTCTGCCTTGGAGTAAAGCATCCATCTGGGCCGCGTCATAGCTCAAGCGGTTAGTCTCTGGCTTCCCATGGCGGCGGCCCGGGTGGCCAACTGTGGCTTACGACCAGATTAATATTACTGTCAGACAGTTGCGGGTTTGTTGATGTGGGGTGCTCTCTCTGACGAGAGGACGGGTCTGTCGTTTACAATTGCTGCTGGTCCTCGCTAGCGCAGTCATTCTCGGGTTCAAGTTCCGCAGGACTCACGACCACATTTTACTGTCTCAGATTCGAGACTTCCCTCACGTCGCCTCCTGCGGTTCGCAGGGCTATGTTGGAGACGAACCGAATATAGATCACCAACTCAAACAGTTCCTCTGTTATTATCGGGCAACACTCTGATTTATACAGGTACATTCGTTGCTGCGGTTATGCGTCTTAGCGAGCCGTTGTCTGGTAATGGACTCTTCCGGCTTTCAGGCGTCATGTCACAGTATTTAAGACTGACTAAAATGAAATGATTTCGGTCTTGGTGCATCCAAGTTTCTACCTCGACACTCACTAGTAAAGACTGTGGGAAACCACGTAACAGCGATCAGTCTAGCCATAAAGCCACTATCACCTGGCTGCAAGTGCGTAACTTTACCGTTAGAGCAATTAAGTCGGACAGAGAACACAATGAGTGTCATATTATTTCAATCAGTAAAGAACAGGGCCAGGCGGAAGACGATTGGAGTTTGACAACCAGTAAAGTGGTCCCGAATTTTGTGTTTAAGACCAGGTCTGAAACACGAGAACATTGTAGTACTAAACACCTCTGAAATACCAGGGCTTCTACCACAATGTGACGCGCGGCCTGAAAGCCGCAGTATCGGAGTCGGAGCCAAGCGTTCATTGCTAAGCAACGGTTCTAGTTTTATGATTCACTGTTTAGCTGTTGAAAGCTGACAACCACAGCAACGAATCGTAGGTTGCACAGTAACGACTTCTAAAACAGACTGTCACCATGAATATGAAATGCAGAACTCTTCAAGTAGGTGATTCCTATCCCAGCCGCCTCACATATATAAAAGGAGGCTACTTGAGAAGCTGTCAGTTCAGAAGTGAAGTCAGGAGAAGAAACAGGATACGAGAGAACACAGAAAGTGTGTGAACTGTTATGAACCAATGTGATTGTAATAGTGACGTCAAATATACCTAATCATGAAAGTTAGAATCCACCATTATTAGTCACACAAACCTGGACACGTGACAATGTATCTTCACCCTGATATGCATGACCGGTGTTGGCTCTGTTACGTTAGCGTCACATGGAAGTGAAAGGCCTAAAAGGAACGTCGCTTTTCTTTCTTACGGGCCTATGTTTATTTAACAACCTTGCGGCAACTGGAGCAGTTATTTACCGCCAAAAGGCATGACAGAATCATTGTACATAGAAAACTGGAAGGCTGGAAGGATTAGATCAATTGAAAAAAATCCAGTGACCTCAACGGGTTTCGATCCCGCGTCCTTCCTGCTTGTAACATAGTGCCTCAACTAACTACGCTACCGAAAACAGAAAGTACGCGTTATAAAGCTGGACCCTTCCACCTTCCTCTACAAACCGCTGTGTAACTGTTTCTCATTTCATGGCTGGAATGACAGAACTTTAAAACGATATGAAACGTCATATATTAAAGGTCAATATGAACTCATCGGCAATCAGTTAGTAAAGTGAATAACAAGAGCGTCATGTAATAATTCCGAGGTGCGTAAATCATAAAAATGTAGCAGGCCGCTGCAGCTCTGTGATGTCAATCCAGAGCTCACTGTAATTAATTCTCTTCTCTGCCAATATATCGCTCGTTTATCGTCCTGAATAAAAAGCGTGAGTTTCGGCATAGGTCCATTAATATTTACGACCAAAATAAATTTGATTTTGTTCTATCATCAGAAAACGTGTACGATACAAGCATGAAGAGACATTAGTCGCACGCGATAAAACGTATGTCATCGTATTTTCGCTTCAAATGGAGGAAGGGAGTCTGTTGACTCTATCAATGACAGTCAAGTTATAAGGGCTTTATCACATATTTTAATACATAAATCCTGTACTCAGAATTCCGAATGAGCATCTGAGAGCAGAAGTGAAATAAAGCGGATAAGACATTTTCTGTGCTTTTCCGTTAAGTCAAACTGCTGAAGAGAAAATTTCTACTTAAGGAAAAGGGACCAAAGAAGTGAAGCACAGCCATTCGAAACCTCTAAACTTCACGCTCTTCATCTAATGTTATTGGTGCAGCTAAATAAAGTAGACAGAAACTAACACAGGAGGCTGGAGAGGGCTGCATAATGAGGAGCTTCATAACTTGTACTCTTCTCCAAGTATAATTAGAATGATCAAGTCAAGGAGGATGAGGTGGGCAGGGCATGTAGCACAAATGGAGGGGAAGAGGAATGCATACAGGATATTGGTGGGAGAGCTAGAAGGAAAGAGACCACTAGGGAGACCAAGATGTATGTCGGTGGATATTATTAAAATTGATTTTAGAGAGAGAGGATGGGCTGGTATGGACTCCGTTGATCTGGATCAGAACTCTTGTAAGCACGGTAATGATTCTTCGGGTTCCATACAATGCTCGGAGCTTTTTTAGTAGCTGCACAACTGACGGCTTCTCAAGAAGGGCTCTGTTCCATGACGTTAGTTAGTTAGCTACTTAGACTGACAGATAATTTCGGAGGATAATCGAGGACTTGAGAAATGCAAGATAATTTCGGTCTGAAAACCTAAAAGAAAGAAACCACTTGGGAGAAGTAGAGGAAGATGGAAGGATAAAATAATATTGAATATAAAGAAGAGAATCTTAAACATGAACTGCATACATTTCGGCCACGTTAAAAAGTTTCCTCAGATACGATAATGACTATTCAGGTAACGTAAAGGCAGGTGATTTCTTGATCACATATATAAATGTTACCTGAACGTAATCGTTTATTTATGTATAGCTATATCTGCGGGGTGGTTACTCTGGTATGAGCAGATGTTACGAGGAAGAGTCAGGAAATATGTTACAAACGAATATAAAACGTAAAACATGTGATATTCGAACCTGGAAAAAGACATGTCTTCACCCCGAGAAGGCTACACATGATCCATCGCTTTACCAGTGCGTCGAAACCAGCAGCACAGAAGTATTTTGACTGTTGTCTCAGACACTTCCGCGTCTCCTTCTCAACCCCTTAATCGTCAGCGAAACCTTTACCCGAAAGTAGTTTTTAGCGGACCAAGTCCGTGCTGTAAGGAGGATGTTCAAGAAGGTCCCGCTCTAGCTCTTGAAGTCCCTCCTGGGTTGCCCGGACTTTATGGGGTCTGGCATTGGCATGAAGCAGTGCCCCTCGTGCCAGTTGGCCTGGCACAGTACGATGCAGAATTCACGTTTTCACCAAACTTATGAGAACGGGCTAACAGTACTGCCTGAGAATCTCAAAACACGGTATGCATAACTTTCTCGGCTGATAGAGTAACCTTAAAATTTTGGGCTGAAGCTAAGCTGGGATATTTCTATTTCACTGAAGCACACTTTGATTCGTGTTGGTAGTGATGCACCCATGATTCGTCTCCAGGAACACTCCTGTTAACTATATCTTCTCCTTCTGCATACTGTAAGAGATGTTGCAAGGACAGACCCATTCGGTTTATTTATTCTCAGTCTTTCAGGTCTCTGGGCATCCACCGTGTGTAAACTTTCCGAAACTTTAGACGCTCAAGCATTATGCTGTAGGCTAAACCATGGGAACAGCTCAGCGAAGAGGCTACACTGCCTATCGTTATCCTCCTGTCAGCTGGAACCAACTCTTCCGCCCGCTGCACAGTTGCTTCTGTCGCAATCTCAACAGGGCGACCTGGTCGGACATCATCTGCACTTTTCGAGAGTCCTTGAGAGAATTTTTGGACCCTGTTGCAAAACCCAAATACTTCATACAGTAAACAGGAAACATTTCTTTATGAATACTATTTTATTTGAATATTTTGCCCAAAAAAACGAACAACAGAATTGCGCTGTTCAAGTGTATTTCTCTAGCAAGGTCGCCATTTTGACTACTGAAACCAGCCTCTGAACATGAGCATGCACGTCTTCTACATAGACTATCATGAAGCTAGACTGTGCTGCTACCTAGTGATACAAATAGAAACCCTATTACATTCATTACAAATGTTTTATTTCCATTTTTGACATATTTACTGACTCTCCCCCGTACTTCCTTATCGTCATGTACGAAGCAGCCTCGGGTACCAGCCACGCTCCTCTTTAACAAGGAGGGAAATAAATTCGATAAGAGCAGACCGCTTATCCCCAACTTGTGTCGAGGTTCGTAATGTTAAATGCAAGGTATCAGCCTGCTTACTAATCAACCACAACAACAGAAACAACAATCAACATACAAACCGGAAACAACCAAATAGACTTCACTGTGAGGACGACGAAGGAAGCATGCGCAGTTTTTGGTGACTTACCGTCACTAAGAGCCTATCGCCCCCCCCCCGAAACCAGTCTGCTCCTGCCTGTTCTTTTCCCGAATGGCTACAAGGAGAGACTGGCAGGGAAATCACGATGGATTAAAATTTATTTCATGTCACTTCATGTCACACCTCCTGACCTCCGATGAACAAAGTCACTGACCGCAAATTGTGCATCCACTTCACTCCGAGAATTACCGATTTCGTGTTGCAGCAGAAGACACTCAGTAATGGAGTTACCTCCTGCCCATGTCTGACACCCAGGGCTTATAAAAACGAGCAGCTTCAATCAGCAGCTCCACAAGCAGCACATCAGCAGAACATCAGATCCCTGCATACTGGAGCACCAAGCATTTACTTCCTGTTTCCTTCTTTCCTCTTCTTGTTTTGATCTTCGGTTTACAGTCTATTTCCATTCTTCTCCTTCTTCTCCTTCTATTTCTTCTTCTCCTTTTCCTCCTCCTATTTCTCCTTCTCCTTCCTCTTCTCATCCAACTTCTCCTTCGAAATATTATTCTCATTCAGCTTACTCTTATTCTTCACTTCTTCCTCCTTCTACTCATCCTTCCCTTCAATCTTCTCTTCAACTTTGAATTTTTTCCCTTCCTTCCTCCTCCTTCATGAGGTTTCCTCATTTTTGTTCACCCTGTTATCGCCGAACAAATCAAAATGCGCAGGTACAGAAACGTTTTGCAATTAGCAATGAGATTTTCCTCAAGCAAGCTTTTTTTTATTATTTCAAGGCATTCTGTAACAGGTTAGTCGTCCTAAATATAAGTATTGGTCAAACTTAGTATATACAACTGAAATTCTTCCTATATTTTAAATACTTGTCTGTCGTCTTGTGAGACATCTCCCTAGCCCAACGTTTCCAGAGATAATGAGAAACAAAACAATCGAACTCCGTGGCCTGTAGTCCGTACTATCATGACCGAGCGATAGACAATTAAAAGCAGTGGAATATCACAAGCGATCCAATACCATTTGAAGAAGCCTGCAGCACAATCCGATATATCTGTTTTACAATCTTTTCTTACAAAATTTTCAACGCTCTTTCGCTCTCGGGTCCTTAGACTGCCTGTCTCTCTTCTGTCTAAGTTATGAAGCCCCAGTAAGCCTAGGTGTGCTTATTGGAAGTCAAACCACAAACTTGAAATCACGATTGGTCTACAAGCGGAAATGACCTGTGTAGTAAGTAGACGCAGGAATAGGGAGACCATGGCTTTCAATTGCGAAGTTACACGTTTTCTGATTCATAGCAACAAGGAATGAAGGATCATGCAATATTTACCTCCGAAAAATTATGTTGGGCTAGCATGAAAATGATTTACTGTAAAGAAGAAATAGGAATCGTTGAGGCAAAAAGTGAATGAGTGTCATGGTGACGTAATAGTCACATGATCTATGGGTGCAGTTGTGGTCATGAAGTAACTAAAATCCTAGGTGCAGGGAATTCAAAATATTCAATTGTCGATGCATGTAATTCATAATATATGACTTAAAATTTTATTATCCCTTGCACTTTACGCAAGATATCTCGCCTAGCAGCATTCATCCAGTTCCTTAAATCGGAATTCTTCAGAAGCTGACAGTAGCTCTTCTCGTCAATTGCTTTCGCTGAAGAACATTTTTCTAGAAGGTAAAATAAATACAAGAAAGTGATCCAAACGATTTCCTTAGCTTTCGGTTTGGCGGAGATGTCTAACAAGCCTTTGGAGCTAGGCATGCGAAATCTGGCATGAAGATGCGTAGGTCATACACGTTGTATATGATCTGGTGTTTACATCTTAATATTTGTACACGTGCCGATGTTGTGAACCCCTGAAGTCTTATGCCAACAATTTAAAGTACATAGAATCTGTATTCAAGTTAGCTTCTTCGCAAAAGAAATATGTGTAACTTACCATGATCATAGTAGCAGATCTGTAGGGCTGGAAATCGATGTAGTAGGAAGGTAGGCTTCAAGATCTCTGTTCAAAATTATTTGTCCTGAAGTAACCCTACCTTAATATCCTACCGTTTGAAAAATTTTATATGGTAATCATCCAAAGGTCTCATTCAGGACATGGATAAACATCCATGTGTATGTGCGTTTTTGCGACGAGCTGTTCACCCGCCCAAGAAGTCCTACCGAATGTGTAAGAACCAAAAAAACCAAAGTGAACGGAGTTCATGGAGGTAGACCTAGGCCCACTGGGGCTGTAGTGCCAGAAAAAAAAATGTCATCCAAAGGTTCATAGCAATCATCTGTTATTAATCATCGAATTATTGTATTGATTGTTGTCCGTTGCCTAAATTAGACTTAAAATTATACGGCGTTTTGAAAGCTAGATCTGCCTCCATTTTCGGGTACAAATAAGTGAAAGTTCCTATTCAGTTGATCCCGTCAGACAAAGACCATTGGTCAAGGCTACGTCTGTGTAAAGGGCCCGACTTAGTAGGATCTTTTTCCCATTTTTATATTTGATAACGGAAATATATGCGGCTTTCAGAAACATCTAATAAATATTCATGTGATTAAATAATTGGACAAAATCCAATATAACAACGTTCTACTATTTTGCCTGGTGTTGTGTATGGATGTGAATTTTAGTTTCTTCACTTACTTATAGAGCTAGCTCTTCTTGAGAAGCCGCAAATTCTGCAGCTACTCAAGAATTTCCCAACATTTTATGGAACCCGAAGTTTCATTACCGTGTTCACAAGAGCCCTCCACTTGTCCCTATCCGGAGATAGACCAATCCAATCCATACCATCCCAACCTATCTCTCTAAGATCCATTTTAATATTGTGCGCCACCTAGATCTTGGTCTTCCTAATGGTCTCTTTCCTTCTGACTCTCTTACCAATATCCTATATGCATTCCTTTTCTCCTCATTCGTGCTAAATGCCCTGCCCATCTCTTCCTTCTTGAATTGATCATTCTAATTATACTTCGAGAAGAGTACAAGTTATGAAGCTCCTCATAGCGGCTAGCAGGTCAGTTGGCCATCTCTCATCCTGGTTCCTCCCTCGCGGATTCTTCTACCTTGAATATGGAGGCGATACGATCCTCCGAAACGTCGGTTCGCACAAGATATACACGGCGCCACATGCCACAAGACATAGAGACCACTGTGAACGCCTCAGATCCTAATCATTCCCTTAGTGTTCGCATAAATTTAAGCACCGAAATAATTCGTGACACCGGAGTGACAGAAGTCCTAAGATTTGCCAGTTGCAGGAAGAGAAACTGCCTATGAGTTTAAATGCCTCCAATAAGTGATTCAAGACATCCTCGGCATTTTTCTGAACACGCAAGAACAAGTTCAAGTGAAGACATTTGAAGCCGGAGAAAGACATCGGTCGACAGTTGATTTCTGGTCCTGTATTCCTTTATAATGCTGAAACTCTTAGTGCGGAAATGTTCGAATATAACTTGTCAGAACAGTTAATTTTCTGTGTTCACTTGCACTTAAATGATCTCTCAACTGCACGGGCTTCAAGCCCACAATTAGAAGGGACAGGACATGGAAAAAGATTCTGGGGAGAGAATATGAAGAAATTAGTCATAAGTATAGAAGAAAAGAGGAAGAAGATATGAGATTAAGGAAATAAGAAAAATGAATATGTAAAGAATAGTAGGAAAGAGATAACAATAAAGGAGGAGCAGAGAAAATAAAACAAAATTACTGTTCCTTGTTACTTTTCCTGTACCTGTATCACTCCTTGGAACAGGACTAGGTCAGATGATATGAAAGTATGTGTGGAGACCACGTCTGTCTTCAGGGTACCGACCAGCAGCCTGAGGGAAACTGTACAGAACATCAGACATGACAGAATGCATGGCGCGAAGAGTTGAAGAGTCTACCTCCCGGATAAAATCTAGAGGCTACCGCTACACTAAGCTGCTAGACAATAAGCTTATCACAACTGCAATCTTCTTCAAACATTTAGGCTTTCTCCTTAACTATAACAGTAGAAAGTAGGTTTGTAGGGGGTCTGGTACGGTGTCCACTCAGCCTAGTTAGGATAATTGAGAGCTGTTTCAAGGAAAGAGCAGCTCCGGTCTAGAAAATCGAGATTAACGGCCGTGGGGATCGGTTGCACTGATCACGCGACACGCTCTATCCGCAAAAGTTGGCAATAACTTCGCCAACAAGCGGCGGTGGCTCAGTAGGTATAGTTCGCTTGAGGACTCAAACCACGGAGTTTGCTTAGGAAGGTTTTATTAACGACCTCCGCCACGACTCAGGCTGTTAGGCAATACCTTCTCACCATACAGCCGCAGCTTCTGTTCCAGAAGAATCCATAGACAGACAACGTGACATTATTTCAATGTTCCCACCCACCGGCGGCATCTCAGTCCCTGAGGTGCACGACACTCCCGACCACCCAGAACTCCATCATATCTCGCTCTCTTTATTATTCGGAAGCCGAAGCGACTAATTATTAAAAGTAAAAGACGTTTCTGCGTTAGCGTGTTAGGAGCCGGGATAGTTCAGTCTCTATAGGCACGGGCTGCGTGCTGGATGGCTGGGGTTTGATTACCAGCAGGATCAAGGGATTTCCCTTTTTCCTTCTTCCACTTCCTACGTCTTCATGGCGTGGTGCCTGATTAATCAACACAGTGACATCATCAACTTACCCTACCTTACCTTACCTTACCTTACCCTACCTTACCTAGCTTGTTCTTAGTGTGTAGTGCCTAAGTTACTTTTGCTAGATACCTGTTACTTACACAGTTCATTACTTAGATTCCACTTACTTTGGTTACTTAGTAATTTCATCAAACTCTCTGTCAAAATTTGAAGCGATTTATCACAGTTACTTATATTCAAGTGGGGCAGGAATTAGAGTCACGTAAAGTAATCGAATTAAGCTGTCTAATGCTGCGAGTTTCTGCAGTACAAAAGCGTAGTCCGAGTTACGTGCAAGTCTCCCGCGATGGATGGATGGACCCGGTCGGTCATTCCTATCCCATGGCGCCACAGGAATCCCTCGCATCGCCTTAAATCTTTCTGGCTGGACAGCGGCTTTAATGGGACGCTCCTCTGCGGTCCATTGCTTATAGGTGGACAGGAGACCTGTTCAGGATAAGAGTGAAACAAGTTCACAGGCGCGAGCGCACGCATGCGCGTACAGACTCGTGACGCATCGGAATAACCTGACTCTAAATTATGAATTTCACAGAGTAACAAGTATCCGAAAACAAAATACCAAGAATAGTTCTGTCTTCTGGGATACAGCACCGTGTATCCCGCTGAAAGTCAACTAACGTTTCGGAGGAACATGTCGCCCCCATCTTCAGGAAGGAGGTATATGTCAAGCAAGAAACTAGCGTGAACGTAGGTCGTAAGCAGAGATTAGCTTTCCTTCAACATTTAGAATGAATGCAGTATTTTTAATCGAAACGTCGGCTGACTTTAATCGAACTACACTTCAGCTTTATAGTCCTATAGATAGAACTCTTCATAACCACCACTGTGAGAACCTCAAATCCTACGAAAGACCAAGAAGTTCTCTGAAGAATTTATGACTCCTAATTTACGCCATATTCCTCAATTTACGTAATGAAATTATATATTTCTGCGCATGATTTACAGTACGTTAAGTCTCTATGCAAACATTTCAGAATTATTGTACTGCTTTCATTTTTATAATTTTCATCATCATCATCCTCACGGGATAGACGAATGGCGTCTTTCCACACGAGACTACTAAGAACACAAACTTGGTATTACCAAGACTCTCCTTCCTCTAAAAGAGTAATTCGGAATTGCTTTTGGTAATCTCATTTATTCGTGCGCTCTAAAAGCTGTCTCCGTTTATTCCTGCAATCTTGCAGAGCCTTTGCCGCTTGGTCTTCTCTTATTGATGCATTTGTAAGATGGTCCTTGGCCGCGCCATAGCTCAAGCGGTTAGTCACTGGCTTCACACCGCGGCGACCCGGGTATGGTCAAGTGGGATTTCTGGTGGACAAAGTGGCGTTTGGAAGGGTTTTCTCCTAGTATTTCGGTTTCCCCTGCCAATCTTCATTCCACCAAATTCTCCATCATCATAATCACCCGGGGCAGGCTACGATAGACCAATCAGTGGCCGCCGTGCCGAGTGGAACCAACTGGACTCCACCCCGTACTAAGCGAATTAATAAAAAAATGATGGTGTTTCAAGACATCCTTAAACCATCGGAGGAAATTCAGTTCCGCTGATTATAACTGCTGCCAGTCTTTTGCTATCATAAGCATAATGTAGCATCTGTACGTTACAATGGAATGACCATACTTCTGTACAATATTAATATCTTATTGCTTCACACTTCCTTACCCATGTCTTAAATACACATGTCACACATAACTTGATATTTTGCTAATTTATATTGAAGCTGATGGTTAAATAATATTGTGACGTGCTGCCTGAAAGCCAGGCTATAAGACGTCCATAACTAGTCAACGGCCACCAATTCCTAGGCAGAAATGAAATGCCCCAGAAATGAAAGTCTAACAATGGGGTTTCCGCCGTTATAAACGATTTTTTTTAGTCAGACACTTATTCCTGCTTTCGTTGCATAGCAGTGGGTGAAATTAACCCTTAGACAATGTATTCCCTGTTCAGTCCGAGTGCAAGATATAAGAGTTCTTATCCGGCTAGAGCAGAAGTTAGTTTCGTATCCGACGAGAGCTAAGGGCAGTTGAGCTCTGAGCAGAGCAGAAGACACTTCACCGAGGGTAGCGGTGAGAGAGGGTTGTGACATTGAGGGGGAAACGTGTAAAGGACCTTATACGTGAATAGTTGTATTTGTGAGTGTACAAGTGTTCGTCCAATAAATATTCGTTCAAATCTGAGACTCACAAAATTTTTTGTCGCGCTGCCTAGGAAACACGCGACAATATGTTATTTCCTTGTTTAACAAATAAAAATCTTTCGCTAGTAATTAGGAAGCCTGTTTTCGTCCATCAAGAGAATGTCGATACAGAGGGTGCATGACCTCTATGCAGCTATTTCTTATTATGTAAGTAAAAATAATACGTAAATTTTTCAAAGATTCAGGTATCACCGCAGAGAATTTCAGGACCCTGAATTAGACAGCTTCAGTGTCATTCTCACATTTGAAATTGTAAGAAATAAAACATTTGTAGGGCATGTTATAATTATTTATTACTTTTTATTGCTAGTGGGTGGGACTAAGTCCCTTATACTGAGGCCACTTCTGGCCTATTGTACCAGCCCCAGATGATAGGTGAGGGGGATTGTGGAGCAATTGGTGGAATGAAGAGTGGCAGGGGAAACCGAAGTACTCGGAAAAAACCTGCCCCAGCGCCACTTTGTCCACCACAAATCCCACTTGAACAGACCCGGGATCGAACTCAGGCCGCCGCGATGGGAAGCCAGCGACTAACCGCTTCAGCTATGTCGCGGCCCTTGTAGGGCCTGTTACTGCTGGTTGAAAATGAGGAAGTATAAAGTTGGTGTGTCTGCTTACAGAACGATGTTCATGTCGATTCTGAAGACAATAATTCATGTCATTCAGCTGTTACTGGGGGAGGCGAACACACAAGTCTGTCTACCCATATGAACCAAGGCAACTGAGCTTATGAATAATGACGTCCTTGTGCTGAGCATGCAATTACATTACCAGATATAACTTTCAGCTGAAGTTCTGTACGTAGGTTAAACAGTACAGGTACTTCTTCAGAAGTTTACAGTTATGCAGCTGGTGAAGAAATCCAGTTTTTCCAAGTTTCATACCCATGTCCACAAAATCCGTTAGACTTTACTTAAGACAGTTCAATCAAATCTACTACTACAGTCAATAAGTTCGTAGACTGGCCGCAAAGCGTCGTTACAGTACACTACAGCGGATAGGTTGAGGCACGATCTGATGCCCTGTCAGTTCATCTCTCGTCTCAGCAAGATGCAGTTATGTGTATACAGTGTAAGCAGAGGTAGCGTAGTTGGTTGAGGCACTATGCTACTAACCGCAAGGTCGAGGGTTCGAGTCCCGATGAGGTCAATGTTTTTTTTTTCAATTGACCTAATCCTTCCAACCGCACTATGGCTCTGGAGTCGACTCAGCCTCTAACAGAAATGAGTACCAGGAATCTTCCTGGGTGGTAAAGGGCTGCCGGTGCCTAAGGCTGATAATCTCACCATAATCTGTGAGCCGATTTTCTAGAAGATGTTGGAGCTTCGACGTCTCACAACCCCATGGGCCTTCACGGCCTGCTTCAGGGATACTTTTACCTTTTTTTATCAATTACGACAGCTCACTATCAATGTCTGCCTAAGACTCGCTCCATTCGTTACTGGACTTCGAGTGTCTTCTCTCCTGCCGTGGCTGACTTGGTTCTGATTTACGAATCTGTCACATCTTCAGCTTCCGCTGCCCGCTGATTAAAATTTCATAGCTGAACAGTGAACTCTCTTACACTGAAAGACGACTGCATGAGTATCCTCTGCACGGCTTCTTATATAGGCTGTCGGTAACCATGGTGATTGTCTGTTGCTTGTCTGTTGTCACGGACACGCACGTTGTACAGAATTGGTTTGTAGGGATATACCTTCGCTGCAAAGTGTGTTAATTCCGCATCTATTGGTTGCTGCGGGAACCTGCTTACCGAACCCTTACCCAACGATGGGTAATTAGGTTTACCTTATGATTTTTAAACTGACAGTCGTAGACCATCTCTTGAGGCAACGTATCCATAATTTCTTGGATATAAGAAGAAACCCATGAAGAGTTCAGTCATAATATCATATCAATATCAAGACAAACCCTGTATCCTCCACGAACGCTAAAGTTCACCTCGATTGGCTGGAGGGGTAGCTGTAAAGCTCGCAACTCATATTCGCGAGATGCCAGAACATGGGCTATCATGCTTAAGGTTTTTCATAATTTTCCACCGTCCCTACAAGCAACTGCCACGACCACTTCCTTAGAATTGTTTCTATTTTATCCAACATTCCTCTCTATATAATCTAGCCAGTGTGAGCGCAATGCAATAACCTCTATCACACTGCAATATTTCTAACGTTACTATGACTTAAAATGAAGAATGTGGCGTGTGATACGCCGTAAGGAGTGATTTTCAATTAAAGCAGTTTCATTCATGAATTATGGAAGGTAAATCATGGATTTGTGCCAACCGTGGAATTCAATTTTCATGTTTCCCAGGGATGAGGGATCTATCCCTATGCAATATTTGAACCTTTCAACTGTTATTCTTCGCTGAACCTTACTAAATGGCGTGTGATTAGGAATAAATCTTACATTTAACAATATACGTGAAAGCAGGGACAATACATTTGACTTATAATCTTTCTATCCCTTTATTAAAATTCAGGGAAGGAAAGCCACACGTACCTTTTTTCCCATAATATCTGCAGATAGGGGCACCGTATGTACTTCCCATCCTGTTTCTTCCGACACTTGTCCACCCATCTATCTACAGTTTCTTTTCAGGTCATCCGCAAGCAGTAGCAGCAGAGGTTTCAAAAGACATAGAAGCGAGTGTGGGGAACTTTGCAGATTTATTGCGGTGGAGCGCGGAAAATGTCGACCTAAGCTAGCCTACGTAGCGACCAGTTCGTGCGTCCGTGCACTTCCCATAAGAGAGAAACCATAAATTGCAAACACCGCTGCTTGTCTCTTATATATACGTATTGCTGATTTATAAATATGACTGCGAACTATAATAACACCCCCCCCTCACTGCGACCCCTTCTCTTCGCACTATAAAACCCCCCTCCCCCCATCTCACTGTACTCCTCCCTTTAAAGGTATAATTGAAAATTGATTTATGTGGTCCAGGCTGTCAGATATGTAAAGACAGAAAGAAGACGACAAGGATCGTCATGGAAACTGTGAAGATAATAAGACGCCAATCTATATTCGACGTGTTTTCTGAAGCATCGTCCTTGTGTGATCCTCATCAAGCACTAAAACTTATTTGTCTTGCTTCTCTGACCATGCAGAGGCAACATAATTTTGTTAGTGTTGCAAGTCTAAAGACAGGTACAGCTTTGGTTTAATGGTTTATGTTTAGTAACTACAAAAAGAAAGCAAGTGANTTGTAAGATTTGAGGCTTTCACGGCGGTGACTATGAAGAGAGCAGTCTTCTGGGATTTGGCACCGTGTATATGTGGTGTTAACCGACGTTTCGGAGGTACCGGTTCTCACGGTCTCTTCGGTTGCACATTTCTTATATTTTTTCTTCTACCCTGAAGATGGAGGCGATACGTTCCTCCGAAACGTCGGTTAACACCACATATACACGGTGCCAAATCCCAGAAGACTGCTCTCTTCATAGTCACCGCCGTGAAAGCCTCAAATCTTACAAAGTGAAAGAATAAATATTGTCACGTGTCCGGGGTTCCGTGACTAATAATAATGAGTTCTGGATTGGATGAATGGATTTATTGGCACTTACACGTTTACACAAGTAGGGGCGACACGCAATTATAGCGCTATCGCTATCCTACACACTTTAGAGTTGACCGTTACATATGCACTAGGATTCTCGGTCTTCACTAGTCGTATCCTGACAACGGAATTATCACGGTCGCACTGTAACTTCAAATCACACATGAATATATTCTTGGCACCGTCTAATTCCTTTCTTCCCATTTCTGCAGCTGTCAATTCCGAGACTCCCCTCGACTACTCTCGGCTACTGTTGCATACTCCGCGGTACTGACTCTATTAGTGCTACTCCATTCAGAGTCAGAGTCAGAGTTACTTTACGACTGGCGGTTTCCCACCAATCAGTTCGTCTTGACGTCAGGCCCCTTGAGACCCACGACCAGATATTTTTTTTCCAACTGAACTGTTGTCAAGTGTATATTTCGCACATATAACATGTTATCGAAAATTCTTCCTTTTGCACTACACACAAGCCCTCTGTCAGTACAGACTTTACAGAGCAGCTCACGCCTAAATTACATATCCTGTCCTCCTGAAATCTTCTTATAACCACTTTGCACGGACCTCACAGAAATCAGCCTGTATTATAGACGAAGTCTATTTATCTAGCCGTGGCTCTAACAACAGACGTCCTACTGTTGCGTGCTCTTGTGTTGCGGAAATACGTTTACCTACCCGTTGCCTAGCAATGAGTATATATAAATAAATAAATATATAAATAAAAGTGTTTTAGAATTAAAGTAAGGTGATTATACAGGCCGTAATGTAAAACACAAATTATAATTCACATGTAAGTATAGTATTATAATGGCTTGACAAATTTTAGTACCTCAGAATACAAAATTATATCGAAGCCCTCCAAAAAATTTTAGAGATGTGGCGAAAAGCAAATACTATCTCTTTATTATGCCTTCATTTTATGGAACAGGGACACACAACTATGGCACAGTTACTCCATGCTGATAACCCGTGTGTGTAGAGATAGTACCGCACTATGGATATTGCACACATCAAGATCCGGACAGATGTTAATGCTTTCTATCGTTTTGCTTGCCGCTGTGTGTGAGGACGTCGTTACACTAATTCCACTGGGCTCAGCACAAGCGAGGGCTTCTGAGATGTGACCTCACTGCGTCGCATCCACCCGTAAGGAACCTCCCCACTTTCTGTGTTCTTCTGCATGTCTCATTAGCTTAAAATTATTAGTCCACTTTCTTAGTTCATAGAAAAAGAGAGATCTTTGGTATCGTGTTTGTGTCCGTCCGCTTTAATAACTTACGAATCGCGTGATGATTATCATGAAAGTCGGTGTGAACATCGACCGCCACTGTGGTCTTGTTGTCAGAGATCCTGCCTACAGATCCAGAGGTCCCGGGTTCGATTCCCGGCGCTACCAGATATTCTGAGAAGCAGTGGCTCTGGAATGGGGTCCACTCAGCTTCGTGAGGATAACTGAGGAGCTACCTGAATGGAAAAGTAACTGCTCCGGTCTGTAAAACCGAGATTAACGATGGAATCCGCTGGACTGAGAACGCGACACCCTCTCTCGGCAAAAGTTGGCACTAACTTCGCCGGGAAGCGGCTGTCGCTTGGTCGGTAGTGTTCGCTTGCGGACTACAGGCCACGGAGTTTGGTTTTTGTTTGTTTGTATGAACATCATGCCACTAGAGGTTTTCACTCCACTGACTATGAAGATACTGTGTTGTGGGTTATGGCGTCCTTATTCTGGCAGATTTCCTCCGATGTTTCAGAGGAACGTCCTGCCTTCGTTCCTGTCGTGAAGATGGGGACAAAGAAATCCTACGAAACATAAGGTAATTATCTACTATTGCACAACGTCACAGAAGCAGTAGTCTTTAAACTCACTTTTGAATTCTGTACCAACAAGACGGCCTGAGCGCCACTCTCGCCACTATTTAATACCGTACGATCCTGTACTTCCTGATGGCAATAGGCCTAGATCTCGGAACAACCTGTGGCACGGCAATATCACCATTTAGCTCTCGGCTTGATGACGATAACAGATGAAAAATTAGAGACAGCCAAAATTTCGTATGGAGACGGAGGGGGAAAAAGGCGCAGATTCTGTATGAAACGCTTTATGATAGGGTGACTGCTGTTCGGTTCTTGATATGACCAGGAATTTTGCTGCTATCCTTGGATTCGTCAAGCTTTCTAAACAACAGGTACCAGATTTTTCCGCAAATAAAACGGTTGGAAGTTGAAGCTAGCCACTCACATCCATCTTGAGCAGAAGTTAAAATGCATGAAGCATAACCTCTAAGCCAAATGACTTACTAAGTTGTGTTCGAGCAAAGGAATAATTTTAGGTTTCCCATTAACACTGAAAAACGAATTCAAGATTGAGCCCTGAAACCTGAAGGAGGGACGTGAGATGTGACGTTCCCTCTGCCCTGATATGAAGAGTGTTGTCTTCTGACAAGTCAGCGCCGACATATAGAACAAACGGCTGACTCCATATTTTCTATCCTGAACGTAGAAACAGCAAATTCCTTCGAAACCTTGTAACCACCTATCAGTCTACACTGCGTCACACCTCAGAAGATAATCAGTTCTAACCGCAACAGACCACTTGGGAAAGCTGGTCGCAGGCTCAAGTTAATGTTAGAAAGGATCTGAAATGCGAGTAAATAGGGTAGGAGTGATTAGATTGGATTTAGCCGGCTCAGAACAGGATGCAGTGGCGGAATCTTGTGAAAACAGTAATGAAACTTCTGAGTCCAAAGAACAAAACATGAACTGAATTCATATGCAACAGATTAAACGTGGTGTGAATTTCTAGATCTATTGGAGGAAAGCACACACATCAACGGATTAATAAATGGTGCAGTTACATTTCCTTAACAATTTTTGCTATCCTACGCATTTAAACCGCAGAATGCGAAGAAAAGGACATGATAAGGGTTTCCAAAAATTTCTTGTTTCATGAATTACATATACTACAGATGCATTCCATTGTGTATTTAAGTTCCCGTCATGAACACTGGCAACAAGAGGCACAGAGTTATTTCGGCCCACTCTCGGCTCGTATAAAGATGATATGTCAAGTTGCAAATTCCGAAGGTAATGCTATTGTACTTGTACATACACGACAGGGCTCAGCCTATCACTAGGGCTACTCTACCATTACAACGCAATAAAAGCAAAAAGAGAAATAAGGAAAAACATTCCTCCTCCTCCGAGCGGAATTCAAAATAATAATTCCAGTATTTCTGCTATCTAAATTATTGATTCTCGAGTGATAATATCAGTTTTTTCTAGAAGAGCAAAAAGAAGCCAGAAGTGGATAAATATAATATGTTGCCAAGTTTCGGTCCAATCGTAATTTATATTTCAGCCCATATATGAATAATAGTTGAAATGTATTATTACCCACGGAAGGCATAATTTACCTGTAAAACAGAACATGACGAGGGCAAAGCGCCGCTTAAAACAGCTGGACTGTAAGAAGGAGGTGGAAAGATAGAACGAGACAAAGAGAACTATAAATACGTTGAAAAAACGGATCGGACAAATGCAAGACACTGTTAGGATAAGTAGGTTCCTTACATGTAAGGGACATGATAATGACAAATGGGGTTACCTGGGAAGTCACAAAGTCACATGTGTACGGAATATGAGGGAACTTGTTCTCATTCTATTGTCCAGACACACATGTCTTGGTCGCAGTTAGGAAACCAGTTCCTAAGAGCAGAAACCTGGGGGGTTATCGTAACAAAACTACCGCAAGGGTGCTAGCTGCCACTTTTATTATCCATGCAGTCTAGTTGGCTTGAGGCTATATCAGGTAATTGTAGTTTAAATACCACAATGAAAAAGACATCAGAGTAAATTGAAATGAAACAATAGCAATAAATTAGTATAACATAATGATATTTTTCAATTCATGCTACAGGAAATCAAGTGTGTTCCAGCTCCATCTTTTCATGCCGTACATTCTACTGTTTCCTTGGCCTCAGCAACCTTATGATCCATATTGCAGAATCCGTTTATGTCTTCTTTCATCAGGCACGCTATCCAAACTGTTTATCCAGATCTGTGTGTGTATGTGTATATGTGTGTGTGTTTGTGTATATGTGTGTATGTGTGTGTGTGTGTTTGTGTATATGTGTGTGTGTTTGTGTATATGTGTGTGTTTGTGTATGTGTGTGTGTTTGTGTATTTGTGTGCGTGTTTGTGTATGTGTATTTGTGTGTGTTTGTGTATATGTGTGTATTTGTGTGTGTTTGTGTATATGTGTATATGTGTGTGTGTTTGTGTGTGTATGTGTATGTATGTGTGTGTGTCTATGTATATGTATATGTGTGTATGTGCGTGTGTTTGTGTATATGTGTGTATGTGTGTGTGTTTGTGTGTGTATGTCTATATGTGTGTGTGTTTGTGTTTGTGTGTGCATGTGTATGTGTGTGTCTATGTATGTGTATGTGTGTGTCTTTGTGTGTGTATGTGTGTGTGTGTGTGTGGTCGAGGTGCTCCGTTACCTATGAGCTGATGAAGAAATTCTCGGATAACTGCTACATGCGAGACCGAAAGTATGAAGAGAGGATAAAATTAGGATGGCTCCGTGGCTGATAATTTTTTCAGAATGAAGTGTGGAGAGAACTGGCTCAAGATGGCTGTCAAATAGTGAACTATGGCAGCCTACTCACAGGCCTACTACTGACGTTAAACTTTTCGATTCTACCAGAAAATTAATCAGTCAGTTAGCATTTGATGATCTATTTTTATTTATGTCATTCACCGAAGCCCAGAGAGAAATATATAAATGGCATAAAGCAACTTCTGAACTCATTCATTAAGACACAGGTTACACAACGGAGCTATTTAAGTAGCAACTGTTGCTACTATACAGCATCGGACTTGGGAAGGTGTTTGGGCTTGGATTTTGAAGGAGACTGTCGTGATTTACTTTAGGGAACTCTCGTTACATTAGCCTAGAAGAACTGAAGAAGTCAGTAAAATCTTTTGAGGTTTTCGTGGCAGTGGCTGCAGCCACTTGTTCACGCCGGTTCCTCGCTCGCAGATTTCTTATATCCTGAAGATGGAGGCGATACCTTCCTCCGAAACGTCGGTAAACACAATATCTGTATGGCGCCACATCCCAGAAGACAACATTATTTTCAGTAAAATCATACTTAGGTAATCGGTAAGCCGACTGAGATTCGAGCCGTTGTCTCGCGAATAGTAGTATAAAGCATAACCTCTTTACCAGCCTCCTATGTCTCTCTCAGTGGATGCTTCCTCTAGCATAACTGCCAAGCATATAAACTTTACCACTTGTGCCTGTTTACTTCAGTAGCCCAAGGGATTGCGAATTTTCTTCTCATGTTCTCAGGCCACAATATTACTACGTACTTATTTACAAATCGGTTAAAGAGATTTCTTTCACAGCAGCGGAAATAAAATCACGGTAGTGCTCATTCTTTGCTGTTTGAAATATCTCTCTTCATTCCTTTGCTCTAGAAGTGAGACCCGAAATTGCCGAGCCACCGCCTGACTAAGCAAGCGGGTTAACGGAGTCTTGCTCGATTTCATTGGCCGAATGGCAAGACTGTTATGAATTGTTGACTGAGATGTACGACATTAAGGTAATAAATCGTACCAGTTGCTTTGGTACTTTTAATATAAATATTTTCTAAATAATACTTAAAAATCGGCTCCTACCTCACAGAAAACACGCTCTCCATTAGAATGACCAATTGGTTAACGCAATTTGAGGAATTAATCGCAGTTTATTTCGTGAATCATATATGCTTTGTGGACAAAATGCAGGGTTTTTAATGCTTAAGCATATGATACATAAGCTAACCATTGTACATTACCTATCACCCCTGTAAGAATACACCGACAAGTTCCAGAAACAGTTTCAGCAAGGACAGGAGCTCCCCGGACCCTGATTCGAAGCCAGTAACAGAGATATTTATTGCAAGACGAATTTTCCAAAGAGGAAGTGATATCTCAATTTTCATTCACGCGGCATGACGAGGGACACATCACACACAGAATCAACAGTCACAGCCAATCAGACATCAGGAAAAATTAAACAATGGGAATATTCTGTAAACAAAAAATTCCTTTTTTACAAGAGGTACATGGAAGGTAAATATGTCGCACTTTATCCATCTCATGCTCATATCTACACTTTCCACTGCCAAACTACATGTCACATGGTAGACTCTTCTTACACTCACTCAACTGGACAGCTTCTTGATTTTATGGGAATCACAAGTTCTTGAGCGTTTTACAAAGGACCTGGCACTGTTTCAAATCAACCCGTATGATAGGTTTGAGATTTTCATGGCGGTGACTATTAAGAAAGCAATCTTCTGGGATGTTGCGCCGTGTAGATATTGTGTTAACTGACGTTTCGGAGGAACGTATCGCCTTCATCTTCAGGGTAGAAAAATTAAAAACCCGCGAGCGAGGAACCAGCGCTCGCAGGTTTTCTTCTTATTTCTTCTACCCTGAAGATGGAGGCGATACGTTCCTCCGAAACGTCGGTTAACACAATATCTACACTGTACCACATCCCAATAAGACTGCTTTTTTGAACCCATACGATGTCTTCATGCCCACTTTCTTCGCAGTAAAACCCGATTAAAACAATTCAAAGAAAATATATTTTCCATTTGCGACGGGTTTCGGTTTAATGTCTATGTTTCTTCCTCTCTTTCTTTGTCTTTCTGTATTTCTTTCTTTACATTTTCGTTCTTTCATCCGTTGCTTCTTGCTTTCTCCGTCTACTCTCCTTCCAGTGTTTTACCAAAGTATTCTGCCTTTGTGTCAAACGGTCGAAATTAAATCTTTCCCATTTGTGACAGCAATATTCTCTCTTACGTAGATTCCAAGAAGCACGCTTAAAAACTAAATTACATGAACAGAAAGCGTTAAACATTCAAATTATTTGAAGTTCTTGTATCTCTCTCAGTTTCTGAATTAAAAGTACCCTTCTTAAAATGATGTTCTATAGTTATTTTCTCTATAAAATTCCGTAACTACAAAAGCTTCCCGATTAAGACAGGTTTCCGTTTAATCCAGTTTCCGATTTAGAGAATATGTAATTTTTACACCACTTTTCATTAGGTATCACATGCCCATTAGAACAGCAAACTTGTGTAGAAGCCGACTGGTTACTCAGTACTTTCATAAGACAATATATGCGTGTGTATTATTTATATTCTGCCTCTCACAGTGGCCGCGCGGTCTCAGGCATGAAATTCTCCTTTCCGTTCCAAACACTGGGATCGTGGTTTCGAATCCCACTTGAGACACAGATGTCTGCCTGCTTTGTTCTGTATTTGTACTGTTCTGTTTGCAGGTAGCGGCCTTGCAACGGGCTGATCCCCCGTCCAAGGAGTCCTACCGACTGTGTAAAAGACGAAGAAACTCAAAAAGCGGCCAAGGCCCAACAAATAGATAATAGAACCATAAATAGATACATTATTTATCTTTACATGGTAAACAATTTATTTTAACTCTAATTATCCTCTGTCTTAGAAAGCAGAACACGAAGTAACACGAAGAACTGCTCTGTATTTCAGTCCTGCAAACTATCGAGAAAGCCACTGTTTCTTTCTTCATTGAAAGTTTCTGTAGCTTACACAATAAATTCTGTTTGGTTTCGTTTAACTACATTATAGAGGGATTCAGGTGCCCTTCACGTCTTTATCTTTTTTCCGAGGATAGCGGACATGTTCGCAAGGATCCATATTTCCATTTAGTCTCCTATACATGTGCAAATTAGGAATGAACTGGTTTATGTCAGGAGAAAGGTAGAAGGTTATAAATAAGAATATAAGTACAAAGGACAATACTAGTGTTGCCATCTAGTTTTAATTACAAAGTAACACTAAGAAACATCAATCAAAATGATGAACGACTGTCACTCTTCCCCTCCCCTTCCCCTCTAGGGTACGTTCGTTTCGTATAATTTACGTGAGTCAGAAGTGAGCACAGAGCAGTTATGCGGGATTCAGCAGTGCCATAACTCTCCCCAATCTCTCACACACATCATGCTTCTAGAGCAGCATAGCAAAAACAGGGCTAACAATAATGCAGAGAAGAGGGGGGGGCAGAAGAGAAGTTAGCCAAGAAATACGGTCCTCAGTCCCCTTAATCGTATGTGGACATGACGATAGACGCTTTACTCAGTGCTGAATAGGCCGATCTTGATTCTCTACACTGAAACAAGCTAGGGTTCGATGCTCTAATGAATATTCTAGGGAAGCTACAAAACGCAGTTACTAAGATAACGTACACAGAATTATTTAAACACGATACATACATACATACATACATACATCATGATAACAGAATAATGCCACAAACTTTTACAACCAAGTTACATAAAAGTTTCTAACTGCACGAAGTCAGTGTGTACTAATATTTTGCACGTGCTGGGAAACGACATAGTTTAGTGCCTCAATGCACACAGATCATGTTACTCCACAAAGCTGTGTGTCTCTATGTAAAAAAAATATATATATATACTTATTATGTAATGTGAAGTGAAGTTCATAGCCAAGTGTAACAGATTAACAACGCTTTAAGGAGGGAGTAATGATCGGTAAGACACATAAATAAACAAAATATTAAAAATAAAAACGGCTATTCCTGCAAAACACAGAATATAAAAAATATAGGCATGTATAAATATGAAAGAATATCAGGGTAAAGCCAATTTAACCTGTTACAAGAAGTTCTAAGAAGAACTAATTAATCGCTTACTGTCCTTTGATATCTTACGGACTGCACAGAAAACTACGCTTCCACCAATTCTTCGTTGCAGCGGGAACATGTTAACAAAGCCGATGCCTAGCAACGATAAGGGGATACACCGACAGACCCAGACTCTCTTCTTCACACGACACGGACCGCACAGAAAAAGACGCGGGAACGTGTTTATCGAGCCGTTGCCTAGCAACGATAAGGGGGCTGAACATACAGACACAGAAACTGACGGAGAGGATTTATGAAGTACGGCGTTGAGATGGGCTCAGGTGCCGTTATTTACAAACCAAGTTTCATAAAAATTGGTTCAGTGATTCAGACGTTAATAGGGTGGATTCACAGACAACAGACAGCCAGGTGATCCCATTAACCTAATTTTATTTCTCGTAAAGAGGGAAATTAGGCTGCTAAAATGACAAGGCCGTGACGGTATACGTTTGGGGTGGATGTTAAAATTTGTATGACGAGACGTTAAAAATGCAGTAATACTGGATATTAAAGGAAACAAAAGTGTCCTTCGGAACCCCAAAGTTCGCCACTCATACATGCTAGCATCTGCCAAACAGAACATTACGGCCGACAGGTTTCCTTTGTTATTCTTGGGGGGTGGGGATGAGAGGGTCCCTGGGTCCTGCGGCCACAGCCTCTGATGACGAATGAGAGAATGGTGGAATGATGACTAGCATGGGAAAAACGAAGTAGGCTATTAGAGAGGAAAGCTGTCTTGGTGCCATTTAGTCCACCACAGATCCATGTGGACGACCCTAGAATTTAACCTTGGCCTCTGTAATGAGAAGCTAGTTACTAATCACCTGAACTGTGGCATGAACTGGACAAGCAAGCTTTCAGCACTCCTGTTTCATATGTGACTGGCGTCTCTCATAGCTTTCTTCAGTCCCTCCCGGTAAAATTTGGATGCTACCAACAATAGACTACAGCAACTTCCACGTCCTTCACAGCGCAACGGCGATAAACATTTTCTGGTCCGTGACGCCACGCACTCTCATAGAAGACTGCCGACTATTCGGAGAGAAGTACTGGCTCCATCTTCAGGGTCGACGAGTAGGCCGAGCAGTCAGCAAGCTTGCTTGAGCGCCATACTCTTAGACCTTGAAAATGGAGTGCCTCAGAAACGTCGGTGAAATTCTATTAGACTACACGGCGTCTCTCATTCACTCACTCATAGAGCCGACCCCTTCTTGAGAAGCTGCCAATTTTGTAGCTACTCAAGAACTTCCCAACATTTTATGGAACCTGAAGGTTCATTACCGTGCTCACAGAAGCCCTTCGCCAGTCCCAATCTGGAGCCGGATGGATCCAGTCCATACTATCCCACCTAATCTCTCTCAGATCCATTTTAATATCGTTCAACCACCTACGTCTTGGTCTACCTAGTAGTCTCTTTCCTTCTGGCTTTCCCACCAATACTACACGGCGTCACGTCTTGGAGAACAGTATTTTACACAATCACAGCAGTAAGACCTGACATCTCTCATACAACAGTTCTTTTATATAACCAAGAATGAATCGACGTATCTCAAAAGGGCACTTGTGGACCTGGCTCTACAGCCCAGTTTTGGCCCTCGCCTCTTCCAAACACTGTCTTGTTTAGACGGTAAAATTTGTATAGGATGAGGATGACAGGCTCATGCCCTACCCACCAACTTTCTGGGGTAATTTTCTGTCAGGGTTTACTGAGCCAAATATTCCCATTTTAGGGCGCCAGACACTCGCCCTTCAATTTACTTCCATTTGCTACAATCCATGTTCTCACCGTGGAATGAACCCAGGGCCATCCCTAGGAGGTAGGGTGTTCAGATTTGCTGGCAGAGCCTACTTCGCGGGAGGACAATTCTCATGACTTACTAAAGAGCATATACGCATCAGTGCTCTACTGTGAGACACATACCAGCACTTGATCCCAGCTTTATACCTAGGTCTCTTTCCACACGACTTCCTTACTACAAATTTGGATATATTTTTACTTCCTCCGTACTTTACTTCTCAGTGTTTTGTTTAAATTCACCTTCTAACAAAAACAGCAGCTGGGCTAGCTCAGTCATTAGCGTGACTGGTTAGTAACTGGACGACCGCGGTTTCATTGTCTGCGCAGTGTTGATATCCAAGCTGTGCACCACATCCAGACCGGCTCTGGGGCCTACAGACATTGTAGGCCGAAGCGTGAAGCTGACCACTGAACTCCATTCAGTGCCGAGGGTTCACTGCATGTTGTTTCACCATCACCCCTATATACATTTCCATGGCGAGTTACTTAGACAAGGGATCCCTACAGCCACGAGCATAACAAGAGCTATGGCTAGAAATTCGCTGCCCTCTGAAATGAAATCTCATCCTTAGTTTCCTGACAGGCTCTGCCGACCCCATGAAGGCATTGTCGCTGCCGCTGTCCCCTCTTCTATTATTTTCTTCTTCTGTGGTCATTGAGAAAAGAGAGACATCTCCAATCTTTCCTTCAATCCACACGAACCGGTCTCATTCGTCTGTCTTTTGTTTTCCAATACTTCTCTCATTGTTTTCTTTTATATCTTCTTTTTGTTGTTGCTCTTCGCTGCTGATGGGAAGATCTTCTGCTGGCGACTTCTTGAAGAGGACCGAAAAGCAAGCAGTGACCGGAATATGAGGGACTGTGAGGTAGGGTGGGAGGAAGGTGAGGGTGTGACTTTTGGGTGCAGAAGGTGACGAGTTGGAATTGCACCCTCTAAGAAGTGAGCTGTTTCAGATGTAGAGGGGTAAGAGAGGGTGGGGAGGAGTGGGAGAAAGTTGCCTTCTTGGAATGGGAGCAAAAGTTTCGTCATTCCAAAATGACACGAGTGGTCTTTATGGCTTCCTTGCTGGTGGCAATGGACGGACGGACGGACAGACCGACCCGACGGCTGTATTGACAAAAGCATCGGCTTCCTGTTCCGTCGCAGTCGTCGTACTTTTCTTTACATCCTGCTGCTCGTGGTCATGAAGGCCCTGTGACCTGTGTTATCCTCCGGTCGCTATGCAATAAAATCCATCAATATTCACACATCCTGAGGTATATAATGTAAGCCAGCCACGCGCATGTACATATCAAGATGTTCTCGCTACAAAATATCTTGGTTGAAATTCTGGTTTCATTCACTATTAAAATAACCTCTTAACATTTTAATAAATAAATCACTTACGACTTCAAAGTTTGACGGAAAAACTGTGCATTTTGCCAGAAATTTCTTAACAAGGTATCAGAAATGAAATACTTCCGTACATTCCACTTCATTATGGTAATAAATCTGTAATAATACCTCAATAGTCGGTCACAGTGGCCGAGAGGTCTGAGGCATGAAATGTCTTCGCCCGCTCAAACGCTGTGATCGTGGGTTCGAATCACTCTCAGGGCATGGATGTCTGCGTGCGTTTATTCTGTTTGTGTTCTCCTCTGCAGGTAGCGGCCTTGCGACGTGCTGATATCCCGTCCAAGGAGCCCTACCAACTGTCTCATATTAAGAAACTGAATTGAAACGAAGCGTTTCATGGATGCCCTATGCTGAAAGTGGGAGCAACAGGAATGGATAGATAAAAGATTACCTTAATAAACGGCAGGCGTATCTCTAAAGGGGGAGTGGAAGTATAGCTTCATCATTCTTAACCTCCTACTATATCGAGGTGACAGGTCAGCTTCAACCCCCGGCCGATTTTCCCCCCGGTATGCACTATAGGAATTGGGCCCCAGAAGCGGTCTGGGCGACGCGGAGTACAGAAAAATCTATTGTCCCTGCCGAAAATTGAACCCCGGTCGTCCAGCTAGTAACCCGTCTCTATACCGATCGAGATATCTCGATTCTTAATAAATGATCAAAAATGCAACGGCGATATCGAATATTATGATACATTCTCTTTTCAGTGAACGCTAATTCCCTGCAAAGGAAGTCTGAGCTTCTACAGTTATGAAGTCCACTTGATTGCGATAGTAACAGTCATTCATAGCACCTCTCGCTGCGCCCGATCTCTAGTGCCCAGCCACTGACCGAGGACAGTGGCTCAGTTGAACTATACGTATAAACGTTTTGTAGTACAAAATTTAATTTAAGCTAAATGTGCACCTTATGTCGATAGCTCTATAATAACATTTGAGCCCACTTTCTTTGCTACGACACGGATCGCACTGAGAACAAAAATAAATAAATCAGGCGGTTATACAGACATGAAGACATTAAGGCGACCTCATAAGCTGCAAATATTAAGGGGGATAAACTGACAGATGGACAAACACAGACTCATATACAGACAGCAAGGTGATTTCATAAGCCTACTTCTATTTTTTACAAAAAAAGAAAATTAGGATAATCAGCCGATCAGACATGGAAAGGAAGAGTCAGTGGCCTATTCGAAAGTGTTATCATAAAATTCATGCGGAGGGACTGAGAAGAGCCACGACAAGCCTCCGTCGGGACAGTCGACCCTAGGGGTGTCGGTCGTAACGTGAATGTCTGGAGAAAAAAGCAGGAAGGCTAACCATTCAATCGCCACATTCAGTCATCTGTTGGTTTCCTTGCTTTAGTTTATTTATTCAGTTTAGTTAGTTACGCAGTTAAGTTGTTTGCTTAGTTAGTAATCATAGCATTAGAATGACTTCGGATTTTACTACTTACTTTTTTTTTCCTTGGCACTACAGCCCCAGTGGGCCTAGGCCTACCTCCATGAACTTCCCAGTTCACTACTACTATCTTGGGTGTAACTAAATACCCAGGAAATGAGATTACACGTTGAAAGGGTGACACGGATAATCACATGGTGAGAAATCATATGACCGAGACAGCTCAGTTAGCATAGCGACTGGCTACGAACTGGCCGACCGACAAATTGTGGTTCGATTCTCGGAAGAAACATGAGATTCTTCTTCCCCACAGCATCCAGAGTGACTGGGTCCTACCCATCCTCCTATCCTTCCCCAGGACTAAAGCGGCTGTGTTTGAAGCTGAGCATTGACCTCTATCTGACGCGGAGGTTAAGAATGTGTGGAGCTCTACCTCCACTCACCCATGTCTTCACGGTGTGGTGCTTAATTAAGCACAGGGCCATATTTATGTTACCCTTACGAGGAATTTCAAAATTCTTATCATTCGCCAGAAAAGGAAGATGAAATTGGGAGGATACGTAGCACGCACGGGGATGTCAGAAATGCATACAAAGTTTCAGTTGAAAATCTCGTGGTATGGGATCACTTGGAAGACCTCGGAGTAGATTTGCATTTCCATGAATGCAAGAGGGAATGTCTTGAATAGACAGGCACCTGCAGACAACATAAACATGCCCTTCTCCACAGAGTTAAACACAATCGGTGTGTACGCCAGTTTGTTAGTCACTTGCTTGATCAGTTGGACTAGAGCAGGGCTGTCCAACTTCAAAACGCTGAGCGGCTGCATTGAACCTTAGACACAAACCCGCGAATCACATTATAAGGAATATATTTCGTTTAACATACCGACAGCAGGTACTTCCCTTGCAATGATTGTCTTATACGCCCGAACGAATACAAGACGAGTTCGTATTTTCCGTTGAGGAAATCAGAAAGGAAAGTTTTTCTTTTGGTGATGGCTTTAAGCAAAAAGAAGCAAGTACACTAAAGAAAACATAAATTTAGAATTTAATACCTTAAATACAGTTCTAGGTATTTTCACAAATATCATTAGAAAAAAAGCGATTAGGATTACTTATAATCATCTTCGCATTTATTCTTAAGGACCCGAAATTAAGGCAAGCCCTCTTTTCTGAGAACAGAATTTGAAAACAAGACTAATCAACTACTTTATTTCACTGAAATCTGAGAATCTGATACAAGTTGAAGGAACACATTTTTATGGATGCGTAATGAAGTCAATAAAACAATACAATTTGGGAGGAAGGAATGTTGGTATTACTGATGGGAGTGATTTATGAGCTACACCGTTCAGATGGTCTCAGATGGCACGGTATGCATATAGAGTTTCATGAAGACTGGGTCGGGCATTGAGGCAAGATATACGTGAAGAAATTAAAAGTCGAAAATTAAAAATTGATTTTACTAATTTTTAAAATTAGTTTAAAAGTGTCTTATGCTGTATTCAGCTTAGTGTCTGTTGGTCTAGTAGACCACACATCTTTTCGTCTCTTTCTTCTATTATTGGTTAGATTCTTTTGTGTTAACTCTTTCTTGAGCACGAATTTATTTTCTTCCTTCTTGCCAGGATGTCGATTGTTACCGTTGTTGTGTTGCCTAATTTATGCGGTATGCTTTGCTGCGTGGTCTATAGCACTTCATATATATTGTATTTAAATCAACATCTAGCGATTGCAATATAAATGTACATAGAAAGTAGTCATTTTAAGCCTATGTATGTAAATATGAATACACGCTTTACAATTCCATAATGAACATGTGTAAATCCCAGCACCTGAGGATGACCCTATAAGGATCGAAGTATGTAATGGAACATAAGTTAATAAATTATGGTTTCGCTGACTGTGGAAATGTTATTATTATTTATACTCACGCAACAGGATGCAAGAATTAAAAATAATACCTTTAAAACTTCGCAATAATGTCAACTTCAGAAGGACTAGGATCAGTTACTAACACTCAGCTGTATGTATTTTTGTCTGCCTAACATCACTGACACCATGCATATTCAGTAACTGAGAGAAGTTCTTCCGCCTATTCAAAATGTTGTGGGAATCTGCAAAGAGGTCCCCATTCACATCCTTCACTAACTGCTAGGTAGGAAACCCTTCTTGAATTCATTTATTCTTCTACAGAGATCTCTAATGTTCTTTCTCATATGTTCCTTGTGAGGTCATTAATTTTGCATATCAGATATTCCCTCTTTTAATTCCTGAAATGCCTGATGGTTTCACGTCTTATATTGTTCAGATTATCCCCATTTACTTTGCATGGATCTTGTAACCACTGAAATTTAGCTCGTTTCCTTTGATCTAATATGTCTGAGCTTCCTTCGTCGAGCCATGGCGTAAGCTTCTTCAGTTTATAACAACATAAACTCTCTTTATCAGTTCCCCAAGCCATATTAATATCGACCACTGTCTTAAGTTTTCCAAAGCAGTGACCCTCCTTGAGATTTCAACAGGATACTGCTCTTTACCCTCTACCTCGCTTAATTTCTTGAGATTGAACCTCTCCATATGAAAACTGTTCGTTGTTTGTTTACTCGCTGCCAGTCTGTCCCTAACTTTTAAAACCACCAGATAGTGGCCAGTGTCATAGTCTGCTACCCTGAACGATAGGATATGAAGTGCATTTGAATGCCGTCCCACATCTGTCAAAATACGGTCCATCTTTGTGAGTCTTTCCATCCGGGGGTTTCCAAGTAAATTTATGAATATTACGATGTTGGAACATTGTACTTATGACATTTAGATTTTTTAATGCGGCAAAATTTGCTACTCTATCTCCGTTACCATTACTATTTCCGTGTAAACTCTCATTCTCAAATGTCGATCTGGAAATATCTTCCCTAACTACTTTGGCACTGAAATCTCCTAACAAAATATTCGCATGGTATTTAGGGAATTTATCGAACACACTTTCTAGTTCCTCACAGAAACTGTCCATATCATCAATTTCATCTTCTTTTGGGGCACAAACATTCAAAACGATTATATGACACCAGCGACCACTTAGTATTATAGTAATAAACACCACCCTCTCAACTGCTGATATGATTCTCTTATGTACAAAAAGAAAACCTGTACGTAATTCATTACTCTAATTCCCATTTCCATAAAAAAATGTACAAATTTGCCTGCTGGTTCGGTGCCACCTCTGTCCGTTCTGGCTTCATGTGCTCCCACTAAATCTGACTTATATTTTGACACAACTTTCGCAACTGTCATGAGCTAACCTGTCCTATGCAGACTTCTTAAATTTCACCTGCCGAATTTCATGTCCATTTCTTTTACCTTAGGCCGTTTATACAAAGATTCCGTCCAGGTCCGAGGCCCATTGTCACATTTCGTAACAAGCTTATTTTTAAGGCGTGGAGTTGTTAGCCCCAAGCCCGACCCTTAAGCTGGAGGATCAGCCCTTGTCGGCTGTCCGCGACTACTTATTCAATATATTCTGGAGGTCGTCTCCTCCATGTACAACCTGAGGGCGCCCCATGCCATGGTGACAATGGCCCCACTAACATGGCAAAGCATTTGTCTGAATTACGTAGATGCCTGCCGCCAGGTTTGTGGTGGTTACGTTTAAGCTCTTATATATATATATACATATATTGTGACATGCTGAGCTACGGATGACGCCCCTCCCCCACCCCCCGCCAGCCGTGATGCGCCGAGCAAAGCCGAAGCGAGCCGATGTTAGCCGAGTCCTAGCATCCTGGTCGCTAGGCAACGCGAGTCAACAGCGGTGACGTCACCATGTAGTATCAGCGGTTACTACCGCTAGCGTTGCTAGCAACACAGCGCCAGGCAACAAGGGTGCCTATTACGTGGCCGTATTGTCCGATCGAGGCTACATAAGGAGCAACGAAGGCTATTCACAGTCAGTTGTACTGTGACAGTCGCCGAGTGCGTTATCAACGACTTCTCAGTTCGCAAGTTACGAGCTACAGCCGCGTGCGCGATAACCAGTGATAACCAGTCATATCTGGAGTGTGTAATTCAGGGAGACTTGTATAGCTCCCGCAGTATTAGTACGTGAAGACTCTCGAAGAGAGTGTTAAGAGATTTTGTTCTAGGGTTTGTAAACTGTGGAAACCCGTAACATTGTTATCATTAATTGTAGCCGTTATTGGAAGATTGTTAAATAAACCAATTAACCATCTCTACGGCGTCTTCTGTAACGAAACACGTTACAATATATATACTGCATTGTGTCGATATTGCATACTACGAGTAGTATGAACTCGTACTAATTCCACATTTTCATATGATATTTATTATGGAAGTTCAAAAGAAACATTTAATTGAATATTTAGTGAGCACGTTTGGTAAAATACAGAATGTCCAAATAAAAGGTATCCAAAATAATAATAATGTCTGAGAAAGCTTTTATTATGCACACTTATGGGTTATACCACTACAAAGAGAAACCATCAAAGTTTTTCTGCGTATATAACTTTCCCAATAAATTTCAACGTGGGCTCCCTTGGTGGCACGACAAATATCCATACTTGAAGCATGTTTGGTGTTACCATAGCCACAGCAACCCTTATGCGAGTTTTCAGGTGTTGTAGATCTTTGATCTTAACCTGGTAGACAATGTTCTTCACATAACCCAGCAAGAAAAAATTCAGTGGGGTTAAATCTGGCCACCTAGGGGGCCAAGCAATTGATCTTCTTCAGCTGATCTATCTCCCAGCCATTACTCTGTCCAAGTGATTCCTAACATGGTGGCAGAAATGTAGCGGCGCATGCGCGTAAGTTGGGCATTAAATAACTTACAAGGTTTTCCTTTCCGATGATATAAACCGGATAAGAGTATGACAATTACTTTCCGAGATATAAATTTTTTATTTTGGGTACCTTTCATCCGGACACCCGACGTTTCGACACATTTCGCTGCAAAAGGAGGAAAGTGTTTAACGCGTATAATCTAGCGGGCCGCATTCGACCAGCGTGCACTGAGTTGGAGAGCCTTAAATTAGACAAAGAACAGTGGCACATGTATCAGTGACATGCGCCACTGCTGCAGGCAGTGAGGACCAACGCGGCGAGAGTGCAGTGAAGTGCCGTTCTGCTGCTGTTCGTAAGGGAATGATTGCGAGAATTTGAAGGTTTATAAGAAGATGCCGTGAACTAAAAGAGTCACTTTCCGTCAACTTGTGAGAGCAGTAATACACACACACTGTTGCCTCCCGCTTGCGAGGGCACAAACAGGAAACTGCGACTAAACTCATCAGCCGGCTCCAATAATACAGCACCAAGTGCAAAAATATACGAGCAAGCCTATATACATTGCAGACCCTTCTCAAGACAGACAGAGAGAGAGAGAGAGAGACAAGCACGTGTTTCTGAAATCCGACCGACTTCAATCCATACGCTTTGTGCAGGGTCAAAGTATCATCAATTTTCTCTTCGTATTCCAAGCCAACTTAATCACCAAAGATAAGTATCAAGGTTTCATCAAGTCGAATATTGCGATAATATAAATAGTAATAACTTTGATTTGACATAATCGCCTAGCCACTCAAGAACGAATGAACTGAAAATGAACGTTGTACCGTTGTTGACACTCGAGTTCGGGTTCGATCCCAACCGCCACAATTAAGCTAAAAATAACGAAAGCATACAGATTACATATCAAATATACCACACAAAATTGAAGGGGGCACGCGGGGGCTATGCTACAAGCCGGAAGGTCGCGGGTTCAAGTCCCGATGAGGTCACTGGACTTTTTCCCAGTTGACCTAATCCTTCCAGCCTCACTATGGCCCTGGTGTCGACTCAGCCTCTAATAGAAATGAGCACCAGGAATTAAGCGCGGCCGGCGCGTAAGGCTGACAACCTTACCGCCATCTTTGAGCCGATTGTCTAGATAATGTGGGACCCTCAACGTCTCACAAACCTACGGGCCTTCACAGCCTAGTACAGGGATAGCTTTACTTTTTACGGCGGCCAGTGACTGGCCTATTGTAGCCTGCCCCGGGTGAAGATGATGATGGAGTGAAGATTGACAGGGGAAACCGAAGTACTCGGAGAAAACCCGCCCCAGCACCACTTTGTCCACCACAAATCCCAATTGACCAGACCCGAGATCGAAACCGGGCCGCCTCGGCGGGAAGCCAGCGACTAACCACTTGAGCTATGGCACGGCCTCAAAACGGTTATCTTGGTCTGTATACATGGATTTCAATACAGAGAACAGACTTTCAGTGTGCTGCCTGCAATAAGCAGCCATTCTCCCAAAACATGAAAACCGCCTCCACTTTTATTTTTAAAGCTGCTTATCTGGTAAAAGAAATTGCTTATATTTATGGAACAAAGCGTAACCCCGAATTCATGAAACCCAGACACCCCATTTTATGTTCTAAAATGAAGTCCACACTCTTATGACCTATTCCCCTAAATTCATTATAGTACTGTTCCCATATTTACATCTAGCTCTAACAAGTGATATATTACCTCAAGGTAAAGAATGCAAATAATTGGGTAGCTTTTTCCATCTCCTTGTTATTTTCTCCCTGAGATCCAAATATTCTCAGAATCTCGTTCTCAAACACCCTCAGCCTACGAGATTTCAGTTATGACAGCTGCAAAGATTCGTCTTACTCTGCTCTTCAGTGTACCTTACAGATTGAGGCTGCATGTTGATCCGAAAGGTTACGCATAACACAGGAGATCAACATGAAAGCTGAATCTAAGATCCTCACTTAGTAGATTAGGGGATCATGTTTCACCCCCATACAAAGCAACGGATAAAATTACGGTTATGTATGTTTTAATCTTGACGGGTTCAGAAAGGACAGGGGAAAGTAAAGCATTTTGGATTGATCGATAGCAATCGTTCCACGAACTGAGTCTTTTCGTAAAGAGAGTATATTTATCTGTTTGCGCATGTCACACACATACAAACATACATCTGTAGGCTTGGCTCTTTATTTGTAGTCCTAGACACAAGATCTTGTACTTGTAGGTTGTCAGGAACGGAACTGGAGCAAGAACCTATGGACGTGAAGTCACAGAAACACTTAGGGCCTGGAACATATGTTGAGGCCCTCACCCACTCCGAAAGCTATAAAAATTTATGAGTACGTTGAATTTGTTCCATTTCAGTCACTAATCATACTTTGTTTCATAAAAGATAACTCCTTCAAGGTGAAGGATAATAAGTGATGGATATAGGGGTGACGGGAAAATCAAAATTATTTTGTAATAATTTTAAATAAGTAATAATAAGTAATGCAGTGGGCGCTTTCTTCGGGGATAAAGCGACCGTGACGTGAAGCTGACCACTAACCTCCTTCTAGTGCTGAGGCCAATAGTGGTGGAAGTATACCTCCATTCCACCATACGTCTTCATTAAGTACTTCATTAATTAAGCGCATAAACAAGTCATAAAAACACGTAAGTTTAAAGAATGAATTTTAGTCTTGATTACTGGTATTGAGATGTACAATGCAATTGACGGACGAGAATGAAAATTTCTTTAAATTCGACCAAGGGTTGAGAATAAAAAGTCAGCAGTTAAATCAAAAGGAATTCCCATATTCTCGTTTATTATAATAATCTAAACATAAGTAGAAACATGGCTCTAGGCCATGAGCATGGACAAAATAGCTCTGCTGGTCCCCTTTTATAGGATTCTTTATACCGCAATATACGAACTTTCATCATAAATAATTTGCGATTTATTATCGCTATTTTACAGAGATAGATACACCTTCATTTCGCAATATATTAACATGACTCTGCCATAAATTTGTTTAATATAAGCACACCACTTTTTTTAAAATAATACACTAATTAAAAAAACTGAAATTAATAGTTAATTTAGTTTATATAGCAGACAGAAATTGAGACGCACGCAAATGTAGAATGTTTGTCTACATCTGTCCAGACGAATTAGCACCCAATAATACACTACGAATATTTTAAAACTGCTCTCAGTTTAATCTTCTTCTTTCTCTTCTGTTCCTGTTGCTCCCAGTTGGAGCACAGGGTATCCGTGAAACGCTCGTTTCACTTCAGTTTCTTATTTTTATGGAGTCGGTAGGACACCTTGGACTGGGGATCAGCCCGTCGCAAAGCCGATACCTAACACAAACATAGAACAAAGGCAAACAGACATCCATGCCTTGAGTAGGATTCGAACCCACCATCCCAGTGTTCGAACGAAAGAAGATATTTCGTGCCTTAGACCGAGCGGTCATTGTGATTGGCTATCAGATTAATTGTATACACTAATTGTCAATAGACCTACATCACAAGCATAAAATAAAGTACTGTGACATGTCAACGCATTGCCAGGCAACGGCTCGATAAACACCCCGCGATACACGCACGCAATAATAGAAGGGGGTTATGCAATCCGTTTCTAGGCAACGGCTCGGTAAACACATTTCCGCATATCGGACCGTACTATGCAACGCGGTGACGTCATTAACAAAAGAAACTGCTTTCCGTGGTGTCTGTGCAAATTGCTTATAAGAGAATTGAACTCACAAGTTAGGAGCACTTGAATATACAAAGACGAGGATAGAGCATGTCCTTAGTGAACTGTGAAGATTAGTTGAGCACAGATTAGGACAGAGGAGGACTAGGAGACGACTAGTGTAGAATGAGAATCTCAGTGCGTGTGCAGCGGTGAACTGTAAATTGTGTAACTCAGCGATAGCTCTATATTGTCTGTACTTCAGGGTGTCTGTAAAGAAGGCGTTAATAAAGCCAATCATGCGAAGTAGAATTTCTAAAAGTGCTTTTAAATAGAAAAGATGTGGCATCCTTCGTACCTCACAACTCAATATGTTTAATAATATTTCCTCAAGCAAACTGCTTTACAAAGAAAATTACGATTACAACACCTGCCCAGAAAGAAACTGTCGCACATAAAGTAACATTTCCACTTTTGCTTTTTGATTGCTCAAGAAAGTACCCGTTTCTCTCATAACCTTTCTTCTTATAATGATATTTCCATTTTGTTGCGAAAGTCTCGCCATAAATTGGTAGCTGGCGCTAGCGCAACTGCAGTCTCTGGCTTACTTCACAATATGTCGCCCCCGTTGTGCAGGATATTGTTATACATGTCGCAATTTCTATATCATAATATCTGAGGAAAAATTGGGACGCCTTGGAAAAATATAACAGAAGTTGAATATGAAGTGCCAATAATTCAACATCCGGGTGCTGGAAATGGCCACTAGGTCGCAGCAGAAATAGAGGTGATTGAAGAGATTTTTGCATGCCGTCAGCACGAGACGAAAGATTTGTTTTCAGTCAGAAAGTTTCCTCCAGTAGTTGTAGGCTTCGAAGTAACTTTTTCTCTCTGCTTTGGTTTGTAGAAAGGGGTGAGGGAGTAGTTGAAATTTATCACATCCATAAGGTGATAGTGATACGTGACCATTACTATATATATGTCCCGAAGAAAAAAAAATGAAACGTAGTTGGACGATTTTTTGAAGGGGATAAATTTTGGCAGGGGAATGAATTGTAGTGGGGAGGGCTGTTCCAAGTCGGATGCAGTTTCCCTTCCTCATACTTCCCCTCGGCTCGTTCACTCTTTGGTATATTTCTGTCAGCCAGGTTATTACAATCCATCACTTGGAGTCTGTAATAACGAATGAGTGATGGCTGTAGAGACCAAACCCCTTAGAGACGCCATAGCAACGTGACTGAAACAGTGGCAGCCATTTCCTCCCGAAATGAACGCCAACTGTACTGACAAGCAGAACTACTGAACATGGCGGACGCAAGTGGCCAGCAGTCTTGCTTCTTAATTTGACCTCAAGGCTTTGAATCTCGGTTCGGAGACCGACAATCCTCAAGGAGATTTTTTTGTGATTTTCCTCAATCCCTCCAAGAAATATTTAAATTAATTTTAATATATTTTTGCTATTTATAATTATTGCCGTACCATAACATTCGAAGTTACAGAATCTGTTCAGTTGAAAAAGAGCTGTTAAATAAATCAAAAACGCAAATGCAAACAAAACCGGCTAATTCTGTATTTAAGCATCCTGTTGCAAGCCATATTAAAACGTCTATGTGTAACACAGACCGCCAATAATGCAACAGATTGTCCCTTTATCTTTCACTTACACTTTAACGCATTAGATGGCCATCTTCAGGTGTCTTACTATGGACGACACCCTTTGTTAGGTGGAATAGAATTTCACCAAAGTAATGAAAATTTTAATAGAAAACGTTAATGTATTTTATTTTAATTTATTAATTGCACTACAGCGTGTGATTTTAGCGCATATTAATGCAGCGTAGCAGTTTCAATATATTAAGACTACTGAAGATGGTCATCTAAGGACGAAACATGTTGTGTTAAAGTATAAATTGAAGAAAAATGAGTAATTTGTTACATTATTGACGGACTGTGTTATACATAGACGTTTTAAAACCGGCTAACATTTCTTTGTCCTAATGTTAGGAATTTTTCACGTTGTGTTTAACTGTGCCCTATCAACTGCATAGAGTAGAATGAGAGGATGATTCTTCGATGAAGTAGACTTCAGTAATTTGGGATATAACGCCGTGTAGTCTGTTGAGAATCAAAGGACATATTGGAGGAACATGACGCCTCCATCTTCAGGGTCGAAGAAAAAGCCAAGCAAGAAACCAGCAGGAAACGGCAGGTAGAAATTTCTACCTGCTCTTCACAACCACCGCTGTGAAAACCTCACATCCTACAGTTAACTGATAAATCGTTAAATTATTTATTATTGTTTTAACTGCATTGGTTAACAAGAGAAACAGAGCTGTACAGACGATGCAGATCAGAAGAGGAGTCCGCGGGAGTGACCGACATATATTACAGATATTGTTATAGAGCGAATTACAGAATTCGTTCCTGCATTCATGGTCTGTCGCTGTCGCGTACGCCAGTTATGACGTCCGAAGGCATTTCATATGACGCTGAGCACGCTGAATGTAAGCAGACGGCGCCAGTTGATGTGTACGCTAATTTTCAGTCCTGTAGTGTAGGAAGAAGTGGAGAGAAGTGCATGAATTTTAAGTAAATGGGGTTTAAGAAGAGATTGTCATGGAATATCTAAAATAATTTGAATGCAAACTGGAAGTTTCTGTCCAAAGAGCAGGTAAACTGCTACACTAACCTGCGCAGTTTTAGGAGTGCAGGGAACAAAGAATTAGGAAAAATATGTGATGAAGTGGCAGTTACCTACTTTAAGATATTCCATTGTATTTTCTTGGAAGTAAAGATAAAGCTAAAGTTGTCCCTGTACTCAATGAATTAAGCACTACACTATGAAGGCGTATGGGTGAGTGGATGTATAGATCAACATTTTCTTGACCTCGGCACTAGCTGGAAGTGAATGGAGAGCTTCACGTCCATGCCGTTTTAGCCTCGGGGAAAGAGCCCCCGGTACCCATTGGATAGGAGGTTGTGTCAACCCCAGAGCCGGTCTGGACAATTTGGAAATCTCCACACAGCGTCAAGGTTAAGAAAGCGTGGAGCTATATTTTCAATGCTCACATAAGTCTTTTGGTGTTGTAGTAATTAATTAGGCACAAGACAAATCTGTCTTCTTAAATTTAGCTTTTCCTTTCACTATGATCGGACTACGGCTCCATAACTTGCACTCTTCGTCGAGTATAATTAGACCGATTAGGTCAAGGATGATGGGATGGGAAGGCATGTAGCACGAATGGAAGAAAAAGAGAAATGCATATAGGATATTGGTGGGAAAGCCAGAAGGAAAGAGACCACTGGGAAGATCAAGACGTAGATGGATGGATATCAAAATGGGTCTTAGATAAGATTGGGTTGTATGGACTAATTCCATCTGGCTCAGGATAGGGACCAATGGAGGGCTCTTGTGAACACGGTAATGAGCCATCAGGTTCCATGAAATCCTGGGAAGTTCTTGGGTGGGTGCACAACTCGCGGCTTCTCAAGAAGGGCTCAGCTCCATGAGTGAGTGAATGTTGCTGTTTGACGAAATAATCGNAGGTTCCATGAAATGCTGGGAAGTTCTTGGGTGGCTGCACAACTCGTGGCTTCTCAAGAAGGGCTCATCTGTTTGACGAAATGATCTTGTGACACAAGATGCAAAGACTGGGTGTCGCTCCTCTATCATTCACACTTGCAACGCTTATTTTCACCACAAGAATGCAGCACAAGATGAGCACGAAGACAGAAACAAAGAGTAATTAGTACCTTTATTGCATGAAAATAAAGATCACAGAGGAATATGAATGTGCAATAGAAGCGTTTCGGATATCTGTACGCTTAATCTACTGGAAAGCGTAATATTATTTGCTAATTAGCCTTCCATTTCACAATAGGCTTATATAGTCTGATTTATTGGCATCGTTGTTAGAGTACCCACAAATGAATAAACAAATAAATAAACATTACTTACTTACTCATGGAGCTGAGCCCTCCTGGAGGAGCCGCCAATTCTGCAGCTACTCAAGAATTTCCCAGCATTTTATGGAACCCGAAGGTTTATTACCGTGCTCACAAGAGCTTTCCACTGCTCCCTATCCTGAGCCAGATCAATCCAATCCATCCCATTCTATCTCTCTAAGATTCAGTTCAATATTTTCAACCCACCTACGTCTTGGTCTTCTCAGTAGTTTCTTTCCTCCAAGCATTCCCACCAATATCCTATATGCATTCCTCGTCTCCCCCATTCGTGCTACATTCCCTGCCCACCTCATTCTCCTTGATTTGATCATTCTAATTATACTTGGAGAAGAGTACCAGTTATGAAGCTCCTCATTATGCAGTTTTCTCCAACCTCCTGTCACTTCATCTCTCTTCGGTCCAAACAATATAAATAAATGTACTCGTGTGTATTCTTCTGATCGGGAAAGCTCATCTGAACGAAAATACAAGACAATTACGTGCTTCCATTCGTGTTCTTTAGAAATTATTTATGTCAGATCAATTTAATATTGTTCTCCAACCTAGAAATATCTCTCTGATGACCTTCAAGTAAAATATTGTGTCCGTACTACTGCTTATCTTCTTTGTAACATCCGCAGCAACAGAATTATGCGACTTCGAACACTCTTGCATCCAAAATAAATTGTGAAAGCCGTACAGGAGATAGAACGCTCAATCTCGCACTTCGAGTCAGGACCCAACTGCAGACAAGTCACTGAAATGCCCCACCTCCTAAATCTCCTTCTGGCAGAAGTCGATCCGTCTGTCTGTATGTCTGAATGTGGCTTGCAGTGGATTCCAAGAGATCTGAAGTTTACTTATGAAATTTTGGCTGCAGTTAAGAAAATATATGGGAGAGTCATTCTGCAATACACAGCCCATAGCAGGCTTTCGGCATATCCAGTACTTCTGGAATATAATAGCTTTTGTGACAACGGAGCCCAATATGTGCACTGCAGTGTCGGCCTATCCACAGAAGAAATGATGCAAGAGAAGGTACTACCCAAGTCTCGAAAATCCTGTCAAAGAGCAGCACCTCGGAATAATTTTGCTAAAATAAGCTATGAAGGAGCAAAACGTAGCTAAAGAATTTGGGAGGCCTTTTCCTCAGAAGTGTTATACCTAGGAAGAATTATTCACTTACTTACTTACGTACTTATTCATAGAAGGGCCGCGCCATAGCTCAAGTGGTTAGTGGCTGAATTCCCACCGCGGTGGCCCGGGTTCAAACCCGGCTCTATTAAGTGGGATTTGTGGTGGATAAATGGCGCTGGGGTACGTTTCCTCCGAGTACTTCGGTTTCCTCTGCCAATCTTCATTCCACCAAATTCTCCATCATAATAATCACCCGGGGCAAGTACAATAAACCAATCAGTGGCCGCCGTGCCGAGTGGACCCAACTGGACTCCACCCCACACTATGCGAATTAAAACAATTTACTTATTCATGGAGCTGAGCCCTTCTGGAGAAGCCGTCAATCCTGCAGCTACTCAAGAATTTTCCAGTATTTTGTGGAACCCGAAAGTTCATTACCGTGTTCACAAGAGCCTTCGACTGTCCCTATCCTGAGCCAGATCTATCCAAAACATACCATCCTATCCATATACTACCACAGTCAATAAGTTCGTGGAATGGACGCAAAGCGTCGTTGCAATGTACTACAGCGGATAGGTTGAGGCACGATATGATGCCCTGTCGGTTCATCTCTCGTCACAGCAAGAGGCAGTTGTGTGCAAACAGTGTTAAGTAGAACCACGATCTCTATTGTGAACTGCAGCTAAATGCAAGTGGTGGAAATAAAAAATATGGAAGTTTTAACAATGGGCAAACATCAATTTCTGTCAAAAACTAAGCAAATCCCCTAGCGAAACGTTTGGCTGTTGCTACACGACAACGCCCCTGCACATCGCTCTGTTCTTGTCCAAGATGAACTGGCAAGGCAACAGGTCACCCTTTTGCCACACCCTCCGTACTCACGTGATCTCGCACCCTGCGATTTCTTTCTCTTTCACAGCTTGAAAGCAAAGCTACGTGATCGTAGATTTCGGTCGTCCGAGGAGGTCGTCATTGCCACTTACATTGCCATGTTACAGTGTAACCTTATAAAAATGTAAGTTCATGCAGCTGTTAACTTAGCGTAACATCAGAAGTGATGGGAGTCACAATTTAACAATGCTAAAACGTTGGGCCCTATTGCGGCGATCCCAAAAATGTAGAATGATACTCACTTAACTGCAGGTTCACCGGAAAAAAGCATATAAGCGTAAGAGGAATTTACTCTACCAGAATAAAGCTCTGAGAGGAAGGGGGGTTTGCCACAATATAGACGGAGTTTCGATATACGAGAGGAACAGTAAGGATTATTCCTTTCGCCATAGCTGTGTCCAGACCGCTTCAGGGGCCCACTGACCTGCATCCAGTGCCGACGTTAAGAATATATGGATATTTATTTCGATCCCCGTATATATTTTTGGCCGTGTGTAAGCAAAGGGGCAACTTCTTATTTTTTTGTTTATTGGGGGGTGAAGTCCAGCTGGGTCCACTCGGCACGGTGGCCACTGTTTGGCCTATTGTAGCCTGCCCCGGGTGATTATGATGATGGAGAATTTGGTGGAATGAAGATTGGCAGGGGAAACCGAAGTACTCGCAGAAAACCCGCCCCAGTGCCACTTTGTCCACCACAAATCCCACTTGACCAGACCCGGGATCGAAAGTGGGCCGCCGACCGTAGGCTTAGTTCTGCCGCTAGGTAATTCTTTGGCATTTCAAAAGGAAAAATACCCAATGAACGCTGTATATTTTACGAGAACGTACTAACACATAAATTTGTAATCCCATGCATATAGCAGTGCTAGTGCTGCTCACACCTCAGAAGTTTGTACAGCCGCCGCGTTGCTACTGATGAAGATGGCAAGTAAAATTCATTATGGTATACCGAGCTACAGACAATACTGCATGATGCTGATACCAATTTTCAAGAAATTGTCATTTTACTTTTAATTTACTAGGACGGACAGATAACACGGTAAAGTAACTGGTTGAAGCACTACGCTACAAGCCGGAAGGTCACGGGTTTGATTCCCGATGGGGTCATTGGATTTTTCAATTGACCTAATCCTTCCAACCGCACTATGGCCTTGGGGTCGACTCAACCTCTAACAGAAATTAGTACCAGGCATATTCCTGGGGGTAAAGAGCGGCCGGCGCATAAGGCTGACAAACTTACCGCCATCTGTGAGACGATTGTCTAGATAAAACGTGGGAACCTCGATGTCTCACAACCCTATGGGTCTCCACGGCTTTACCTTTCAGTTCGGGCAGACACAAGAACGTGGCGCTTCTTTAAAAACTAAAAGAAGTTTTGTCAAAAATACCTCAACAAATGAATAATTAGAAGGAAGAAGCACAAAATTCGGATCCTAATTCCGCAATGCTTGTCTCAGCTTCATCGGTGAGTTGTAAGGACGCCATCAAGGGAATCCATAAAGTGCAGGCAGTCCCTCCCATTGTCTTCACACCAAGATGGAAAGTTATGTTTCCCGTAATAATTTTTGTTAGCCATAAATTCTCATCAAGAGAGACGATAGCCGAGCAAGGGAGCCGTGCGGCATGCGCTGTAGGAGGGAGTACTAAGTGCCCTGGTCTATATTTTGACACACATTAGACCATACGACAGCACAGCATATACTTCGCTTAATATTTAACAGGGCAATAAAGTATGAAGTAAGCCGAAGCACGTAATGGGGGTAGTAAAAGTTTTCCGCACAGAATTTATCAATTTTTTTTCTCTTGTCCCTTTTAATGTCTACGTTTCATTATTACTTGCGGTGTCCATTATAAATCTTTATTGTGGATGTAAACCTTACTAATTATTAGTCTGCATTTCCTCCAACACTGTGCAGAAATACTCGACTGAACTGCTTTTATCCAAGCGCCATTACTTATAAAGTGTTTAAATTTTATGCCAAAAGGTAACTTGGAACAAGCTGTACAGCTATTAGACATAGAATGATAATTATATTCATGAAATATTGGTATAAAGTAATAAGACACGTAATTACCACTTAATTCTGTTGTTATTACGTGACCGTAAACAGAAAGTTTGCTTCACTTCAGGCAATCTCAATTTCCAAAGTGCGCAAACTCCGCTGAACAGCCTAATAGCAAACCAAATAAGCCAGGAAAAATCCCATGAACTTACCAAGAAGCTCTACTCAAGCACAGGTTCGGATTTCTGGTTTTAACATTTAAGTCTCCAAACCCAAATAAACAAAACTGAAAGCGGAATGCGGACCCCAAAGGAACACAGCACATTCTGGACACGGAATCAATTAGCCGACCGAAATCGGTCGGTGGGTCTGCTAGTATGTGGGTCGGTTCGACATTTCGTTCGATTCCTCGGAATTTCATATAAACGAAGAGAGACGCCTTCGTCCACAATTTGGACACGAAATGGAGGAATATTTTATCACTGGAGAACAGAACAAAGTGACGAAATAAAAACAATTGAAATTTTAAACGCTTATGAAAGGAGCCTGACATCATGGTTGATGAATGGTTGAGGAGAGCAGGGTTACTTCCCTAGGCAACGAGAGAGGTTCCCGCGACAACGGCTAGGAATCAGAACGCATCCATTGCTATACAACGGCTAGGAATCAGAACGTATCCATTGCTATACAGCAGCTAGCAATATCCAGCGGAATTAACCCTCCGACAAGGTGTTCCTTATGCTGTCCGTGGACAAGTTATAAGAGTCAAACGTCGGAAAGAGACCAAGAGGGTTTGTATTTTACCTTAGAACAGAAGAGTTCTCCGACAAGAGACCAAGAACAGTTGAGCTCCAAGCAGAAGACACTTCACCAATATAGCGGAGCAGAAGTGTTGTAACGTTGGAGAAGAAACGTCTAAAGGACGCTATAAGTTGAGAATAACTGTAAGTGGAATGTAAAAGTGGCTGTCCAGTAAAGGTATTCCTTCAAATCCGAGAACCCACACAATTTCTTGTCGCGTTGCCTAGCAAACACGCAACAGTACTTTCAATAAGAATGTGACACTAATAAAGGGAATGAAACAGACTTTCTACTCGTACNTGTGGTGCACACCACAGTAATACTGGGCTCGAGTGCTGAAATTCTGGATTGTTTCAGAATGAAATTACAAGAAATTACGTATTATTGCCACTTCTGGAATACTCTTTTTCTGGGAACTCAGAGAAGCATTAGACGAACTTCAGTCCACATCAGAGGATCCTGCCTGATCGAAACATGTCCTCATTCTTGAAGTTCAAAATTTCGTCATTGTGTTCAAGAAATCCGTTGTGGGTCCCTGTCCTGAACCGGTTCAATTCAGACCTTCCGTGTACGATCTCCCACTATCACAGAACGGGCAACACGCTTTCACACCCATGTAACTGCTAAGGCATGTAGGTCTACAACTGTTAATAATGTCCGTTCATTTGCTATTGAAATGCGTTACGCGCTGCGCGCACGTGCGTGTCTACACGCTCACGCGCGAGGTCAGTAATCGGTCGAGGAATTCTGCAGCGCCCTCAAAAAGCATTACGCATTCATCACGTGTATTGACGTTGGAACATCTCTATCCGCTTATATGCAAACACACTACAAACCTAATCGTTTTATCGCCCGCGCGCAGGCGCCTATCAACATCCCAGAGCACTGGGTTCGATTCATATTTTAATGCCGTGTCCGAAAGTTTTTGGCCACAGAGTATTTAAACCCTGTCAAATGCATTGTAGTGGGGTGCTCCCAGTCTCCTACCCAATGGATACGGGGGGGGCTCTTCCCCTGGAGTAAAGCGGCAGAGGCGCGAATCTGACCACTCATCTCCAACTAGTGTCGAGGTCAAGAAAATGTGGATCTATACATCTACTCCACCATGCGCGTTTATGGCGCAGTGCTTAATTAGTTAAGCACAAGGACAACTTTTCCTTTTCACCATGTGTAACGACCAGTAGGTAAGTAAGTACAGCAGAGGTGGCACTAGTGTCTGAAATGCTTAATTTTTTGTCAAATGTAATGCAGTGAAACAAAGTAAAACTAAGAAAGCAGTCTTCTGGATTGTGGCACCGTGTAGATGTGGTGTTAACCGACGTTTCGGAGGAACACGGTAATGAATCTTCTGGTTCAATAAAATGCTGGGAGACTCTTGAGTGGCTGCACAATTGGCGGTTTCTCAAGAAGGGCTCAGCTCCGTGAGTAAGAGAGTAAGTTGCTAAAAAAATAATAATGGAACCCAAAAACCAAATTTCTGGCCTCTGCATGTATCAGAAGAGCGCATTTATTGCTTACTAATCAACTACATCCACTATATTGCTCCTTCAGTCAAAATGAGAGGATGATCGTAAATTGTAGCTAGAGATGTTTATGAAGAAGGCGGTTGTGGCCCATTTTACGGCATAAGTCCACCAATTTTCTGAATGAAATGAAGCAAATGGCCACTAATGCAGTGCGGGTTGTATAGCTCCAGAATTAGTGGAATGCAGGTAAATACGACAACGAATTATTGGCATATCAATAAAATGAGCGACTTTATCACCAATTTCACCGACGGCAAACAAAAAGATGATTGATTATAGCGTCGAAAAATAAACGACACATCAATCATTCAGAGTAAACGTGTGTATACGTACAGCGCCGTGCCCAACAGTTGAGTCCGGCTGCCAGCACAACACACATCATAACGGCACAGACACGCAAGTGCATGACAGTTCGTGGCGTTATGGGTAGTGACACAAGAGATGCACACGGAATCTTCATGATGAACTTAAACGTTTAGGATGACAGACAAAGACCTACTGTCCAATGAAGACGTGTATAACAAAGAAAGTGGAGAAATAAGACGGTTACAACGCATTACGTAGTGTTGCGACTGCGCAGGAAAGGGGAGCCGTGGGAGATTGTGAAGGACATGGGCCGACCTGCAGCTGCAGTTTTACATTCATAGGCTGCGGTATGCTTGCTGAAACTTCCTCTTACAACCGGATCTGATTTAATAAATTGTGCTAAAATAAAGAGAATTGCTTATTTTATATAAAATATATGTAGACCTATTCTGTGTGGGTGTGAAACTTGGTATCTGACATTAAGGGAGGAACATAGAGTGAGGGTGTTTGAGAACAGGGTGTTGAGGAGAATATTTCGACCGAAGAGAGATGAAGTGACAGGAGGTTGGAGAAAACTGCATAATGAGGAGCTTCATAACTTGTACTCTACTCCAAGTATAATTAGAATGATCAAGTCAAGGAGGATGAAGTGGGCAGGACATGTAGCACGAATGGGGAGAAGAGGAATGCATATAGGATATTGGTGGGAAAGCCAGAAGGAAAGAGACCACTGGGAAAACCAAGGCGTAGGTGGGTGGAAAATATTAAAACTGATCCTAGAGAGATAGGATGGGATGTTATGGATTGGATGGTACTGGCTCAGGATAGGGATCAGTGGAGGGCTCTTGTGAACAGGGTAATAAACCTTCGGGTTCCATAAAATACTGGGAAATTCTTCAGTAACTGCAGAATTGGTGGCCCTTCAAGAAGGGCTCAGCTCCATAAGTAAGCAAGTAAGTAAGTAAGTAAGGCCTATGCTGTGACCGTACATAATTCACCTCAAGATTTCTACATCAGTAAATTAAATAGTTATAGTCATAACAGAAAGACGACTTCTGAACTGGTAGCTTCTAAAGCTTGCCTAAATAAGACCACGGTTTTTGTTCTTTCTTAAATGTTCTTGCATTCAAGAACAGAGCTATGACTTTCCTTTAAAACGACGTATAGTGTTTTCTAGGAAGGTTTTTTTGCTTTTTATATTTCTACATGGTTAACAGCTATGTATTTCTGAAAGAAAAATAATGATAATTTTTTGTGCTTGTGGCCAGGGTTGGCACGAGCCTGAATGTGGCCCAAAAGGACGAAAAGTGTTGCCACAACTTCTTATCCAATCCTTATATATTAGAGAAATGTGAGTGCTGGTATTGACTGGATGCCTTTGGCTCAGNTTAACACCACATATACACGGTGCCAAATCCCAGAAGACTGCTTTCTTCACAATAAGGAACCTTTGGGTTCCACAGAATTTTGCTAAATCCTGAGTAACTGAGCGACTGTCGACTTTTCATGAAGGACTGGACTCCGTTTAATTAATTTTCATTGGGTGCATCCTGTTGTGTTCATTATATAAAAATCTTTATTAGAAACCGTTGCAACACAACGAGACGGTCGACGTAGAATTAGTTAAGTGAATATTTAAAGAAGTAAAATAGAAGTTTGCCATCTGATTTAATGCGGAGTGAACAGATTTGAAACAATGTCCTTACATCTGCATTAAAATTAACAGTTTTTGAAAATGTTATCAGTATCATTTTCTTTTATGTCTCATTTTTGTATTTGGAATTCTCTCCTTTATCTGAGGTTCGTTGTCCCTCGAATAAAGAGAAGAAAGCAATTTCAGCAACCTGTATTTCGTTCTCCCTCGCTTTTGTTCCTACAACCTATATTAATTCTGACTAGACGCTTAACTGTCGATCAATGATGAATTTCCTGCCTGGGCAAATTCCTTTTCTTTCATGAAATTAAAATTATAATTTTGCAGCAAGTTTCACAATGCAAATTCCGTGTGCAATTATTCCACTGGGCTGTGTGTATATTGAGAGACGATAGAGCGATGTAGAAGTCCATCAAAATTCAGTCATTAGCCAAACAAAAGTTCTATAAACTTTGCGTCCGTCTTTGCATTATTTGCATTTCGTTTTAAAATGAACCGAGAAGATATCGTAATCAAGCCAACAGAAGCGTAGTGCATTCTGGGAAGCCATCGTCAGTGCTAGAGGAATTGTTTGGGAACACTACCAAAAACAGACACTGCCGTGACATCGTCCTACGAGAATGTTGATTATCGTTGATTAAATTTTAGATAATTTAACCTTATAGTTTTATATTTCTACTGCCAGTATTTCCTCTATTTCAAGAAGCGAAATCAATCGTTAAACATCGTGTAATGTTTCAGCTGTGTGGGCCCTAAGAGATGAAGCCGCACTGAAATGGGGAAATGAAGTAGAAAAAACAAAACAAACAACTCCGTGGTTTTAGTCCGAAAGCGAACTATACCGACCGAGCGACCGCCAATTGTTGGCGAAGTTAGTGCAAACTTCAGCGGATAGATGGTGTCACGTGGTCAGCGTAATGGATCCCCACGGCCGTTAATCTCGGTTTTCTAGACCGGAGCCGCTGTTTCCTTGAAATAGCTCCTCAATTATCATCACGAGGCTGACTGGACTCCGTTCTCAGAAAATCTGGTAAAGTCGGGAACAGAACCCGGACGTCTGGATCCGTAGCCAGGAACTGTGACCACCAGACCATAGAGGCGGTCGAAAGGAAGTAGAGGGAACAAGAAAGGAAGTATCATACAGAAGGCATAATTTCTCTGAGACTTTATTACGTGTTTCGTGTAGGATAACCCGCGAACACGTTCGTACCCAAAATGAAGAGGAATAGAAAGATAAAGGCTACACCAGAGAATCCAGTTTCAAACCACGGAGGGGCCGCATTGCACCTCAGGCATCTACCCATGCGCCGCAAGGAAGAAATGAATTTTTGCAGTGTACAAGTTCAGAAATCAGCCCACAAATGTCTGCAAGATTGTAACCATATTTCGTATGACACTGAAGTCATATTAATTCGCATTCTTTGAAGTAACATGTGATATAAACTGAAAAATATCATTGAATATTTAGTAACCACTTCCAAGAACACTTTGGACAAGATTCGCTGCAGTTTTCAAAGAGGAGGAAGGCATTAACATGTTCTAGGGAGAAGAAACGCAGTCGTAGGCCGCATAAAGCCACTTCGGCCCGCGTGTCATTAATTGGACGGCTTTGGGCTATATCAATGTAGTTCACAAAGTATTCTTTCTGATTAGACACATCTCAGTACCCTTAATGTAAATTTGTGGAAGATATAAGTACTTTCTCTTTTGAATACGGCAATGAATATTTGGGCCCAATAAAATGTTGAAAAATTCTTGACTTGATGAGCAATTATTAGCTTCTCAGGAAGGAGTCTGTCCCATTTACCTACTTATTTATGACTTCACTTGTTAACACGTAATGCCACATTGCCTGGACCCATACATTTGTATTCCTCATAGTCTTCATATGTAAAATCGTTTCAGACAGAAGTTGTACAGCCTGAATCTTAAAGAATATATATTTCTGTTTGGTCTTGGCGCCATTTTCTTGTATGACAGTTCGTTATCTGCGAAAAATGATCCAAACAAATTTCTGTTTCAGGTGAATCAGTAGTTATATTAACCTGATATGTGCAAAAATTGAATTCGTCACAGAGCTTACAGCCTTGATCCGCTATACGATAAATCCTTTCAATCTTCCACATCGGTCTCCTCAATGTATCACGGATTAGGTTCTCTGATCTGGTCCGATTCACAATTAATTCCGAAAAGACAAATTTTTTAGGCATTATATGGCACACCTGTGTGGGGGATCGGACCGTCGCATTGCCTTAGGTATGCTTACGTTCCCCTACCAAGATTCTAAACTGTGAGGCCAGTGCATGAGCAGTTCGAAACCGTACCCGCCTCGGACAGCGCGATACTTTAACTGGAGAACTGTGTATGCTTCTGGAGTTGCAACTTGAGGTTCTACAGATCCTTCCTGTTAACTGTCTATTTCATAAATTATGCGCAATGAATGCGGAAATAAGACATGTCTTCATAATGTAACGTGGATGAACACAACGTTGCTAGGTAACTGACCGTTAAACACATCGCAACCGAATACACGCAAGGTAACAATGAGAGTGCGGGGTTTTCTATGCGGTCGGCGCCATGACCGTTACTATGCGATCGCTCGGTAAACACGTTCGAGCAGTATAGGCTGTTTTCTGCGTGGTCAGTGTGGAGGCTATATAACGGCAGTTAGGGACAGATTAGATTTCAGTACTTGGGAGTGTCTGAGAGTATTTGAGAGTTTTTAAGTGTTTATGTCACAGCCAGAAGAAGTTCATCGTGTGCAGACTTGGCGTGTGATTGGAAGACTTTAATTATATGTAATACTTGGAGTGACCTGAAGCGCTGGTTCCTGTGATTTAAATGCATTACCAAGGAAGGAGTAGAGTTGTGTTCGTGTAACAGCGAATTATGAGACGTATGTATATCAGCGATAGCCTGCATTTTAAGTGTAATTAAAAGAGAGTGTGTTAACAAGCTGCTAATAAATCCAATTATCCGAACTAGAACCCGTCATTTCGTCATGCGTACCCCCTACACATGACAATATTATGATTGTGGCCATAGATTGCAGCACATATTTCTGGCATGTGAGCGCTTTTTCTTAATTAATATAACAATTAACAACTACGTTCTAAATAATGACAAACGTGAATTTCTGCTGGCATGCCTTCACAAACAGAACTCCTGTCGTGTACGAGTTGAGCAACATAACGCTACATTTGTAAAACGCCTGTGGCGAAGAAACAGAGAAAAACTGTTTTCCTTCTGTAATTACGTTAGCCAGTAAATTGTCGTCCGGGTTCTGACATAATTGTGCACTTGCCTGATTCCAAATATAACACGCCCGGTAAAGCAGAAAAGTAGCATAAATCTTATTCTTGTGGTTGGTCTGCAAACACAATTTTAATTACCACATGTTTCGTTGAACTTTTCATTTACTTATCTAAAGAAAAACATGAAAATAACAAAATGATTCTTCCTGAAGAAAATGTTAATTTGATTCTTTCCAGAACTGCTTTCTTGTCTTGTGAAAGAGACAGACATTCTTTGGGCTATAATTTAAACAAAATTTACTTTATTCCTTGCAGACACTAAGCTGCTTCCCCTGTTTCTATGCAACCTGCTTCATTTATCGGTAAATTCTGTTGAGATCGTTGGGTTATGATGGAAATAAACCCATGAAGTTCTTTGTAAAAGTAAAAATATAAAAAGTAAATGTTTCTCTGTAACAGGCCGTGGAGGCCCATAAGTTTGTGTGATGTTGAGGTTCCCACATTTTCTAGACAATTGGCTCACAGATGGCGGTGAGGTTGTCAGCCTTACGCCCCGGCCGCCCTTTACCTCAGGAATATTCTTGATACAGACTTCTGTTAGAGACTGAGTCGACCCCAGAGCCATAGTGCGGCTGGAAGGATTAGGTAAATTAAAAATATCCACCACATCGGAATTCGATCCTGCGACCTTCCAGCTTATAGCATACTGCCTCAACCAACTACAGTAGCGCGTGCCCCCTTAAGTTCTTTGTATGTAATAATAAATTTAATACGACAATCTGTACTTTTTTTAATTCACTTAGTGGGAGGTGGAGTCCAGTTGGGTCCACTCGGCACGGCGGCCACTGATTGGCCTATTGTAGCCTGCCCCGAGTGATTATGATGATGGAGAATTTGGTGGAATGAAGATTGGTAGGGGAAACCGAAGTACTCGCAGAAAATCCGCCCCAGCGCCACTTTGTCCAACACTTCACTTCACCAGACCCGGGATCGAACCCGGGCCGCCGCGGTGGGAAGCCAGCGACTAGCCTCTTGAGCTATGGTGCAGCCATTACAGTCTGTGTTAGTCGAATTCACCAACCAAACACACAATTAAGGAATATATATATATACGTATATATATTAGACCGAGCAGTTTAAACTAAAAAAGGAAGAAAGATATAGAGAAACAGAAAAAAAAGATGCCGTAGGCCTACTTTAAAATTAATCACGAAATGAAGCAGTCACAAAACATTACCGAATATTCATAACTTCCCTGAAGCTGACCGGATTTCATCGCTGAGATTAGAACCCTAAGATCGCGGAATACGAGACCAGAATACCAGTCACTGCCCAACTAGGTTCGGTTATAAATTATACATTCGCCATGTTTATATTGAAGGAGCGTACGTGTTTTGCTTTCCGACATTAAATTTACATCTATTTTTACGGTTAATATATTGCACAGTTTAGCCGGTAACAGTTTCTTACGAATAGTGAAGGTTGTTTAGAAATACCTTCACAGACTCCACGAACATAACAAAATTACCCATGAGTTCGTGGCTAATTAATAAGAAAATATAATAATAAAAGACAACTAAGTCGGTATTACGACTAAGTTACAGGCTGGAAAACAAGGGTTCGATTCCCGGCCGGGGCAAACAATTATCTTGTCTATCGGCTCTGGAGCCTATATAGCATCCAATCCCGGGGGTTAAGTGGCCAGAGCGTGAAGCTAACCACTGACTTCCATCTGATGCCGAGATCAAAAATTGTGGAACTATCTCTCCACTCCTCACTCCATTCTATGATTAAGTGCAGGGATAAATTCACCTTTACCTTTACATAAGTACGTGAGTGGACCTTAATATTGGTTAATACCAGTGAATGCTAGTGACCTGCCGCCCAGTCTTTTCTACGTAATTCATATTTCAAAGCAATGAGTCTGAACAGACACCCATATTTGTGTAGGAGGAACACAGTGGCTCTAACGGCAAAGTCCTTTTGTACAGAGCTAACGCTACGTAATTCTGGTTACAGTTTCGATCTGTATGTAGCTTAACGAAAAGCGTAACTGCAACTTGTAAAATCAAAAGGTTTTGGGAAGAAGTTGTGAAGTCTAACTTCGTTGAAATGCAGGTGGCATTAACAGGAACTATAAACTACTAACTGATTGCTAGTGCAGTTTGCACCCGGGCAAGTTTCAACTGAACTGCATATGACAGATCTAACTTCGAAGCTTCCGAACATTTCCGGATTGGAAACTGCGAAATGAAATGGCCGAGACTTCAAGCAGGTTGCGAAAAATAAAAAACTGGAGGTTATAGAGGGGTCGGCCACCTCTGAAGAGGGAAAAGAGGCTGCACACGAAGTAAAAGCAGGATAGGGGGGAACATCGTCCACTCCAAGAGTTATGGCCCCCACTGTTGGAAGAAAGAGAGAGAGAAAGAAGGAAAAAGAAAAGAAAATTGGATGATGGAGATACACCTGGATTTACTGGCACCTTAGCAGTAAAGCGCTCGGGACGAGCTGGCCTTAAGGAGGGAGCGGTGGTAGCGGTTGGAGAACACTCGCCGCAAGAGGAGCCGAACCACAAGAAGACGCAACGAGTAGGAACCGTCGGAAAAGAAGGGACGGTGATACACCGCTAGGCTATTTGGGACGAATAGCCTTAAGGAGTGAGCAATGTAACGTGGATGGCCGGAGCGTTTCTAAGCAACGACCTATAAGCAACCTTCAGTCGCGTAAGCGCACTTAGCAATAGGGTGGATGGTTATAGCTCGTTGCTAGGCAACAGTCAAGCGCGCCAATGGGCTGGCGAGATCGCTATCACGTGACTGGCTTTCTATGGAGTCCTTACTGCGACCGTTGATATGCCACTGTTCGGTGAGCGCTGTGTTTTCTGTGGGGTCCGTGCCGAAGTCTTATAAGAGAATTGAATTAAGCGTAATAAAGTCAGTCGTAAGCTGGAAGCGCAAACTGGAACCAGGAGTACAGAAGAATACAGGTCAGCCTGTGAAGATTTAACGTGTGATTTGAAGGCTTTATGAGAGCTATAGGGCAATGGTATTGGGAGTGTGTGATTTAGTGAGACTGTTATAGTTCGTGTGTTTTAATTGCAGTACCAGGAGAGGACTATTGTGTGTGTAACAGTGAATTATGAAGTGTAAATCAGCGATAGCGCTGTATTGCCTGTATTTGAGTGTGATTAAGAGAAATTGTAGCCGAGGTGCTAATAAATCCAATCATCCGAAATAGAACCCGTCATTTTTGTCGCGCGTACGACCCTACACGTGACAGTATTCATAGTAATAACAATTATCGTATAAAATATTTCCTACAATTCTAGATAAGGAAATTATACATCTACTTTCAAAGTTTCTCATGTGCTATATAGCTTCAACGATTCGATATTTATTGCTGTCAATTCGCAAGACAAATATAGATTTCGGTTAGGTGCCATGTTGTTCCGTATTTTGCAAAACCAAACTGAATGTGAGCTGTAAATATCAACGAAAATTTAACTTCCTGCCGGGTGGAGATTAGTGGTCAGCCCCAAGTCTGCTGTTGGGGGGGGGGGGACCTAGGTCCCTGCAAATGGCAGCAACATGGCAACACTGCATAATATTTAATTGAATGGCAATAACTAACTAATCGTTGTAACCTGACATGTCAGGTGTGCACAGTAACGCCATAAACGCTTCAACAGATTCAGTTGTGAGGCAATTCTGTGTGGGTCTATCAGTTCTCTACCGTGTTACAGAAGAGCTTGGTACAGGGGACATATACACAGTTGAGAGTCATCTCAGTTATCACGAAACTCCTTGTCTCTATAGAAAAGAAACATTTTTAACGTAGATCGTATGGGGAGAAACGAGAAAGGTATTAAATATTTTGGTCGAAACTCCTGGAAACACTCTTTTAAAGCGAAAGGGAAACAATGGAGAACAATGTTATAGAGAACCAAATGAGCGTATAATATGGTTTCAAGTGTAATTACTGAGGTTTGGGACTTGTTCCATTGTCCGGAATTGTAGGTAATGGAGGACACCTACTCAGCTGGGTCCCTTAGAAAGAGCTAATCTCCAGTGATTGAGATTAGCTCTATCTAAGAGGCCCAACTGAGTAAGTGTCTTCCTTTTCCACCTGAAGATGGAAACAGATCCAGTTTCCTCAACTTCGTGTCCTCTATTACCTACAATTCCGGACAATGGAACAAGTCCAAAAACCCAGTAATTCTGTGTCATCCACCATCGTCAGAACCCTTTAGAATCTAATTGTATCAAGTGGTTCAGCATAGGTTGTGCCATCTTAATGCTTCAGTGCAGTATTAGACCCCTGAAGAAATAAATAACCTTGAATCCGAAATATGATATACAATTAAGTCTCCACGCAGTGTTCTCTCAGGCTTGTTTCAGCCATAAAGCGGTCATTATAATATTATTATAGGCAGAGACTCCTTTCGTTTTAACGAGAACCGCGTGATATTTATCCTGGTATGTCATAAAGATTCCAACGGATACAAGTCCCCCTAAACACGCACAAGTTTCGAATAACTCAGCCAGCTCCCCTGCTTAAAAATAATATTAACAAAAAAAAAACTTTTATGGCTTAATTGTTAAGTAACAAAGAATAGGATCGATTGTGCTACCTGTAGAATATTATAACTTGTTTTTCTTGTTTTAAACTCCTCAGTGTTGACTGAAGGGCTGTCGGTACGGGATGTCCATCTGAATGTTTTGCTTGAAATCTAAAGAGAAATGTCTGATCACAGAAAGGAGGGTCTATAATTTTAAATTAGCTTTCATCACTTCAGACTGGTATACGCCTGTGTTATAGGTTCTGAGCAGGATTGTGAGAATGTAGTTGCTGCATGTTGTATTCCACTAAACAAAAGTAAGCTTCAAGAAGTTCTACTGCATCCGGCGCACTGTGACAATCACGGGCTCACTTTCCTCCACCTGTGCACTTTACATGAAGTAGAAAAGTAAATACAAAAAAATGGCGTCGTGTCCGTCTGTCGATCTCTCCCTTCGTTCACTTCACCTCACGAATTACTATCCGTATTCAGGCTGGGTCGCTCGTGTTTTGCAAGATATATCATAAAAATCGTAGAGAGACCTTACTGTCACGTGTAAGTGGGGTACGCGTGACGAAAATAACGGGTTCTACTTCGCATGATTGGCTTTATTAACGCCTTCTTTACAGACACCCTGAAGTACAGACAATATAGAGCTATCGCTGAGTTACACAATTTACAGTTCACCGCTGCACACGCACTGGGATTCTTATTTTCCATTATTCGTCCCCTAGCAAAGGATCTCAACATGGAAACCAGCACTGCAAATTACTACGAAGTCTTTTTGCCATTTCTTGTTCAATCGGCCTGGAACCTCGGGACCAAACTAAAAACTCTCCTAGACTCTTGACTACACTACACTACACTGTACTCTGTATTCTGCACTAATATAACCTACAACAGGTCTCCGTTATACAAGCTCCTCACGGACAACACAGAAAACACAGGTCAAGTGATTCTTAGCCAGCAATGATTTTTGCCTAGCAACGAGCTATAACATTCATCCACCGAGACACATTTTCCACTGTTTCACGTTGGAACCTCTTTACCGAGTCGTTGCCTACAAATTTCTTGAGCAAATCCGTTACACTATATTTTGTTAATAACGTCCAAATTTAACTCATATTCACATAAAAATTAAATCGAAATTTTTCCTTTCATTTAAAAACTATTCATCGCACAGAAATTTAGAGCATAAAAATATAGAACTGGCATACATTTCTGATCAGTAAATACAGGGGGGGGGGTCTGGTTCTGCTTCTGCGGTCTGGTGCAAGTATGAATGCCACAACTTTCACTCATTTATGTCAAGCTCATAGGCCTGCGTGTCCCAGAAAGGTGGCTCCTTCTGACGGACCAAATAGAGAGGGTTCCATAATTTTACCTGATAGTGGAAGTATAGCCAGCCTACGAAACGTCAAAATTTTCAGTAAAAACGACACGATGGAAAATGGTCAACATAGTTTCTCTTTAACATAACAAGCAGTCATATAAAATATATAAATATCTTATTATAATTTACAAGTCTAATTATATACACTTTTCGATGTGGAGAGCACGTAGCTTCTGGGATGTTACGCTGTGCAGTCTGGTAGATACCAACGTTATGAAGGAAGTTGTTGCCTCCGTACTTAGGACAGAAGAGTATGCTGCAGGCTCCCTTGAAACTTCGGTTTATATCCACCAGGCTACGCGGCGTTACATCCGGAAACCAATTCTCTTCTCATTTACTTCCGTAAAGGTAAAGCTTTCCCTGTACAGACCGTAGAGGCCCATAGAGTGGTGAGACGTGAAACCTCCCACATTTTCACTAGACAATCGTCTCACAGATGGCGGTAAGGTTGTCAGCCTTACGCGGCGGCCGTCCTTTAGCCCCCAGGAAGATTCCTGGTACTCATTTCTGTTAGAGGTTGAGTCGACCCTTGGGGCATAGTGAGGCTGGAAGGATTAGGTAAATTGAAAAAAAAATCCCTCATCGGGACTCGAATCCGCGACCTTTCGGCTTGTAGCATAGTGCCTCAACCAACTACGCTACCGCGTTCCCCCATTTACCTCCATGAGAACGTTACACCTCATACGGAAAGTGATTACTAACTCTCTGGAGTAAGAGGTTTGTAGGTGCGATGAATGAACATCGGTGTCAGTGGGCAATAGTAAGATATGTTCCCCATTGGAGTGCACATTCCCACTACTGTCAAGTAAATACACGCTGATGGTGTCATCATGCGAATGCGCCTGCCTCCCAGGAACGTCAGGACCATCTCACGAACTGTCATGAGACTAGCACGAACATCAATGCGATGGGAGACGCCACCGTAACACCCTTCAGATTGCCTGCAGTCAGCACCGAGTTGGCTGGTGCAGCGGCGAAGTTGTGGACTTGTACGCAGGAGGTGGCTGTTCCAATTCCCGGACGGGACACCGGCAGTCACTACCGAGATTTTGTGTGGGTTTTTTCAAACCCTCCATGAAAATTCCGGAACAATACCTCGGGTAGGTCGCGACCACTTTTTCCCATAAGCATTTGCAATTCATCGTCGATCGTGGTAAAATTCGGCGCTGTATATTCTAAATACGTACCAACAGCGTAGTAAAGGAAACCACAAATCTACAGCACATTTTATGTGGTAAGATATTTTTAAAAAATAGGAGACGTTTCTTCTTGTGGTTTCTTCATGTAATAACTGAAATAACAACGTGGTAGCTGAATCGAATGTATATTTAGTTTTCTTTCTTGCATCAATAATTAATGAACCATTCACAGATTGAGGGTGTTTAATAACAGGAAGCTGGAGAGAATATTAGAATTTAAAGAGTGACGCAGTAACAAGGCCGTGAAGAAAACTGCATAACAAAGAGCTACATAATTTATACTAGTCATTGTCAAAGTATGTTCTTCGTTATTTGGCATTCCTCTTTGGTTTGGTGTTGATATTTTACGATAAAGAAATTGTTCCAAACTTGATTACACTAGAATTTTTCTTCATACCACCTTATCGTGGTGAGAGGGTTTGAGTATGCCAAGGACCAGCGGTAGCGTAGCTACTGGCAGGGCCTCCCTTGCTGAACAGGTCAAAGGGTAGGAATCAGACGAAGAGAGACACCGAAAACTGATGTCGGAAGCAGCGTCATCAGCAGCGACTTGAAGCACAGAGCAAATGATGCTCGAGATAGTTCAAGTTCGTATAGCAACAGGCGTGACCAGAGTGGTTTGAACGGCTGCTGTACTGCGATGTGGAAAGCAAATGGAAAAACTACCACATTATCACTTTTCCTGGATAGTCTCTTTCCAAAAACAGAAGATCGCATTAAGTGGAGGAACTGTTTTGGAAGAGACTGTGGACCTGTTGTCTGCCAGATTACTGATGAATGAATGAATGAACAAAATTACATTCGCCAGACACCTTTTATTGTGGCCATCGTAATTTGGACTAATCAGAATTAACCAGTATTATTATATGAAACAATTTTGAGAAAAATGTATATCTGGACATCATATATATATATATGATGTCCAGATATACATTTTTCTCAAAATGGCCATATATATATATATATATAGTATATATTATAGTTTAGCCTGTATTTGGCCGATATAAACAAAAAAATTAAATTCGCCAGACAAATTTTATTGCGGCCATCGTACTTTGAATTAATCGAGATACATGCAGGAATTTCGAAAAGAATAACTACTCTCTCGTATGTTCATGTCATGCAGTCCATACAAAGAACATATGAACATTGTTACTGAAATAACACTGATTTTCGCTTATACCACGATATTGCATTTGCACGTTGCAATATGTAAGTTAAATTAGAGCAATGTGGTGTAAGTAAATGTACTAACCATAACAGTAAGTACACTAAGCAATCAGACTTCAGATCTACCGGTCTTGCTTCTGTGACGTTTACATTGCATTTTAATTCCAGTACAATTCTCTTATAGAGAAACGCAACAAACACAAACATTCCGTTATTTTTTGGCAGAGTTGGTTTTTCGAATTAATAGTTACTAGGAGAGCAGTCTTTATTTAGTCCAATCATGGAGTGTCTCAGGTGCCATTTCTGCTCGAAGAGCACGAGCAGGCTTGAAATCAGAAGCAGAAGTTAGAGTGACATAGTTTTAATCAGTGCAGATGACCTCGTACGAAGCATAATACAGCAAAATCGGTTTAAGGCACTTTTATTAATATACAATGGCCTGTTTCAAAGCAATTTCACTGAGTAACAATGGCTCGAATGGCAAGGCTTCCGACATCCAATTCAGTGGTTCTCGGTTCGAATCTCTGCTTGAACAATGACTGTAGTGAATGAGAATTTTGTGGTTTTCCTCGGTCCTTCCTATCAAATTCCGGGAGAATGCCTCGATTAAGCCACTACTACTTCAACCCACCTCTTCTACAATTCGTTATTCAATAATTATCCTACAATTGACGCTATATGGGCTGAAATACTGACGTCGCTAAAAATTACAGACAATTAAAGCGATTCCAATGGACCTGAGAACTGCGTATTTCAGAATGTTTCTTGTAAACCCAGATACAGCGGATTTCAAGTTAAGCGAGGGTGGATTATACACGTTGCCAATTTTCCGGAACCTTTGTTTAGAAACGTGATTGGTGTGTCCAATGTCAAGCGATGGAATTTCACAGGAAACTGATTTTTAAAATGGACCAAGTACGAAAATAAGCGAGTTCTGTATTGCGTTTGAATATATGTTATTGTACTGATATGCACTTGTAAATGTGACATTTTGTAAATCACAGTTAACAAGTTAGTTACATTTTCGTATTAATGATTACCCGGGGGCTTCAAGTTATCATGGGGAAATTAATTTTCCATCCACCCCGGATAATTAGGAGTCTACTGTACTTTTTTTTTTCCTTGGCACTACAGCCCCAGTGGGCCTAGGCCTACCTCCATGAACTTCTCCGTTCACTTTCGGTTTTTCTAGATCTTACACATTCTGTAGGACTCCTTGGGCGGGTGATCAGCTCGTCGCAAGGCCTCTACCTGTACATAAACTAAACATCCATGCCCTGAGTGGGATTCGAACTCACGATCTCGGTTTCCAAGCGAGCGAAGACAGCACATGCCTTAGACTGCTCGGCTACCGTGACCGGCCTACTGTACTTCTAGAGAGGAAATATTAGAATGTCCATACCTTGAGCAGTAAGTTCCGAATTACTATGTGGAAATGCTCTTAAGTATTATAGGTACCCTATAACGTTATTAAGCAGTACAAGTTTTGAGTTTTCTTTTTTATCCCTTCTCATCGCTTCTTTCTTCCTCCCTTCTTGTCTTTGTTTCCTTTTTCTCTGCTTCATTTTCCAGAAGAATTCGGCGCATATTTTGCTGGTGATTGGATTTATTTTCAATCTCCTACACATATGTTACTTTTCTGCAAAAAAAGCACTTGTGGAAGACCAGTGTAACCAAAACTAACTCTGTGGTACAGGACCCTTCTCCGAAAATTTGACAGTCGCTCAGCTAGTCAAAAATAAATTACGTGAATAGGAATTGTTATCGGACAGACGTACAACTACATAGGCTTAAATACAGGCGTCATTGAAATATTTCAATTAGCTTAAATAATTTCAAGGGGATGTCAGTTTCACTGATGATGTCGTGTAATATGAGGGTTGTTCAGATGAAACCCGTTTGCCGCTCTGCTATGAAATACAGTCCGTCGTACAGAAGTGATATTTCTAAACTGAATGATAGGTTCTTTCAACGTAAGCCCTATGCATAACCTAGACAACAGTAAACAATGAAATTATTTTCCTTACTTTCCTTATTTTTCACTCTGCTCCCAGGTTGAAAAAAGTGTTCATTTATGAGACACATAGGGAGCCGGAGTAGCGCAGTCGGCATAGCGACTGGCTACGGGCTGGACGACCGAGGGATCGGAGTTCGAGTCCCGTTAAGGTCAAGAATGTTCGCTTCTCCTCGTCGTCCAGACCGGCGCTGTGGTCCACTCAACCTCCTATTCAATAGGTACCGGGTCCTCTTTCACTGGGAGTAAAGTGGCCGGGGCGTCAAGCAGATCATTCGCCTCAAGCTATTGCCGAGGTCAAGAAAATGTGGATCTATACGTTCACTCCCCCATACGCCTTCGTGGCGTGGCGCTTAATCAGTTAAGCATAGGAACAAATTTATCTCTTGCCTGTATGAGAGACATACCCGTTTGTCTGTCCGTGATAAAATGAAGTTTCCGTCCTCTTACGCAGACTTCACCTGACTTCACTGTCCCAGAAGGAACATATTCCATTGCTCCATCGAGATATGCTGCCTTGTGTATCAACTCAGGGTAGGTCATCATGCTGGTAGTCAGAAACAGGGGCAGAGGTGAAGTCCGCGACGCCACGTCAGTAATCACAGAAGACAGAGAGAGAGACCGCGCTCATTTTCTGCTACAGCGACTCTAATTGGGCCACTCATCTCTCATTTGCTTTACCTGTTTCTTCATCTCTGTCACTTTTCGTCATGGCTGCTCCTTTCCTAACGTCTCTTCAGGGCGGTCGAGTCGGTAAGCACTTCCAGGTTCTTTACGTTAGGTCTCTTTCAGTGTTGAATCATACTTCCTTTTCTGCCACCTCTTGGGAGACTTACATGTGTATGGGAGGATAATAATAAAAAGGATCTTAATGGCAAAAGGTGGGAAGGTGTGCTCTGAAGTCTTCCTGCTCAGGATAGAGTCCAGTGGCGGAAGAGACAAAGAAATTCTGGAGTACAGGGGAAGTATTAGCTTCATAAGAAGGAATCTGGTCCATGGAGTTTCTTTCTTTCTTGTTTTTTCTCTTCTTCCTTGTTACATCCACTTTCTGTCTTTCCATCTTCATTCTTTCATTCATTCGTTCTCCCATTTGTCCCCATTTTACTTCTCTTTTGCTGTTTATCTTATGAATATGTCAGTATGTACATACTCTGGCGTGGCGCCTAAAAGCCGGATTATATGACGTCCATTGCTACGCAATGGCTACAATAAGAACGCATACTTCAGCGGCAACGAAAACATAGACAGCCCGCTACCTATGAAATTGCCTAGATAAGAGAGACAGAACTGTTGAGTTCCTGCAGCAACGGGTACGCTAACAAACGCTGCGTCGAAGACAGAGAGAACCGTTGGACGAGGTGTTCTCTCGGCAGTACGTGAAGATCTACTTTAAGAGAGTAGAATGCGACAGTCAGAGGAGTGATCAGAGCCGATGGGCTAGTCAGGTCGCATCGCCTGGAAGAAGTTATATCAGAATGTTTGTATTGACTGGAATTAGAATCGTGGAAGAGCTGTCAAATAAAACAACTTCGTCTAAAGCCGCAACCCATTAATTATTTGTTACTGAACCCCGGACACGTGACAATACATAGCAATACATATAAAATTATGAACTGGTGAATGATGAAATGGAAAGGATTTTGAAGAAAGTGGTCGCGGTTTCATCGAGATACTATCCCAGAACACTCTTGGAGGTACTGAGCAAACCACGAACCAGGTGTGCCATTGCCCACGGTGGGATTCGAATTGAGTATTTCTCGAATTCAAGCTGCTACTCCTACCTCCGTTCCTCCCTTTCTTCTATTTATCCCTTTATATTTTCAAGCTGGTGTCTAGTGTCCATCTAAGGTCTCCCACTTGCTTTGCATTTCCGTACCACCTCAGTTTTACACTGCCTTCTCACTCCGCGGTGTCTTTACATTCATTCTTTCTCCACTTCATTTCGAACGCTTCATGATGGATCTTGAAACTCCAGCAGAAGCAGGAATGCGCAGTCCAGTCCGATGTACTGGAGGATATTTGAAACAGATCTACGTTCTCTGCCAGTGCACTTTGCACTTACCTTATCAGTAGCGACCTTCACTTAAGACAAACAAACAAAAAAAAACAGAAACTTTGTGGCTTTAGTCTATAAGCGAACTACACCGACCGAGCAAACACCGCTTGTCGACGAAGTTAGTGCAAACTTTTGCGGATTGAGGGTGTTACGTGGTCAGCGCAACGGATTCCCACGGCCTTTAGTTTTCTAGGTCGGAGCCGCTATTTCCTTAAAATAGCTCCTCAATTATACTCACGAGGCTAAGTTCCGTTCCAGACCCACTACTCCTCAGAAAATCTGGTAGTGCAAGGAATCGAACCCGGGGCTTCTGGATCTGTAGACAGGAACTCTTACCACTAGATCACAGAAGCAGTCAAAGACAGCATTACTAAATCAATATGTAGAAATATGATCACGCTACATACAGTATATGGCAATAATTTATTTTTCTATCGTTAAATATATGACAGCTACGTAAAAATATTATTCGAATAAAATTTATAAACCCCAATGAGGTCTATAATTTTGTTTCCATGTTTCTGAGCCCATTCCTGCATGTAAACGATAAATTTCGGTTTTAACTTAATGTGCGAAGGTTATTTTCGACCTATATTAACAGAAATTAAATTCAGACAGCTTTTAATGCATACACTCCAACCACTCATTTAATATAAATTCGTTGAGAAGTCTTGAAAACAAGACAAGTTAAATAGTGACCTCTACATCATGGACTCATTATATATTCTTGCGCAAAGAACACATAAAAGCTCATTCCCGTTAATTTTAACCGTGTTCCATGCCAGTGCTTTAGTACGCGACATCCTGTCCAATCCAATATTGCGAATTCCCTTGTGACGCTTCCAGACAAGAAACGAAAGTGTAGGCCTAAGGTGAACACGAGTGTCAGGTGTTGCCACGGCAAGAAGTGATAAGGGGCGACTTGATAATTACCGAAAGCAATAAGCAACAATAACAACCTGCTTGTGCGTCACGGCGTCACGGCGACGCCTGCTCCCATCACTTCGATTTCACACTCGATGTACTCACACTTTTTCAGTTGTCAGGAGAATATGTCACTTTGGATCATCCTCCTTGCTTACCTCTCGCAATGTGCAGACTTTTGAAATATGGTTAAATGGAAAGACTGAAAGCAAAATAAAAATGTGCTTGTTCTGAACGCGACTAAATCTTCTCCTAAAATTCTGGAAGTTTAAACAGCACAGGGCGGGTTTGAGACTGAACCGTGACAGCATGAACTTCTCTGAACAGGATAACATATCTAACAATGTTACAGCCTCCTACCGGGCAGTAGCGGACTGTCGGTGTGTATGTTCATTATTTAGCTCGTCACGGTAGCCGAGCTGTCTTCGCTCGCTCAGAAGCCGGAACCGTGGGTTCGATTCCTACACAAGGCATGAATGTTTGTTATATCTTTGTGTTGTGCTGTGTTTAGGGAGAGGCCTTGCGACGAACTGATCACCCGTCCAAGGCGCCCTACCGTCCGTAAAATGGTCATGAAACTGAAAATGAGAGGCCAGGCCCAAGGGGTTGTAGAGCCGGTGAAAGAAATGTTAAACATTTAGCAGGTTATTCTGACCTCTTTAATTACTTAGTCATGTTCATAATTAATTACAAGACTGGTTAATTAATCTGTAATTCAGTACATTAGTTACTTCGACAATTAAAATATTAATTAGTTACCGATTTTAGATCAATAAATTAATCAGTCAGTACTTCAGTCATTTAGTAGGTCAGTCGGTCAGTAAGTTAGTCAGGATGAAGTCCATAATTTTCTCCTTTCCTAACTATTGCACATTATTTATTTAACAATACTCTCCATCTTTTCGTTCTCCTTCCTCCCGCCTTCTCCCTCTTCCTTCTCATGCTTCCCGTTGTTCCCATTCCTCCACTTCCTTTCTTTCCTCCTCCTTTTCTTCCTGTTTAAGACGACCCTTCTTCTCGTCCTTCAGTACAACTTCGTAAAATGCAGACATGCATACTCGTACTTGCCTCAAGTGGGACTCGACACCCGCAGTTTGAGTATTCGAGCGGTCTAAGAACCTAAACGCCTTAGATTTCATTTGTCTGCTTTAAGATTGCATACTTTCAAGGGTCTGAGAATGAGAAATAAACCGTGCAGCCCTTTCCTCGACTCGACAGACTATACGTCGAATGTTTGACAATACTGCACGTCACGTGACGTCAAGAGAGAGAGAGAGAACGCTTCGTCACAGGACAGAGGATATTTGTATGTGTAGTGAGAGGAAGGACATCGTAACTTCCAATCTCAAAGATGTCTTGCCCAAATTGTTACTCTTCTTGGTTAAACTTTATAATCTGCTGTCACTACTAAACAGTATGTCATTACGTAAACCAGACTGTGACACGTAGAGAGATAGCTCAGTTACACATTCAGGATTCATGTTTGGCAGCAAACAGGTGGAGAGGGGATCATATGTTTGTTAAGTTCTTAACGTGAATAATAAGCAAAGGTGTCTCAGCGGATGGCTAGATATGACAAAACAGAAAGAGAACGAGAAAAAGGCGAGATGGCAAGTGAAAAAAGGAAATAAAATAAATAGGAAACAGAGAGAGAGAGAGAGAGGCGGAGGAAGAAATTCTAGCGAAGAACTCGAATCTACCTGATGTGAAAAATACTACAAGTGTGTGTAAAATATGGCGACAATTATTGATAACTTCATCCCTGAAATGTTGGAGGGGGAGGAGACTAGCAGGTACCTCGAGTGATTGCTTCCAAGGCGTCAAGGTTAGGATGCACTGGAGAACCTAACGGCGAGGAAAGCGCGTCGACTGCATTTCCAGCAGCAGCAGCAAGGCAAAGATGGGTTACCAATCTCGTATTAACTTGGTAAATGATTAATCTGTTGCGCAGGTGGACATTTGGGTTCAATAAACAAAACGTAAATATGCATATAGGATACTGGTTGGCAAGCCAGAATGAAAGAGACAAAATGGGAAGACCAAGGCGTAGGTGGGTGAACAATATTAAATGGATCTTAAGAGAGACAGGATGGGATAGTATGGACTGGATTGATCTGGTTCAGGACAGAGACCAGTGGAGGACTCTTGTGAACACAGTAATGAAGCTTCGGGTTCCATAAAATGTTGGCAAATTCTTGAGTAGCTGCAGGATTGGTGGCTCCTCAAGAAGGGCTTAGCTGCATGAGTAAGTAAATAAACAAAACGTAAATATGAGAATGGAAATAATGACGTACTCTAGAGCTTCACAGTTTTCAGTCCACATAATGCTATTAATGAAGATCAGATGGGCAAAACATGCAGCATTCATATGCAACATGAGAAATGGAAAAGAAAAATGTAGATGGAGAATTTAAAGAGAAGAGGCAGTGTTTAGATGGGAATGTGGATATTGCTGTGATCATTAGACAGAGGACGTGACTATATTTGCTTGATTCAATTGTCTTAGGCTACATTCTAATTGCGACAACTGACCTCACAATTTTATAAAAATACTCGTAAAAGGGAGAAGAGTTTCTTGACCAGATGGGTAACTATAAAATTTTCAATAAACTTCTAGCTACATATATTAAGCAAAGGTTTATTAAAGGAATATGCGTATATCATATAAAAAGTAAGCACCGAGGAAGTTTGTTCAAGTGGTAACGCTTCTGACTCTTAGTCGAAAGAAGTGAGGTTCGATTCTAGGCCAGGAAATCAGCTACCCTAAAAGAAAACAGTCTTCTGGGATGTGGTGCCATATAGATGTTGTGTTAACAGACGTTTCAGAGTAACGTATCACCTCCATCTTCAGGGTAGAGCACGCTGGTTCGCTCGCGGATTTCTTTTTTCTCTTCTACCCTGAAAATAGAGGCGATACGTTCATCTGAAACGTCGGTTAACACAACATCTACACGGCGCCACATCCCAGAAGACTGTTTTCTTCATACTCACTGCCGTGAAAACCTCAAATCTTACAATTACCCTAAAGTTTTCGTTGTTTTCCTCAGTTACTGTACGCAAATTAGGTCAAGACCGTTTTCTTCCTCATTCATTTGAATTAATCATCAGCGTTTGCATGCATATGAACTGTGCTGCTGAAACCATAAAGAAGCGAAAACAGGCTCTTATAAGAATAACACGGGATATGAACGGGCAATAGTTCAATACAATTCCCTTCAGTTAATTTATTAAAGTTCTTAACAACAGCTAAAGGGTTAATTACAGCAAGTATTTGAAAAAAGAACAACACAGAAGATGTGAACTGCCGAAAGAGAAACTACAAAAAGTATATGATGCTGGAAACTAAATCACGTAATCGCCATTAGGGGTCTGGAAAATTAATAATAATAATCTATATCAGGTACAGAAAGAGATATTCAGCATACATAAATAGATATAAAGCAAAACAAGGCTGAGTCACAAGGAGAGCGATAGTTGCATCTGAAATTACTAAAGATGAGAGTAAACAGTAAGAAAGAGCAGTCCATGACAATACGTCAACACGAATTTTCTTCCTTCCCCTTGCAAGGTGTAAATTATATATATATGGCGTATGTAAATAAATTATACTGCTTAATTGTCCACTGTCAAATATAGGAATTATGTAGAAATTATTTTTAAGTCGTAAGCACGTAGTCCTCTATGCAGTATCATAACATGTGAAACAACAGCAATGTATCTCCCTTGTTCTATAAAACGAACTCAGAAACTTCCGAACTCGGATCATTTTCAGTTACATACAAAAAACCTCCGTGGTTTTAGTCCACAAGCGAACTATACCGACCGAACGACCGCCGCTTGTTGGCGAAGTTAGTGCCAACTTTAGCGGATAGAGGATGTTGCATGGTCAGCACAACAAATCCCCACGGCCGTTAATTTCGGTTTTCTAGGCCTGAACCGCTGTTTCCTTGAAATAACTCCTGAATTATCCTCACGAGGCTGAGTGGACCCTGTTCCAGACCCACTACTTCTCAGCAAATCTGGTAGAGCTTGGAATCAAACCTGGACCTCTGGATCTGTAGGCAGAAATTCTGACCGCTAGACCACAGAGGCGGTCCCGTTACATACAAAGCCAGCAAAAAAAAATTACATTGCTATTCTAAACGACATTAGCTTTCGTACACACTACAGTAGGTACCACGTTGCATATCAAATCGTTATCTCCTGTATTTTATTAAATGCACGCGGTATCCTAAATGTTTCGAACAAACTTTGTTTCGAGCTGAGACCTTCAGGGCTGCAAGGCTGTGTAGCTCGGAAACAGCTCAATGTGTGGAAGGAACATGTCGCCTGAAGTAAGCCAGACAGCACAAGCAGGCGGCAAGCAGCGCCATGTTCCTGCAAAATGTCGGTCTTTCTACGAACTACGCGGCGTTACAACCCTGACGACTGACGGATGTATCTGTTGTATATCCCAATCGGGCCGCGCCATAGCTCAAGCGGTTAGTCGCTGGCTTCCTACCGCGGCGGCCCGGGTTCAATCCCGGGCCTGGTCAAGTGGGTTTTGTGGTGGACAAAGTGGCCCTGTGGCAGGTTTTCTCCGCGTACTTCGGTTTCCCCTGCCAATCTTCATTCCACCAATGGCTCCACAATCACCCTCACCTATCATCTGGGGCTGGTACAATAGGCCAGAAGTGGCCGCAGTACAAGGGACATAGTCCCACCCCACTAGCAATAAAAAAAATACTCAGCTGGTCAAGGAGTTCAGCTCAATTAATACCGAGGTCTCTGAGGCTCTCCACTGGACCTGATCCCAGACATCCGAATGCACCCAACGCCTTCACTTTCTGCTTCTCTAATCATGCCCACTGCGTGCTTCTGTCTGCTCGTAGGCCTCCTGACTGTCTCTCTGGGGCACAATCTTGTAAGTACTTCTCGTCCCTGTCTTCAAATATTCGGCATGCCACAGGGCACTGACGATGCGTGTGGTTTCCGCAATTCGGTGTTCTTCTTTAGAAGCAATAGCAGCTACAGCAGAGTAGACTAGCGCTCCTGGTGTCAGATTTATGTCCACCATTATCAGAAAGGATGGACATGTTGAGGTAAGCGTCCACCAGATAGAAGGATGAGAGAAAGAGAACGAGAGAGCGCTAGAGATATGACCTGACAGTTGGTAGAGATGATGGTCAAGTGAGCTCAACTAATGGACGGCACTACGTAAAATATTATATACTTTGGATTCAAATATTTCTTCAATTCAATTCACATAGACAGATATACGCGCGAGCCTCAGTTGCACAAACAACCCTAAGAAATACGCCTGACACCAGTTCACAAATCCGGGCTCTCAAATCTAAACGTACCTTCTTTCCATGCATTGGACATGTCTTCATGATTAGTTTCGTTGCGATATTCCAAAAAAAAGCTGTAACATCCAGACGAACGGCAAAAGCAAAGTTGTCTATACACATAATCATGACACCATGAAAGCAAACACAGTTCGCAAGACCAAAACATTGTCACTAGAAGCAGATGAGTGGTCAGCTTCACGTTCCGGTCGCTGTGGACGGTCCTGGTACACGGTGAATAGGTATGTGAGGCACAATTGCTGCTCTGATGATGATAAAAATCCTTTTTCCTGGAGAAGATGGAACCAAGACCGTCCAATTAGTACACCTATAACTTTAATCATTTATAAGACGAAGCCGTTTAAATAATATTTCAACAGCCGGTTCTAACCTTTAGAAAACGTAGCATCGCCACTCGGAAATAAATTCTGTGGGCCAAATTTTGTGCCATTTAATGTTAAATCAAGCGGTACATACAGTTACCAATGACATGTAGGCCTAAAGAGTGAGGCATCCCACCTCTAAGGGCGAGGGCGCACCACATGTTGCTGAATGGAGCAGCGCAAATTTGGGGAAACTACTTTGCCGTTTCCTCAAATTGCGCTGCTCCGGTCAGTAACATGTGTTCAACTCGGGCTGATAAGAATTCTCGGAAATTGCAGTTGCGTTGCGGTTGCCACTTTCATTGGTGTGCCCTCGACCTAAGATTCGAACGATCTAGGGCTGTGTTTCTCGACCCCCGGGCCCTCATCTTATTAGAAAAGAAAATGTACCTAGCCGCGTCCTGAGAAAAGGTTGAGAACCGCTGATCTACGGTAAGATATTTCTTGGTGTATATAATAAAGATCTCTCAACTGCGCAAATACGCTACAGTATTGAATAGGACGGTTATAGGCGATGAATCTTGAAAATATGGAAGGAAGAGAGGACAGCCTCTTTACGGCACCTTCCCAGAACTAAAAATACGCACTTATCGAATGCGAAAACAGGTAAAGTTGTCCACGTGCTTAACTAGTTAAGCACTACGCCATGAAGGAGTATGGGGGAGTGGATATATATAAAAAAAACACCGTGGCTTTATTCCGCAAGCGAAATATACCGACGGAGCGACCGCCTCTGCCCGGCGAAGTTAGTGCCAACTCTAGCGGATAGAGGGTGTAGCGTTGTCAGCGCAACGAATCCCCACAGCTGTTAATTTCGGTTTTCTAGACCGGAGCCGCTATTTTTCCATTCAAGTAGCTCCTCAACTATCCTCAAGAGGCTGAGTGGATCCCGTTCCAGACCCACTACTCCACCGAAAATCTGGTAGCGCCGGGAATCGAACACGGGATCTCTGGATCTGTAGCCAGGAACTCTGACCACTAGACCACAGAGGCGGTCGGAGTGGATATATAGATCCATATTTTCGTGAACATGACACTAGCTGGAGATGAGTGGTCAGCTTCACGACCCGGCCGCTCTACCGCCAGGAAAGCGCCCTCAGTACCGGTTGGATAAGAGGTTATGTGGACCACAGAGCCGGTGTGGACGACGTGGAGACGAGAAAATTCCTGACCCTACCAGGTTCGAACTCCGACGCTTCGGTCGTCCAGGCCGTAGCCAGTCGCTATACCGACTACGCTATCTCGCGAATGCTAAAAGCCTAAGTATGATTCAAGAATGGGGTTGTGAAATGCGTTCTGCTGGGCCTACACCCTGCACAGAAAAAGAGATTCAAGACTAGGTCTAGAGAGAAAAGTGGTTTGGGTCGATTAGAGGGTATGAGCTCTGTATGACTCATACACGGCTCTGTAAGAGCTTTAAACTGTGTTTAAAATGTGACTGAATGGAAGCATTTATGAAGGCGTGTCACTTCTCATCCGAAAGTTCACGTCGTCCTGGTGCAGGTAAAAGCAAAATTTTCGCGATCAGACTTTTTTTTAATATTTTTTAAATTCGCTTAGTGGCGAGTGGAGTCCTACTGGGTCCGCTCGGCATGGCGGCCACTGATTGGCGGAATGAAGATTGGCAGGGGAAACCGAAGTACTCGGAGGAAACCTGCCCCAGTGCCACTTTGTCCACCACAAATACCACTTGACCAGACCGGGGATCGAACCCGATTAAAATAAATAAGAAAACAGAGTGAAACATGTATTCTTAAAACCATTGAAAATGGAATACTTGTGACCTCCTCAAGACATTGGACTCTTGAAGTTTCAACTCGTCCAGTCCCACAGACGACAAGAAACGTTGAAGTTCACTTGAGATTTTGGCCGTTTCTTTTCAGAAGTGAGACAATGCGCCCTTAACTTCGCACGGAGTCGCTGCACTGCCCGCAGCAGACTACGAACTGCGCTCGCTGCAGCTCTATCAGAAACAATAGTTACAACTGGCTCGCAACATGAGGCGTCTGTCCCAGGAGATGAATCACGTTCTGTTAAGTTGTAAAACGTAGATATTCCAACTTCATCATCCGAAATGAAGCAGCGGTGCTTTAGCAGCCTGTGTATGACTTTATATGCGCCATAAAACCAAGTTCAAACAAGACAGCGGGGGAAGCGCGGGGGGTGGCGGTATGCATGAAACAATTAGGCACTCCAGTCACGATATGCCCAATCTCTCACGCAACCGAGTGTAGAAGTTAAAACACAAGAAGTGATAGAATCAGAACATAGCATTGCAGTTATTAACTCACTTGTACTTCGGACAGTTTTAAGATTAGTAATATTGTCTTATTTCATGAGTAGAGAAGTCGAGCAGCAGTTCTGCAAAAATTCAGCAGTGTCATTTAACTAACGAAATAATCAACTAGCTAACAAATTAAAAACAACTGACTGGTTAATAATTCCGATGCGCTAGTAAATACATTGCCGATCACAGTGGCCGCGCGGTCTAAGGCATGAAATATCTTCGCTCGCTCGAACAATGGGATCGTGGGTTCGAATCCCACTCAAGATATGGTTGTCTGTCTGCGTTTATTCTGTGTCTGTGTTGTTCTGTGTATTGAGTAGCGGTCTTGCGACTGGCTGATCCCCCGTCCAAGGCACCTACCGACTGTCTTAGATTAAGAATCTGAATTGAAACGAAACGTTTCACAGATACTCTGTGATACACGTGAGGGCAACAGGGATGGAGAGACAGACAGACAGACAGACAGACAGACATGGGGATAGATAGATAGATAGATAGATAGATAGATAGATAGATAGATAGATAGATAGATAGATCTCCTCAATCTTCAAAATTTCCTGTTTGGAACAGGTTCTGATCAATGACTAAGTATCTAACTAACTAAACAACAAACAATGTCCCGTGTAGGAGTGATTACAGAGGCAGGTTCGGATTGGCGAATCGATTTATTGGATATTCACAAGTAGTAACTACAATTAGTTCTTACACTTTCAAAATTACTGTAATTATAACATGTAAAGTCTTCTACATCTGATTGCACTGGTCGTTGCTAGGTAACAGATCTCAACAATGACTAAGCCTTGGCAGTAAATATTACACATAAAGGCTTCTCTTCACAGCCGCCGTACAGAGCTGAACTCTGTACTACTCCTCCCCATGACGGCTTCTGAGCTACCGACGGTCTGTCTGCCAGTCTCTCTTCGAATAAAGCACCCATCCGGGGCTTACGGCCAGACTTTTATTCCTGCCAGAAAGTTGCGGGTTTGTTGATGTGGGGCGCTCGCGGACTGACACTTCAAATCGAAACGCAATGGATTTGGAATGCTGATTGATATGAACTTTTGGTAGTGTGTTTTGGAGCACGAACAAATTGTGTATGCAGATCATATTATAATGGCCCCTATGTTAATGGCAGCTGTTTGCTTGCATAATTTCCATCATTCTTTCGGCCAAGAAAATATCTTTTAAAAAATCTGTTGTTACCTCTAGGAAACACTTCGCAAGCCCACTTGAAAGGCAGCTGACTAATGTTTGAGGGAAGAATCGCTGTTCATGGCGACAAACAAATGAAGCGGATAAATGCACTCCGTGGGGGAGATCCAGACGTGTTGACTTTCAAGGCAGGCAATACAAATTTGTATCATTGTGCTATAAAGGACTGAACTCGGGTAATGCTTGCTACCATTCAGTCCAGAGCCCTTTGTCTTCCCGTCTGCTGTCCAAAAACATAAGAATTAGAATATACAAAACTATAATTTTGCCTGTGGTTCTGTATGTGTGTGAAACTTGGTGTCTGAAATTAAGGGAGAAACATAGACTGAGGGTGCTTGAGAACAGGGTGTTGAGGAGAATATTTGCACCGAAGAGAGATGAAGTGACAGGTTGGAAAAAACTGCATAGTAAGGAGTTTCTTAACTTGTACTCTTCTCCAAGTATAATTAGAATGATCAAGTCAAGGAATATGAGGTGGGCAGGGAATGTAACACGAATGGGGGAGAGGAGAAATGCATATAGGATATTGGTGGTAAAGCCAGAAGGAAAGAGACCGCTGGGAAGAGCAAGGCGTCTGTGGGTGGACAATATTAAAATGGACCTCAGAGAGATATGATGGGGTGGTATGGATTGGATTCATTTGGCTCAGGATAGGGACCGGCAGAGGGCCCTTGTGAATACGGTAATGGACCTTCGGTTTCCACAAAATGCAGGGAAGCTCTGGTGTAGCTGCACAATTGGTGGCTTCTCAAGAAAGGCTCAGCTCCGTGAGTGAGTGCTATAAAGGATAAAGGTGCGCAAGATCTGAACAAAGGCCTATATCCGACGGTAATGTGGGTAGGTAATGCAGCATGCACATATGTACATGTTTTATTCTCGTTCCCTGATTATATAACGAGATATGACTGCATATGCCACCCAAGATACTTCAAATTAATATCGAGTTCTCATTAAACTTGGTATGAATATGATATCTTTGGAAGGCACTCATTATAATTTCTTAATTCTTAAAAAAAAAAAACACCATGGCGACCGCATGAGATGCACACACAGCTAGCGTCATTTAGAGTAAAAAAAGGTAAAACTATCCCTGTAACAGGCCGTCAAGTTCCACAGAGTTGTGGAATGTCGAGGCTCCCACATTTTCTAGAAAATCGGCTTACAGATAGTGGTGAAGGTGTCAACCTTACGCGCCAGCTGNACCATTAGCTTATAGAATGTAAAATTCTGATTGCTGATTAATAAAATAAATTAAAAAAAAAAATTCTGTTAGAGGCTGAGTCGACCCCAGGACTATAGTACGGCTGGAAGGATTCTCTCGTAGGGAATCGAACCCACGACCTTCCGGTTTGTAGCATAGTACATCAACCTACTACTCTACCGCAGCGGCATTTAAAGCATATCCTGAAATGTCCTATGGTGATCTATCTTCAAAGATTATGCACTTTCTGTACAGTCTGTTTTCTTGAGGCTACAGTGTAAAATAGCGACATGTCGTCATTGTTTCTACGCAATAACGACTGAAATACTGCATCTTGACATGTTGTACGCAAATAAATTATTTTCTCATATGACATAAATTACAAGCCTATCTAGTGCCTGCAGATACTACGTTTAAGAAGTTTCAGGTAGTGGACATAAAGCTTAGAAACCGATCGCTAAAGTCCAGTCCTGATTTAATGATCCCTCTCTGTAACACTCAGCGCTGTTCCTGTGGAAACAGCGTTGGCCGGTACTTACGTCACATCTGTCCGTCCGTAACATCACTAACAGTCACGTGATGGCTATGAGCGTTGCCAGTTGTGTTACATTTCCTGTACTTCCAGTAGGCCTACTAGCATTTACTCTGAACCATGCAAACTTAAACTGAAACCTTTGAAATTATCTAACAACAGTGCTACATTCTTCCGAGTTCAGGGCTTGCTACTTCACACGCAGTTGAGGCCACTATCATTAAACAGCGGTTCCAACGTAGGTCGTGCAATTAATGCGTTATAATTCCCACTGTCCACTCCATACATATTCTAGTATTCGAGGAAAAGTAGGTGTCGTTAGTTCTTCCTAGAACTTCTTGTTCAATATAGCCCATTGTCTCCTTCTTAGAACTGCTAGTTATAATTCAAGCTCTGACGGAAATCATGTCTGAAGAAGGAAGTTTGTGTTAACATGAATATGATATGTGTGCAAGCAAAGCACAGCACCAGCGCTGCTAGTAATCACACATAAAGGAACACACACACGGCATCTTTTTATGATGAGCGATTAGGCCTCGCACAACACAACTGTGTACACTATTTATTTCCTTAAACATACAAGACTTCGGCCCTGAAGTCGCTTTCCGCCCAACAGTTCACTGGCTTACTGCAGCAAGTGTAGCAGATTAACATAACTGCACTATAAACAGCCAGTGTCAAGGCGCAGACATTGTCTTATGCGTCTCATCCACCATATACTTCTTGTTCTTCTTCCTCCTCCTTTGTCATCATCATAACCTTCTTCCACTCTTCCTCCTCTTTCTCCATATCAGATGATATCGCCGAAACCTATTCCAAAGTTTCTAACGTGGTCCTTTTAACTGCACTCGAGTCTATCCTAGTTTCTTTGCGCCCGAAGGATAATGTGCAGGTCACATTCTGTCTGCATCATTACACCAGCTTCATTGACATTCTTTTTATTCCTTGAAGTACATTTATATTGTGGCGTATAGACCAGTTTTTAGACAGCGGCCGCGAAACAACGTGCAGCAGCCGTTGCTATGCAGTAGATTCTTAACAAGCAACCGTTGAGCTACAACAATGGAGGAAGTGTTGTAAACGGTGTTTTCTACTCGGTCCTTGCAAATGGGTTATATAGCGAGAACACGAGCCGTTATTTGGAAGTCTGTCTGTGAAGAAAAAACTAGCAGGTTGGTGTGAAATGACCGCCAGCCTGGGAGTTAGTCAATTGAAGCACTTGGAAAATTGTAAGGGGGTCTGTGGCGAGAAGAGTTAGTCCGTGCACTTAGCACAGAAGCTGAAGAATTGAAGCACTGGGAGAATTGTAAGGGGGTCTGTGGCGAGAAGAGTTAGTCCGTGCACTTAGCACAGAAGCTGAAGAATTGAAGCACTGGGAGAATTGTAAGGGGGTCTGTGGCGAGAAGAGTTAGTCCGTGCACTTAGCACAGAAGCTGAAGAATTTCCACTCTTAAAATCCGTTACCAGGAATGTGTAGTGAAGAAAGGGAAGGCTTTATGTGTGCAGCAGTTACAGCGATATTTGGAGTGTGTAATTCCGTCGAGACTCCTATAGTTACTTGTTACGATCCATAAGTTGTCAGTAAATCCAATTCAAACCCCGTCGAGAGGCACTCATACACGTGACAATATTTTAAATCTATTCTTCTACAAGAACCAAACGCTTTGACATTAATACTCCGGGTTTCTGAATTGGTCCTTCTACATTTTGTCTGCAATAAAATTATTTTCTGTTTCATCAAGTAGATCACAAAAAAACAAACAAATTCCGCTGTTTTAGTCCGCAAGCGAACTATAGCGACTGCCGCTTGTCGCCGAAGTTAATGCCAACTTTAGCGGATAGAGGGTATCGTATGGTCAGTGCAACGAATCCCCACGGCCGTTAATCTCGAGTTTCTAGACCGGAGCCGCTATTTCCTTGAAACAGCTCCTCAATTATCTTCACGATGCTGAGTGGAACCAGTTCCAGACCCACTACTTCTCAGAAAATCTGGTAGCGCCGGGAATGAAACCCGGAACCCTGGATCTGTAGGCAGGAACTCTGACCACTAGACCACAGAGGCGGTCAAACTATTCTCCAAATTTTCTCTTAATTTAAGGGGTTACCGCCTATGTTAGTTGAGATTTACAGCGGTTCCCCTTTGTCACTCTACGCAGATTATGAGGATGGGACGTCTTAACATCATACAGGACAATACCGCTCCCGCTTAACCATTCATAACAATTGACATTCCATAAATGCGATCTTATCTGTAATTCCCAAAGCTTGAGGACCACCCATTTTCGGTTGTCAGCGACTGAATATGTAATGCATTCGTATATATTCTCTTTACCTGGAGGTCTCCTCCGAGCTGCTGCGGAAGAGGAACTACTTCACTACTAAATCCCCACGAACAAACACAGGACTTTTTGAAGCGCGTAGCGGCTTCCTTTTGAAGTGGTGCATGTGAAACAGTGTACACAAGATCTGTTGCCATGACTGACAGGTCGTAAAACTGATCCATTTACTTCTCTCTTCACAACCTTAGCCGTAGACGCTTGTATGGGAGAGCGCCGTGGCGCGAAAGTTGGTATATTTCTGCGTTTACATCTCAAGAGGCGAAAGGTGAACATTTTCCTTACAAAATTATATATATATATATATGTATATGTAACCCTGGTGTTCGTTTATCGCATATATGTGAACTGTCTCATACCTATCATTTTAGCCTTCATATGCCGAACTCTCGTGGCGTAAATGAGAAGTAAAAGCCATAATCCGTATGCCTAATGCCCAAAACAGAACAAGTCTTTAGTGTAGCAGAAATAAGCACTACAATTCTGGGACGTAGCATGTCTCTCAGAAACTGAAACTTCAGGCAGAAGGGCCGACATCCGTTTCGAGAATCGAACCCCAGGCCTCTCGAATGAGATGCAGAAACGCTAAGCACTTAGCCGCTACGATCGAAAAAGATTTATCAGCTATCATGTATTTAGTTACTGGACCCACTTGTATCACCATAAAGGAACGCTAAAGCATTAATCAATAGTTGCGGGTGAAGGTGGGGGAGAAAGGGGCGTGTTTTGACAAATTATCAGCGGAGAAATGAAAATCATGAGTGTATTAGATTACCTGTCACGAGACAAGAAGGAGCAGATCAACCACACAAACGGAAGGATTACCACTGCTCTGAATGAGAATGCCAATTACAGATGCGTTTCCAATTATCCGGCTGGAACACATGACTAATTTGCAGTCTCCTCTTCAAAGGGTTGTTGCATCACAACAAAGATCGCTAAACACAATTCAACCCCCTCCCCCAAAACACTAAAATTTTCCAGCCTATTAGTCCAAATTTTTCGCTTTAAATTATATATGTAGGCCTACATGCGTTTATATACAAATAGTAGCAGAACCTGAAGCTCCACTATCGCTAACAGTGGACAGGATCATGGATTTCACCACCGACCTTCATAACTACTGTTCTAACAGAACAAAAATAAAACTCCGTGGCGTGAGTCCGCAAGCGAATTATACCGACCGAGCGACCGCCGCTTATCGGCGAAGTTAGTTCCAAATTTAGGGAACAGAGGGTGTCGAGTGGTCAGCGCAACGGATCCCCACGGCCGTTAATTTAGGTTTTCTAGACCGGAGCTGCTGTTTCCTTGAAATAGCACCTCAGTTATCCTCACGAGACCCACTATTTCTCAGAAAATCTGGTAGCCCCGGAAATCGAACCCAGACCTCTGGATTTGTAACCAGGAACTCTGACCATTAGACCACAGAGGTAGTCGTTCTAACAAAACATTCGTCTTAAGTCTATCCTCTCATGTCATATCCAGCCGTCCAAACTGAGGTTTCCCAAGAAGTTAACCTACCGAAACTTCCATCCTAGCTGTATTCTCAGCCCCAGCCAGTCCTAGGTCAATAGCAGGCGACCTGTGTACTTCACGGAGTTGCTTTTTACGTAACATCGTAAATGTTTCCGTTAGTTCAACCTCCTTTGGTCTAAACTGCAGAGATTTAGCTATACTTGTTTTAATAACTGACATTAATTTGTGGGCCATTTGTCATGAATAGGATAGTGATAATAAGTACAGCCATTGTTCTCCCTTACAAGAATGTCTTTCACAAGGATCAAAATAATCATCTTACGTCAGGGGTACGCCGTAGCGTAATTGGTTGAGGCACTATGCTACAAGCCGAAGGTCGCGTGTTCAAGTCCCGATGAGTTCATTGGATTTTTTTTCAGTTAACCTAATTCTTCCAGCTGCACTATGGTCCTGGGGTCGACTCAGCCTCTAACAGAAATGGCTACCAGGAATTAATTAAATAATTTTCCTGGGGAGTAAAGCGCGGCCAGCGCGTAAGGCTGACAACCTTACCGCCATATTTGAGCCGATTGTCTAGATAATGTGGGACCCTCAACGTCTCACAACCCTATGGGCCTTCACGACTTGGTACAGGGATAGCTTTACTTTTTCTACTTTTTACATCTTACTTACGTCTTTACGATAGTAAAATTGTACGAATTTTGATACATTTTCCAACCAATCTGCGGGTAAATCCAAAACTTGTCATAATCCAAAATGAATTACTGTGTGTTTAACAAGGCAGGCCTATGCTTTATGCATGTATACAGACCCTCTATTTCCTACGTACAAATGAATGAACACAGGTTTGAGTCTGTGTGGTGTCAAAAGGGGGAAAAGTAAATTTTTCTTGAACCCAAGCAGAAATGAAGGGTCTGAAGAGGTAGACCTCAAGGTAGATTGAAATGCATGGTCAGTTTCACGCTCGTCCGTTTTGCCCTTGGGGAAGAGGCCACAGCTCTTTCCGTATAGGGGGCAGGGTCGGCCTGGATTGGCTCTATTTAAATTTCCATTTATGTATGACTGTGGAAAGCAAATGGAAAAACTACCACATTATCACTTTTCCTGGATAGTCTCTTTCCAAAAACAGAGACACCGTGTATGCGAGCCACAAGACGAGGAAGAAGACGTAAGAAGATGCTGGATGACCTTGGGGACAGAAGAGGAGAAAGCTCTAGATCGCATTAAGTGGAGGACCTGTTTTGGAAGAGACTGTGGACCTGTCGTCTGACAGATTACTGATGAATGAATTATGTGTGATATCGGTATATATAGACAGCTGTAACAGTCCGTAAGGCTACATAGCGACGAAGCATAATTACAGGGCTAATAAGAAGCAGAAGTGTTTTTTGTGCGGGCTCCCACCCCGAACACAGCAGATAGGCCTAATCTTTTAACGTGCACACACACCGCATATTTCGAAACAGTGTGCGCATAGTGTAGCAGACTAGCCCGCCCAGCTCATCAGTTTCCAGTGTTGAGGGTGTGCATTTACATTTTACAGTGTCTCAGCTATCTCGCCTGTAAATAAGGGCAAATTTGTCTCTGTGCTTAATTAATTAAGCACCACGCGACGAAGATTTAAGGGAGAGGGGAAGTAACCTCCACCATTCCTAGCTATGTATGGAGGTGAGATGTTAGCTTCAATCCCCGGCCACTTTACCTCCGGGAAAAGAGCCAATGGTACCCATTTGATAGGGGGCTTGGTGGGCCCCAGAAGTGGTCTGGACGCTGTGGAGTAGCCGTCCAGTCCGAAGGCCGTCGCTACAACAAACGGGCTCTCCCGGTTGTTTTAACCGGTTCCTGGTTGACTGACCGACTATGTAATTCGCTAAATACGCGGCTAAATAATTAACTAACAGAATTCTTTTCGGGAATTTCCTTCAGCCCCAAGAGGTTTCCTGTTATGAAACCCGATAATATTCATAATCAGATTGACAAAAGCTAACATTATAATTTATCTCGAGATACTCCAAACCAGCTCATAGCTTCACGCCCTATTTGTGTAAGAACAGTTTTAATATTATCCTTAGTATAATATTAGACCTTGCAAGATAATTCTCTTGAGATTTCCGAACACAGATCAAAGAGAATACGTAGCTATATATATTGTCCCATGCATGCGTGCTACATGTCAGCCATTACTATCGCTTTCTATTTTATCCCTGCAGTCGCTGTTTCTCATCTCAAGGTGCACACATGTCAGTTCCCCCATGACGCATTGCGTAGTTGTGTACGCGCCATTAACGGACATCGGGCCCATAATTCAGTGCTTATTCAAGGCTGAATATTATTAATAATTTGCATTTCTTATGGATGTTTGTATCTATGTTGTGGATGTACTGATCCAATTAATTAGTTTCTCCGTTCTGAGGCAAGACGGAAATTACAGTAAGGGAGAAACAAAGAAAATGGTAGAATGCTAAACTCCTCATTAAAACCTCGAGGAAGACGACAGATCTTTTGTTCACATTTATTTAATTATTTCTCTATGAACGCATCCATGAAAAATATTTTTGTTTACGAATCTGGTGACCCAAAATAATCTTATTGTGGATGAGGGCTAGGTACACTGCCACACCAAAGCTTTTCTTCGGGCGTGTGGACATGTCCAGTTTTTCTTAGCGCTCGGCTGGACTGGGTTGGGCAGTGACCGCCGCATATCATGGGATATGAGGTTATGTGCACAAGCACCACTTGTAACAAACTGGCTGGTGGCTATTTATATCCGATCATACATAAACACTGTTTGATACACAATCATATGTGTCAGTCTATTAGTCAGAGGCAAAGCGGCGAGCAAAGCATCTGTCTGTAGGAAACATGGACCTGTGTTTGTGTGGGGATGTCACATAACTTACAAGTCTACTTTGCCTGCTGTAAGTCGCAGGGTACATTTTCCATTGCCTCGCGCCCGTCCGACCCCACCACATTTTCATAACTACCGTAGATTTAACGTGGAATAAATACAGTCTTCTATATCACAATAAAATCTGTGTAAACTGGATCCTAGTTTAAATGTAAACTTCCTCTTCACCGGGAAATTTTCCACTACCCTAAATATATGGACTGAACACTAATGCGAAAATATATGTAATAAAGCCATGAGTTCGGAAGCTTTCACAACTTTCATATGTAGGAGTGGTACATTCTGGCTTGTGACATTCTGTAGCCTGGAAGTGCTACGGTACTGTAATCGGCCTGAAAGTCCACATATGGCATAGGAACACAGATGTCCACAGTCTTAAAAACTGTAATAAATGTTTGACATGAATTCGGAAATAAATAATAATTTGATGTTTAAATAGGCATCGTTTCTTGTTACTACCATACACGTCTTGGAATAGGAAAGAATGAAGTTCTACCCCTGCTATCAGCAACGCATGAGCAAAATGTTTTTATGGACGAAGGGAGACACATGCAGCATAGATCTTTGGCTCTGAACCAGGATATCTAAGTCTGCATGGCGAAGGGCTACAGGCCGGAGGCTGAGGTTCGATTCCTGGGAAGGAAAATAAATTTATCTCTTGTCCACAGCATCCAGAGCGGTTCTTGTGCCGTCCAGCCTCTTGCTCAAGGAGTTCAAAGGCTCTTTCCCCCGAGGGGTGTGAAGCTGACCACTCACTTCCAATCACTACTGAGGTCATGAATGGCGGAGCTATATCTATACTCCCCCATACGTCTTCATAGCGTGGTGATGAATTACTTAAGTAGAGGGAGAACATCACTTCTGGATAGGTGGTATTTGGCCGTCAAACAACAATAAAAATAAACCAATTGAACTGTTCACATTGGTTCGAATTCATAGTTGTTATGTGAGCATTTCGGTTGGATTATTTTTATTGTTGTGTTCAGGGTCAAATTCCACCAATTATGACTCACAACAGGATGAAAACCGTGAAGATGTACCTCTGCAACATAGCGCGTGGGAGCATATCATTCAGTAAGTTATATTTCAATTGAAAGTAGACTTAGCTGCGTTAAGCGGCATAGAAGTCACAATCAATTCCGATTGATAAAAGCCAACCAAATCTATCAGAGCAGGATCCCTTCCTGTTACTAAAACCTTGTTCTGTGATCTGTGAAGATTTCATGGAAAAAAAAGAATGGCAGTTATGGAGGCTGAAAGTGCAGAAACACTACCGAACAGAGTCCAGTTAACTCCAAGCAGGTGTGAATTACGGAGACGCTGAAAAACAGACCCTCAGCTTCACTGTACTCTACTTGCGCCATGCAGTGTGACAGAGGCAGAAACCCAGCTTCACTGGACTCCACTTGCGCCGTGCTGTGTGGCCAGAGGCAGGACCTCAGCTTCACTGGACTCTACTTGCGCCATGCTGTGTGGCCAGAGGCTGACTCCCAGCTTCACTGGACTCTATTTGAGCCATGATGTGTGGACAGAGGCAGGCCCTCAGCTTCACTGGACTCTACTTGCGCCATGCTGTGTGGCCAGAGGCTCACTCCCAGCTTCACTGGACTCTATTTGAGCCATGCTGTGTGGACAGAGGCAGAACCTCAGCTTCACTGGACTCTACTTGCGCCTTGCTGTGTGGCCAGAGGCAGACCCTCAGCTTCACTGGACTCTACTAGCGCTTTGCTGTGTGACAGAAGTACACAGACATCCTGCTCAAAAGAAATGAGAATTCCAGGGAGCCAGACGTCGGTCGGTTTCTGTGCGTTAAGAGAAGCTGTAACGTCATAAGCGTTCGACTGTACGTCACTTGGTTTTGGCAGAAAATGTGTCAAGACAGCCATGCGGAGTGCCGTTCATAAGGTCATATTACAGTAGGCCTAGAGCAAAGACGAGGCGTGGAGGAAGCTAATTTATTTCTATCTCACTCTCTCACACACACATGTGGGGAGGCTGTTTCTTGTCATCTGCTGAGAGCGAATGTGTAACACAACACGTTAATTTATTACAAACACTCCGGATGACGTGTGAAGAGGCTTCTTTCACATTCAGTAAATCTCCAGCAGGGGGCGCTGGTGTTAACACTCGCCCGGTATTTCAGTCACTACGTGTTTGTTTTCAGTAGCTATACTGATTGCCTTCAACTGCAACTTTGTCTTGATCTAAAAATTACAACAATGAGTCATATAAAAATATGGATTATTCTTCCGAATTCATTTCAGTGCACATCAATGAGTTCTTTGCCTTCAAAATACAACACCTGTCTCTAAGTCACAAGTCACATAAAAATGTGGCTCAAATTTCTGTATACGAATTTGTTATAAAATTAGTAAAGCGTTCCTTGCCTTCAGATTAATCGTCATAGAATTTCCGACCCTCACAAAGAAGCCGCGCATGAATGTGAACTGTTTTCCATGTTCATTTTTTTCTTTATCCTAACCCGAAATTAGCAGTTGTGGGAATCCGTTGCGCTGACCACGCCACACACTCTATCCGCTAAAGTTGGTACTAACTTCGTCGACAAGCGGCGGTCGCTCGGTCGGTATAGTTCGCTTGCGGACTACAGGCCACGTAGTCCTTAACCTGTTACACGCATAACGTGCACAGTGTGAATGCAGGAGTGCGGCGGGCTGTGTTGCATCTGTTTCCTCAGGTTGGACCCCTAGTGTCTCTTGACGGATACATATACACTGTATCTAACTGAGCGACTGACCGACTAACGGACCAGCAAACTTCATGGAGCCGAGTACGTCATAAAAACTACAGTTGTTGAAGTAACCAAAAAAATCCCTGCCTTCAGTGTGACCAGACAGCTCACTACTGTGTTCAGAAGCGCACATTTCATATGCGTTCCTTTACTTCACGACCTTGTCGCAACTACGTCATTAGTTAAGTCACCTGTGAGAGCCTGGCCCATCCTGCCCTTAAGCTCGGCGTCCACGGAACGAGGCCAGTTCTTGACCAGTTAAGTGAGATGTCAGTGTTCCAAAGACGAGCTTCTATTACAATGGACATATTTAGTCGGTTATTTGGCCAGTTAACCAAGCTGGACAGTAATTCTATCAGTTATCAGACATTTGTTTCTCTGTCAAGCCGCCGAAGCTGTTAGCCAGTTAGTTACTTCCTATTATTCACTTAGCAAGATAATTAGTTAGTTACTTAATTTAGTAGTTAGCTAAATGGCGTATATATATATATATATATATGCATCTCTGTATGTGTAGTGGTCTGTTTCATGTCTTCAAGATGTCCTCGGTAGAGAGGAAGAACAAAGACCGATAATCAAATCCAGATAAGACCCCACACTAAATCACTAAGCTAACCCAAATTATTATGCTTAGAATGTAAGAAGTGTGTAAATGAGAGAAATGTACCGCGAGGAAGATTCCGAATAATTTATTTGTAATATAACACGCTCCAGACGGAGAGGAGTTCAAAAGACACAGCTTAGAGCAGAGTCATCCTTGATGATTATACAGAGATATGTTGCGCTGTTTGTTAGTCTTTTGATAAGTTACAATAGCAAATAGAGCTGAAGGTAGAATTGCGCAATTCGTTACACACAAGCAACCGAAGCGTAACTCGTGTTAAGATTTGAAACTAAATCCGAAATGAAAGTCACACATTTCGCGTTCGTTGCCACCGTCAACAAACGTCATTAATCACTCGCTTGGATGTCCAGGCAATGACAATGCCAGTCCGACCGTTTACTTGCTGATCTACAATAATGGACATGTTTCTTGCTGTTTCTCATTCCCTCTTCATTATTCGAGCCGGCATTCATCTCTCCTCCGTTGACTATTGTCCGTTTACCTTTAGGAAATTTTGAAATTTCGTCTCTTCTTACTTTTTCGAAGTGGCAAGATCACTCCCAAACCTTTTTTAAAAGGTTACGCAAGGCTGCATGTTCAAAATGAGACATACTTCCCCTCCTTGCCCGCCTAGTGGGTAATAAACTTCTTTCTTATCAATTTTATGTAACGGTAATCTCCTGGTCTCCGTTTCATTTGAATCAGCAGAAGTCAAAAACATTGGCAGGTTGTAGCCTGCTCTGATGGCATAAAATTACTTACTTATGGAGCTGAGCCCTTCTTGAGGAGAAGCCAAATCTGCAGCTACTCAAGAATTTCCCAGCATTTTATGGAACCCGAAGTTTCATTACCGTGTCCACAAGAGCCCTCAACTGGTCCCTGTCCTGAGCCAGCTCAATCCAATTCATACCATCCCAACCTATCTCTCCAAGATCCATTTTAATATTGTCCACCCACCTACGCCTTGGTCTTCCCAGTGGTCTCTTTCCTTCTGGCTTTCCCAGCAATATCCTATATGAATTCCTTGTCTCTCCCATTCGTGTTACATGCCCTGCCCATCTCATTCTCCTTGACTTGATCATTCTAATTATACTTGGAGAAGAGTACAAGTTATGAAGCTCCTCATTATGCAGTTTTCTCCTACCTCCTGTCACTTCATCTCTCTTCGGTCCAAATATTCTCAACACCCTCAGTTCCTCCCTTCATGTCAGAGATCAAGTTTCACACCCATACAGAACCACAGGCAAACATATTTTTGTATATTCTAATTTTTACGTCTATGGACAGCAGACAAGAAGACAAAAGATTTTTTTTTATTTGAGATAGATTCATACAATCTGTCCAATTAAGGACAATGAGTACTTTTGGTGACTGATGTGGTGACTATGTCATTAACAGTGTTAATAAGGCTATCCCAGTAGATGCCTTAAGATTTGTGGCATGTGAGACAAAAGATGGCATGAACATATTCTTCAAATCATTTTTTACGATTCTGCATACTTAATTCGCGTTAATATTAATTTATTGCAGACATATATATTCTTTATCAAACATAATTGCACGACAGATTCTTTACACACACACAGACCAGTCATGAATGATAGTTAGGGCCTACCACATAAATAGTAACACGTAGGACCAAAGTCATAGACATTAATAAAATCTCTAATTTACCTTATACACATTCGTTTCAAGATGAACTGTGTTTGAGAAAATCGTTTATATATAATTCGACCTCCATGTAAAGTAGATATATGCAGGACCAGTACAATCCACAAATTGTTTCGTCCAGTAAAGTTTAATATAAGTAAAAAAGTAAAAGTAAAACTATCCCTGTACCAGGCCGTGAAGGCCCATAGGGTTGTGAGACGTCGAGGCTCCCACATTATCTAGACAATCGGCTCAGAGATGGCGGTAAGGTTGTCAGCCTTACGCACCGGCCGCGCTTTAGTCCCCAGGAAAATTATTTAATTAATTCCTGGTACTCATTTCTGTTAGAGGCTGAGTAAACCCCAGGGCCTAGTGCGGCTGGAAGGATTAGGTCAATTGAAAAAAATCCAATGAACTCATCGGAACTTGAACACGCGACCTGCTCGCACCGGTTCTTCACTTGCAGATTTCCTTCTTTTTCTTCTACCCTGAAGATGGAGGCGATATCTTCCTCCGAAACGTCGGTTAAAACAATACCTACACGGCACCACATCCCAGAAGACTGCACTCTTTATAGTCACGCCGTGAAAACCTCAAATCCCACAATATAAAAATGGATAATAAGTATTTAGGATCAGAGATGGAGACTGCATTCAAATGGCTCAGGAGAGGGTTTTCATGGACAAGAAAATGGATAATCGGGTACTATAAAAGCTGAACATTTACAGACCTGTTCAACAACTGTCAGCTTTTCAAAGGCGTCCCCTTATCATGTGGTTAGCTAGCAACTTAGTTACTTAGATAATTAAGTGGGAAACCTCTGCTTTATGACACGTCAGTCGCGAGGCCCTGAGAAACAATTCTATGATCTCTCTCACGCAGACTTCCCCCTATCATCTCCTGCTCTACCAACCATCATTGAACCATCTCTCTTCTGAACTACCCCCTCCTAGGCGACATCACGTGGAAAGCCACCCACACCTAGCTACCCCTATAATCCCGATTCCAGCCACGAAATGTTTCTGGTCTAGCCACGATGCTGTAACGATACGATCCCTAAAACCATAGCTCTTCCGAGCGAAGGGAACGACAAGACAACTTCAAGATGGACGGCACACTCCCGCTCTGAGCGAGATGGAAAGAGAGCGATGCTCCTGATGGCGGAGCGAGATGCAAGACATGAACGTGAAGAGGGTTTTCTCCTCTCGCGAGATTTGTGTCCCCCGAGTTCACGGTGTCTGATCTGTGAGGAATTTAGTGCGGCCGCTACTGCCCGTATAGCACACAACTGAGTGATGCCGAGGAGGGATTTTCGTACCAAAACCACCGCGATGGTAGCACTGCAATCTAAACCTAACCTAGCCAAGTCTAATGGGACTGAGGTTTTCTTCACTCGTCTAATGGCGAAATCGGGAGGAGTAAGATCGGTGGCAGTGCAGGGAAGGAGTAGTCGAAGTGAAGAAGGGCAGGCGGGAGAGGGAAGATGGACGGTTTTAATGGGAACATACTATGAATCCTCACACACACACACAGCAGCCATCCAACTTCACCTCCATCTCCTCTTAGCGTTATAAGTCTTGGAATGGGACAGTTCTGCGGACACGAAGGACTAGTAAGGACCTCCCTCCCTTCCCACATCACGGTTACACTGTTATACTCTCTCAGATTAAGTTCATATGAAAGAGTGGCATAAGTTCGGTATCCCAGGACGTATATTTCTACGTGTTCTTAGCGAGAAATTAAATTAAAGCATAATTAAGCAGGTCCGTCTGTCTATGCATCTACACGCTCATTCTAAAGATATCTGTATGAAATTCACACTGTAAGAGGGAATATACACTAGAATTTGGAGATATAATTTATTTGGGGAAAATATCTGTCTTCATTGCTTCAGTATATTCAAAAGTATACATGGGATTTATATCATTTCATTAAGAACTCTTTCATTGCTTATTCATGGGGAACCTCGTGTCTACCTATATATTCAATTTCTCCGAAAGAAATCCGTTAAAAATTCGCACTGCGATATAGTGAGATCATCGGAAATCTGTCCTATATTCGCGTATTTGGTACTGAGGAATATGCCTATTAAAGTTCACTCACTCTTCACTCACTCATGGAGCTGAGCCCTTCTGGAGGAGCCGCCAATTGTGCAGCTACTCAAGAAATTCCCAGCATCTTATGGAACCCGGAGGTTCATTACCGTGTTCGCAAGAGCCTTCCAGCGATTCCTATCTTGAGCCACATCAATCCAGTCCATACCATCCCATCCTATCTGTCTGAGATTCATTTTAATATTTTCCACCCACCTACGCCTTGGTCTTCCCAGTGGTCTCTTTCCTTCTGTTATTTCCCACCAATATCCTACACGCATTTCTCCTCTCCCCCATTCGTGCTATATGCCCCTCCCATCTCATCCTCCTTCACTTAATTATTCTAGTTATACCTGGAGAAGAGTACAAGTTATGAAGCTCCTCATTATGCCGTTTTCTCCAACCTCCTGTCACTTCATCCCTCTTCGGTCCAAATATTCTCCTGAACATCCTGTTCTCAAACACCCTCAGTCTATGTTCCTCCTTTAATGTCAGAGACCAAGTTTCACACCCATACAGAACCACAGGCAAAATTATAGTTTTGTGTATTCTAATTTGTATGCAAAACATCTGTTTCCTATCTTTATGTCACGATTTTGCCACGAATTTCGGTGACAAGAGGCCAACATATTCTTAGTTCTCTCCGGCCTATTAAAGTTGCTGAGCGAATTCAATTTTGATCTCTATTGGTTCACAATAATTCCCGAAGAGCCTTGAGCTGACCTTATCAAGTTTCTTAAAACCCTGTTTCCTTATTAATTATGTAATGCACTGTACGTACAATGCAAACACATTACGGTCTAGATATTTTATTTGAATTGCATTTACCTAACTAATACAAAAATATTTATGTTTCTATGCAGTAAATACAGCACTGTGAGCAGTCGCTTTACGAACAGGCCTCTACGCAGTCTGGCCGTGTAGCTCTATCAATAACAGATTCATTCTCCAATAATGGACGAGATCAATGGGGCTTGCAAATTAGCAAGTTGGAAACTTCGTGCAGTGACAACGCTCCCGGGAATGTAACACGAACTCTTATGGAGCCTGTCGTTATGTTCTCAAATACCAGTGAAAGACGCTTGAAATGTATAACTGTAATGTTATCCTTCAAACTGCGAAACAGATTTAGTTTTACCTATTTATCAGCTGCGAATATATTGAATAAGCAGTCGCGGACAGCCGACAAGGGGTGGTCATCCAGCTTGGGGGTTGGGCTTGGGGCTAACAACTCCTCACCGTAAAAAATAATTATGTTACGAAAATGAACACAAAGCCTCGGACCTGGACCGATTCCTTGGATAAACGACCCAAAGTGAAACTTGGTCTCTGATATCAGGGAGGAACATAGACTGAGGGTGTTTGAGAACAGGTTGTTGAGGAGAATATTTGGATCAAAGAGGGTTGAAGTGACAGGAGGTTGGAGAGAACTGCATAACGAGGAGCATCATAACTTCTACTCTTCTCCAAGTATAATTAGAATGATCAAGTTAAGGAGGATTAGGTGGGCAGGGCATGTAGCACGAATGGGGGAGACAAGGAATGCGTATAGGATATTAGTGGGAAAGCCAGAAGGAAAGAGACCACTGGGAAGACCAAGGTGGAGGTGGGTGGACAATATTAAAATGGATCTTAGAGAGATAGGATGGGATGGTATTCATTGGATTGATCTGGCTCAGGATAGGGACCAGCTGAGGGCTCTTGTGAACACGGTAATGAACTTTCGGGTTCCATAAAATGCTGGGAAATTCTTGAGTAGCTGCACAATTGGCAGCTTCTCATGAAGGGCTCAGCTCCATCGGTAAGTTAAGTAAGTAAGTAAGTAAATACTATAATAATTAAACCAGGACATGCACGTATTTCAGACAAAATAAAACACCATACTCATCAATAATTTATCCACTCTATAATCACTGAACATACGCAAACATTACACTGAACAGAAAAAACTGCAGTACTCACGTTTTATAATTCTACTAGAATTCAAGCAGATATTTTTGCACGCAGTTTACTCTGTTGGCTGCCTGACTTTCCACAAACACTTCAGCTTGAGAAATTAGAGTAAGCATGTCTGAATCATTCCGTTGTAAGGCAAATTCCTGCAGTTCCTTTAAACTTTTGATAGCATCTTAAAGCTTAGTTTGATTTCCGTTTCCGCGTTAGACAGTTTCCGTTTAATCCGGGATATTTAACATCTTTTTCAGCCCAAAGTCACGGTACCTGAAAATGTTTCCCTTTAAGGCAAATTTCGTTTATTAAAGGGTCCGTTTAAGGCAGGTTACCACTGGACGATAGTAAGAATGAGGCTGAACCTGCATTAATATCTAATTCGACCACTGACAGAATAGGCATGAATGGCCTGCCTCACTTTGCCCACTACGAGTCCTGAATATCCACTGGCCCGTTTTGGATGCGATGAGTAACTATCCATAGCCATCCTGTACTTACCTTCTCACTTTACCGAATGAACCACCCTGTTTGCCTATAATTATTGTTTTTAAAAGTGCAGTGACCTCATATTCATCCTTTCGTTCATTATTCAGGCAGAAATATAATTCTACTGACACTGAGGACCTTAGTTACTCACTCATGGAGCTGAGCCTTTCTTGAGAACCCGCCAGTTCTGCAGCTACTCAAGAACTTCTCAGCGTTTTATGGAACTGAATCTTCACTACCGTGTTCAAAAGATTTCTTCACTGGTGAATATCCTGAGCCAGATCAATCCAATACGTAGTATCTCATTCTATCTCTCTAAGATTCATTTTAATATTGTCCACCCACTTGCGCCTTGGACTTCCTAGTGGACTCTTTCCTTCTGGCTTTCCCACCAATATCCTATATGCATTCGTCTGCTCCCCCATTGACACTGAGGGCCCAGGTGCCTAATTTGGGTCGCGACTTGCGGTTCTAAACTGCTGGTATCAAGAAACGTTCCACATAATTTCTAGCTAATTTTTTCATCTATATCAAAAACGTATATAACATCGAAAATTTATCTCAGTGTCTGCAATGTTATTAATTGCAGCTCTTCAGACGAAATTTAATTCCAACTCGTCACACTGGGCCGCTGACAGACAACATCCTCAGAATGTAGCGTCGAGGCTCGAACGCGAAATACCGGTAATTAAATTTTATTTTCTAAATGTACATGTTTACAACTTAAATTATCTGGAGTAACGTGGCGAAAACCACAGAAAAGTATACACTATTCCTAACTCAAATATGGTAGGCTACCACGAAGGTAATTCTGGAGAGAATGAAGAAAAACGCGAAACCTACAACATAGACCCATCTGTAATAACCTTCTGTACCATGTGGACAACTGTGGAGAGGGCCCCTCTTTTTTTTTTCCTTTGGCGCTACAGCCTCAATTGGGCCTTGGCCTACCTCCATGAAATTCTGCCTTTCACTTCGGTTTACTAGGATTGAGACATTCGGTAGGACTCCTTGGGCGGGTGATCAGCACGTCGCAAGGCCTCTACACGTACACAAACACAGAAACACACACACGCACACAAACATCAAACATCTATGCCCTGAATGGGTTTCGAACCCACGATCCAGGCTTCCGAGCAAGCGAAGACAGTGTATGCCTTAGACCGCTTAAATTTTTCTCGAATAAATTAGGGTAGGCCTATTCCACAGCTTAGCTGAAAATGGAAATAATGAAGAAAACCACGATAAACCACAAGTTGTTCCCAAAACAAGTAAGTCATTCTACCACTGGAAATATCGAGGTAGACCACGAAAACAGCATAAATCATTTCCAAAATAAGTAAGTTATTACATCACACAGGCAACTTCGAAAACAATGAAAGAAAATGCGAAAACTCACAAGATATTCTTAAATCAGTTGGGGCATTCGACCATTCAGGTTAATCTGGAAGAATGAAAGGAATCCATAGAAATAGGTGGTGTTCCAAAACAAATAGTATTTTCTACCAGTCATGTCTCGCTGGAAGACTTAAGAGAAATCACGAAAAGTTGCAAGGTAGTCCGAAATCAGATCGTTTTTTTTTTATACTTAACTAACCCTTGAGAGATTCGGGGAAACCATTAAAACTGCCAATTATTCTCAAATCAAAAAGGTACCATACCACCTACCTAACACTAGAGACGTTAAGTGACACTAAAACAACAAATTATTTTCAAATAAAATAGCGTAAGCTTATTTTAGCACTCAAATAAAGATGGAGTGAACGAAGAAAGTCACGAGAAACCACAGCACATTTATCGGATCAAATAAGTACTCGACCACTTAGCTAACCCTGGAATGGATGATGTAAATCACAAAAAGCCATGCATTATTCCCATATCAAATAACATAGGTCTGCTCTGTATACCACAGTCTTTAAGTTCAAGCAGTTATATTAAAGCATTTTCAATTTAATTCCTCCTAAGAAACTGATTGTAAGGCTGCTCTTACGTTTTAAAAAGTATGTTCCATTAACCTAACATTTGGATGATTTTGTAAATCGGTTGTTAGGTTAGGTTTGTACAGAGACAGGTAGAAACAGACTCAAAGCATAATAACAAGAAAATGACAATTATTTCTGTGCTTACCAGATGTCCTTTCCTGTGCGAAGCATCCTGAACACACTTCCATTCTGTTCTGAATCACTCACACAATGTATTCAGCATCACTTCATAAACACATCACACTCTCTCCACTGACCATGCGTTTTCACTACCTCAGCATTACTGTAGTATGGATTATATCAGACAACGTTCCGTGTACACAGTACGCGAAAATACAGAGCTCATGTAACAAATTTGATACTCTCCAAATCACAAAAAGAAAGCCTTCTTACCAAACGAACTGTCAGGCGTGTCACCCCACCAGTTAGCAACGCGCGGTCATCAGCGCTCGTCTGCTGTTTTTGAGCGCGCTCAGTTCAAGTGGTAAGGTTACAAGCATAAGCAAAGCGGGAACAGACGCTACAAACCTAAACAGAAGACAGGGTGACATTTAATCCGTGTCTATATATACAAGTATGTTACAGGGAAGAAAGTCGCTATGGGTGGCTCACAGGTAGATACTTAAGTTGCAAAATTTGAAAGAATCGCGTATTTCTTGGCGTTTTTTCCTTCCGCAAGGAAACGCAGGGAGGCTTCTCTGTGTGTGTCACTCCTAAACTTGTTTATATGCTGAACGATTTTCACACCGAGGAAGAGATGCAGACAGGGCGGGAACACAGTAATGCCTAATCGCTGGAACGAATAAAAATAACGGAAAGAGGGAAAGGGGGGGGGGTTTCCAAGTAATAGGCCAATAATATGATCATTAGATCGCTCGAAGCTTTGAGAGCACTAGGCCTGTATGACTGGGACTCCGTACGTTATAGAACCTCAGATGATTGTATGATAGCGAATAACATGTAGAAAGAAGCGGTCGTGGTCTGTCTTAAAGCAATATTTCAAAATGTGTCTGTACTGCAAGGACGGAGATTTTCGAGAAACCTTCCTTGGCTGAAGGGGCCAGATTAGAAACCGATACGTCCAGACACGAAGGAGGAGTGTTTTATACGATTATTACTGTACTTTCAGACCGCCTCTGTGGTCTAGTGGTCAGAGTTCCTGGCTACAGATTCAAAGGTCCCGGGTTTGATTCTCGGTGCTACTAGATTTTCTGAGAAGTAGTGGGTCTGGAACGGGGTTCACTCAGCCTCGTGAGGATAATTGAGGAGGAAATGGCGGCTCTCGTCTAGAAAACGGAAATTAAAGGCCGTAGGGATCCGTTGCGCTGACCACGTGACACCCTCTATTCGCTAAAGTTCCCACTAACTTCTCCGACAAGCGGCGGTCGCTCGGTTGGTATAGTTCGCTTGCGGACTACAGGCCACGGAGTTTTCTTGTTTTATTGCTGTGCCTCAGCCAACCTGAACGACTCCCCAAAGTCTTACATTTGCTCGCTGTCAGAACTTTGAATTGGTCGTTGGTTGTTAAATAAAACAGAATCCATAATCGACCGTAAATATGTTTGAGAACTACGTATCAAGGAGAATGGTTAGATTTAACGGACTTCTTATTTCTACGTTTCGCCCAATATTATTAACTTCATGGAGCTGAGCCCTTCTTGAGAAGCTGCCAATTATGCAGCAACTCAAGAACTTCATAGCAATTTTTGGAACCCGAAAGTTCATTACTGTGTTCACAAGAGCCCTCTATTGGTCCCTATCCTGACCTTGGTCGATCTAGTCCATACTACCTCATCCTATCTCTCTAAGATCCCTATTAATATTATCCACCCACCTACGTCTTCGTCTTCCTAGTAGTAATATTATTAGAGTGATTAAATTTAACAGGGTTAGATGGACGGAACATGCAGCACGTATGGGTGCTATGAGACATTTTTTGTAATTCGCTGCTCCGAAATAATGACGAGAAGAGATCATTTCGGACACATAGGACTAAACAGGAGAATAATATAGAACTGACATTAGAAACTTGGTATGTGAAGAAATTCTGACTGGATTAAACCAACTCAGAATACAGTTCAGTTGCTGTATTATAATATTAAATCTGGTAATTTATTAAGCAACTATTATTTCACAGAATTATTGGATTTTTGGACTTTTTCCATCGTTCAGAGTTCTAGGAAATAGAAAACATGACGTTTCGGAAACTGTTTCCGTCTTCAGGTGAGGAAGGAAAACATCTACTCAGCTGGGTCAATGAGTCCAGTGATTGAAATTAGCTCTTTTTAAGGGGCCCAACTGAGTAGGTGTCTTCCTTCTCTCGCCTGAAGAAGGAAACAGATCCAGTTTCCAAAACGTCGTGTTATCTATTTCCTAGAATTCCGAATGACGGAAAAAGTCGAGAAATCCAGTAATTCTGTGTGTTACCCACCGTCGCCAGAGCCCTTTAGAATACAGCAACTATTATTTGTTACGCAAGATTTTACGTCAAGGAGTAAGTCAAAATGAAGAAAGCAGAAAAAATCAAACTGTCATAGGCCCATCATGCATTCAAGAAAGGCAATTGCCAAAGGATTCTTAAGTCTTAAATGGGTAAGTTGTCTGTGGTTTATGGTAGAATCCGGCAACCATGGGAAAGGAGAAACTGCTTCTCTATCCAGCAGCATGCAGTTGTAATCCAACGCGACATGATTTCAAATGTTGGAAGAGCGCACTACATCTTTGTGCCAGGAGAATGACTAGCAGAACGACGATTCGTGATAAAATACGTCGGGAAGCAAAGCGACAGAGAAGAGGATGAGGAAGGAGCAGAGGAAGGAATGTAAACAGAAAGAACATAAAGACTAACCTTTATATCCCTCACTCGCCGAATTTTATTGCCAAAAAGTAAGAAAACGAAGGGCCAATCGCTGAATTCGTGTCAGGGAAAGCATAACATTAAGGCTAACGGAGGAGCAGCAGAGCTTCATGTTTGGGGTAGTGTCTCTGTACCGTAACATTACCACATGTACCGGCAACAGTAAGCCAAGAGCTTCATGTTTCGGGTAGTGTCTCTGTACCGTAACATTACCACATGTACCGGCAACAGTAAGCCAAGAGCTTCATGTTTCGGGTAGTGTCTCTGTACCGTAACATTACCACATGTACCGGCAACAGTAAGCCAAGAGCTTCATGTTTCGGGTAGTGTCTCTGTACCGTAACATTACCACATGTACCGGCAACAGTAAGCCAAGAGCTTCATGTTTCGGGTAGTGTCTCTGTACCGTAACATTACCACATGTACCGGCAACAGTAAGCCAAGAGCTTCAACTATCATGACATAAAATTACATTTTAAAGATAACCAACTTCATAGCATTTGTTGAAATGTGATTACTGCTTCGCTGGCCAATATAATTCCCCCTTTTCAGGAATCCGAAAATTCAATATTATTATTAGTTAGAGTTGGTAAAAGTCCGCAATTGGACAACGTCCTCTTCGGTTCAATCCATATTTGTGCGTGATCCTTTTAATATTATTCACGGTTATATCTCTCTAGTGTCTTATCTTGTGGTTCTTTGACTATTATCACGTTTCTTATTGCTAGTGGGGTGGGACTAAGTCCCTTGCACTGCGGCCACTTCTGGCCTTTCTTTGACTAAATTTTGCATGAATATTTCACCTCGCGCATGTGGCACTAATCTCATTCCAATGCAGTTAAACGTCTCTGCCAAGCAAACAGTTATCATGAAGCTCTTAATCAGATAATCCTCTCTAATATCTTGTTCCAGTTAATAATGAATTATAAGCCTTCGAAGAAACAAAAATAATAATAATAAAACAAAACAAACTCTGTGGTCTAAAGTCCGCAAGCGAACGGCGGTCGTGTATTAGTGTATGTATGTATGTATGTGTGTATGTATGTATGTAAGGGGTGGGCCATAAAACCCCGGCAATGTACTGCGACCTTCAATGATCTATTGTGCTTCTCCTTTGGATTAACACTTTATTCATCCTACACTTTTAATAAAGTGTAGGACCTTGCTTATGGGGGCTTCATAAAAATCACTTAGTTCCATAAAAAAACTGACCCAAGTGACGAAATCTTAAATTAGCTATGGCCTCACAATCACATACAAGTAGGATATGTGTGGCTGATTCGTCTTCTTGTAGGCACCTTTCACAAGGTGTCCTTTTAGGAGGCAGGGTCCAGTAAGAAATACTACTACCCATCTTAGTTGATCTCTGTTTAATCTCAACAGGTCCTTCGTTCTTCTGGCAGAGGGTCCTGCTATAAATCCTTTTGCCTGTTTGAGTCCAGTTTTGGATTCCCAGTGTTTTTTGTGATTTCTGTTAGTCCAGTCCCTGATCGCTTTTTGGCAACTCCAACTGAGATGCCGCAAGCTGGGTCAGGTCCTGTGAACGGTTGTTTAGATCCTGATCTTGCCAGCTGATCTGCGGCTTCGTTCCCTGCAATACCCTCATGGCCTGGCGCCTATATCAGTTGAACTCTCCTTTGCAAGCGAACTATACCGACCGAGACTCCGCCGCTTGCCGGCGAAGTTGGTGCCAACTTAAGCGGATTGAGGGTGTTACGTGGTCAGCGCAACGGATCCCCACGGCCGTTAACCTCTGTTTTCTAGACCGGAGCCGCTATTTCTTGTATCTCCTCGATTATCTTCACGAGACTGAGTGGACCCCGTTCCAGTCCCACTACTTCTCAGAAATTTTGGTAGCTACGGGAATCGAACCCGGGACCTCTGGATCTGTAGCCAGGAACTCTGACCACTATACCACAGAGGCGGTCGGATTACATCACAGCAACTGTAAGTAGTGAACGGTTTTTATCAGAGTCTGGAACTTCGTAATTCGTATTCATCGTCAAATTTAATTAACTTTATCAAATACTGGAGAACTAGATTGGTGAGGCATGCGGCACGTATGTAAATGTGAGAAATGTATACACAATTTTGGTAGGAAATCCTGAAGGGGAGAGACCGCTTGGAAGACCTAGACCTGAGGTACAACTATAAAAATGGGTGAACTGGATTCATCTGCCTCAGGATAGGCACACTGTCGGACTCATGTGAACACGGAAATGAATCTTAGAATTTAATAAAGGCGGATTAAACAGCTGAATCACTCATTTTCCTACTGGGGCCCACCCATCATCCTATCCAATGTGTACCGGGGGCTGTTTGCCCGGGGATAAAGCGGCAGGGCGTGAAACTTACCACAGACCTCCATTTAGTGCTGAGGTTAAAAATTGTGGAGCTATACCTCCACTCCCCACACATCTTAATAGCGTCCTGCTTAATTAAATACAGGAAAAATCACCTTGAGATAAAATCGCTATATATTACGTGAATTCACTCAGTTCTGATTTTACACACTCAGCCACGAACCGCTAACTGTGCCAAACAGGCATATAAGAATAAGAATAAGACAGAACAGGGGACTGACTGACAGCTTCACTACATACCTCTGACATGTCTCGGGACGAAGCATAAAAAGGCTCTTTGTGACTATTTAATTGCTAAAGAAATATTTGGAGGAAGTACCAACATTTCAGTCGACAGTACAGTTTGCCCATTGATGTATTATGTAAAATTCATGAAATTTTTTTTAACCTTCCACAAAATTAAATTCTTTTGGGATATATCTCTTTAATTTATATAAAGACTGTCTCTAGAACGTTAGAGATGCTAGTGCTACATTAGGATATATTACTTATAGACGATAATAAAATATAGCATTAATAGAAAGACACAACGGGATCCTACAGTATAAATTCGTGACTGGGCATTTCGGTGAGACAGCCATGATGCTAGTCCAAGTGTGTCACATAACTCATTGAAGATACTGCGTGTAACACAACCTGGATACAAGGTTGGGTGTGCTCATTTGAACATTGTTGAAAAGTCGTACAGGAAACATTTCTACACGTCTCTCTATACGATTACACGTCACAACAACTTTTCTTTGCTGTTGCTAAAAAGCAGTAGGCCGACATGTTTCATATCATAGCCAATAATTCTGCTGTAAAGCAACTGATATTATTGGTTCATACCAAAAATGACTGCCTCTGTGGTATAGTGACCCGAATTCTTGTCCACAGATTATGAGGTCCCGGATTCAATTCCCGACGCTGCCAGATTTTCTGAGAAGTAGTGGGTCTGTAACATGGTTCACTCAGCCTCCTGAGGATAATTTAGAAGTTTTTTTCAAGGAAATAGTGGCTCCGGTCTAGAAAAGTTAGATTAACGGCCGTGGGGATCCGCTGCGCTGATCACGTGACACCCTCTATCAGCAAAAAGTTGGCATGAAGCTCGCCGACAAGCGGCGGTCGCTCGGTCGGTATAGTTCGCTTGCGGACTACAGGCCACGGAGTTTGTTTTTGTTTGGTTCATATTACAACCAATATTATTATTGTCTTTGAGAATTATTCCTAACAGATGTGTTCATTTTTAACATGATTCATTCTTACAGAAACACTTGTTTTAATTTCAGCATGTCCTGAATTCATGTTTATCTTCAGGTCTGCTCCTTCATATTCCGTTGGAATGGAAAAAGCAACGAAATATTTTAGATGCCGACACAGTTTAACGTCAATTATTAGAAATTAATTTTATTACATTAATTTATGACATATTTAGTAATTCACGCTATACTGTGATGAACGGTATGATACTGAATAATGAATTTTAAAGGATGTTTGGTGGAAGGGGTCGTACCTTTGAGATACTATATTTGTATCGGCATTTGCTACAGGGACTGAGGGAAACCACGAAAATCCTAAACAGGACAGCTAGTCTCCCGGCCAGGATATGAATCCGAGACATTCCGAACAATAAGCAGGAACGCTGCCATGATTGCGGCGAGAAATCTACACTTTTCTGATAATACGTAATTATAAGCGGTTGGTGACTATGAAATTTGGACTTTCATATGTAAACCGCGTGGAGAACGCAGCCGTTCGCATTGGCCCGTTGAAACACTGGGCTCGTAGGTTCGAACCCCACTTGAGGCATAGATGCCTGTGTTTATGTTGTCCTGCGTGTGTAGGTAGCGGCGTTGCGATGGGCTGATGCCCCGTCAANTTCGAACCCCACTTGAGGCATAGATGCCTGTGTTTATGTTGTCCTGTGTGTGTGCAGGTAGCGTGGAGTCCTACCGACTGTGTATAACTAAAAAAAGCGGCCAAGGTCCAACACAGAGCTGTAGAGACACGGAGGCAGATAATACTGTTGCTTATGTTATTTGCACGAAATGAACGAAATAAACGCATACTGGGCAGATCGCGTCTGACGATCGGTCCGTCTGCGTTTGCAAGTAGCCCTCCAAAACTACTCAGACTTAATGTGACACTGGGGATCGAGAATGAATCTTCTAACACTACTTTAATTTTCGCTTGTATCGTCCAAGTACAAGTACAATTCCTAGTAGCTGAATCTCAACCATTCCTTTTCTCAACAATTGAGTATCCTCAAACAAATCTGTAAAAGTTAAAGCTATTCCTGTAACAGGCCGTGGGGGCCCATAGGGCTGTGAGACGTCGAAGCTCCCACATTTACTAGATAATCGGCTCACAGATGGCGGTGAGTTTGTCAGCCTTATGCGCCGGGCCGCCCTTTAGCCCTCAGGAATATTCCTGGTACTCATTTCTGTTAGAGGCTGCATCGATCCCAGGGCCATAGTGCGGCTGGAAGAATAAGGTCAATTGAAAATCTAATGACCACATCGGGACTCGAACCCGTGACCTTCCGGTTTCTAGCATAACGCCTCAACCAACTACGTTACCGCGTGCCCCCCCCCCAAACAAAACTGTACATGAAGTAAATAAATATTTGAATTTCAAACATTTACACGGAACACTTCTTGATATAGCGGGACGTAATAAAATACTGGGACATCATTTATCTTCAAGAAATGCATATCAATATAAATAATATATGCAACATCAAAACGGACACGTTTATTCCAAACAGGAGAACGACCCATACATTCCTAGCGTGGGTGAATGGCTGCAACTCAGAATTTAGTGTCAATTCCGAATTGTTATAGGCTATTTAACATAGTAAACTTACGAGTCCAATATCATCTCGGATATATCGCCGTGTAGTACGTTGAAAGACAAGCGATGTTTCGAAGGAACATATCGCCTCTGTCTTCAGGGTCGAACAATAAGCCGAGCAAGAAATCTACGTAAAACCAGGTGTTTTGCGAAACGTCGGTTGACGTTCAACGGGATACACGGCGTTGTATCCCGCTGTGAGATTCTAAAATCCTACAAAGTAGACTTTGTCTAGGACATCTCTGTGGATGTGTAACACCTTAAGTAGCCAACCTTACACCTTTACGTGTTCAATGAGATATTCAGTGTGACGACAAGGGTGCCCCTCATGTGCTTAAAACAGAGAGAGACCTTACCGACTGGGTCACCTTCATAAACATTTCAAGACACAGCAGAAACTTCTGTTTATCGCAGGCCGCAAATGAAATTCTATCAGTCGTGACTCACAAGTCACACTGGTCTGGTTACCATTCGTGCTTCCCAGCCTGGAGACCTGTTATACTGTTCCGAGGTTTTACTCAGTTCCTCCTGCCGAGTCTAGGAGAGCGCACTTCCGGTGCCACACTCGCCCTTGCCTTAGTACCATGCCATTCAGGAGGTACGAAAATTAAGCTCCGCCAATTTTAAACGACGGTACAAAGTGGTGAGTTATGTTCCCGCTGTTTTACCTCCCCCACCCCCATCCCTATGCGTAGAATAAGAGGCTGGGTGGGACCGAAGCCCCTAACGATAATTTTTCTCAGGACAAAAGTTAAAATAATATTGCATATTCTTAATCGTTTCTGTGTGACCCATGTAGATGATAAATCGTCTTTAAATAAGTCAAAGAGCAAGTACATTTATCTGATGATCCCAGAAAGTTTGTTGTTGTCTAGATGGATTCACATGTAAACCAAATATTTTATAATAGCATTACATTAATGAAGAGCTGCCTTGTTTTGTTATGACTAGGCATCCCTGCATAGCAGCGGAAACTCGTCTTTGTTAGTTCACCAAACGGGATCTAGCCAACACACCAGCTGTACAGATCGGTATATAACGTATGTGAAATCTGAGGATCTTATGACGGTAGTGTAGGATCGACTCTTTGGTCTAGTGGTCTAGTGGTCAGAGTTCCTGGCTACAGATCCAGAGGTCCCGGCGCTACCAGATTTTCTGAGTAGTAGTGGGTCGGGGTCCACTCAGCCTCGTGAGCATAATCGAGGAGCTCTTTGAGTGGAAAAGTAGTGGCTCCGGTCTAAAAAACCGAGATTAACGGCCGTGGGGATCCGTTGCGCTCTTCACGCGACAACCTCTATCCGCTAAGTTGGCACTAACTTCGCCGACAAGCGGAGGTCGCTAGGTCGGTATAGTTCACTTGCGGATTACAGGCCACGGAGTTTGTTTTTTAGTTTATGATGACAATGTGACGTGACTCCGTGCAGCCTGGTTAATCATTAACAACGTTTCGGAGTAAGCTTCAGCCTCCGCCTTCAGTTTATGAGAGTAACGGTGTACGGTATACCCGGCGTCACATCCCACAAGAAAATAATCTTCAAAATCACCAAAATATCTGAGATATTCTTCTACTGCACTGGCTTCACTGTCAGTTTGATGCAGATACTCGTACGTCCACACTGCTGTAAAGCAGGCTTCACTGCACGGCTACTACGCGTTCTTGAACGTTCAACTGTTCCATGGCTACTAAACCTCCAGTGCTACTCTACAACTTACCACCCTCCCCACATTTCTTCTCCCCTCACACTGCTGCCAACATCACATTCAAAAGTTCCCACCTTTTTGCGCCACCCTGTACTTTGTAACCTATATCGTTAGGGTTTCACTACTAAAGCATAAGTAACTCTTGAGAACGACTACAACAAATCACGGTAATATTGATGATGAAATTGAGAATTAAATTCGATACCATTCAGTGCAGTGCCTGGCATGGGGCTTACTCAGAAGTCGGGTCTATATACGGGCATAAAAATCTGAAATTTAAAATACGAAGTCTATGCTTCTGAAATCAAGTTTCCTATTGTAGCCCACCCATGGGGGAAACCTTAGACTGATGGCATTTCGGAATAAAATTAACGTACGAAAAAGAGAGTAATAAAAGGGGGGACAAATTAAGTAATATCGAGGTCCACAATTTGAACCTCACCCAATACTATTAGAATAATTAAACCAAAGACAATGAGACCTGCTTATAAGATTGTGGTCAAAAAACCTTAAGACAAGCGTGTATTTGCAAAATCTAGGCGTAGATGCAAGAATAATAGTAAAATGGATCTTACAGAAGTAGGATGTGAAGGTGTGACGGGGATACAGCTTGCTCAGGATATACAACGACGAACTTTGTAAACACGGATAAACGCTTTCAGATGGGTAAAACCAGACAATTACCTGCCCTGCAACCGACAACTGTATAATATTCTGTCCCACAGCTATAAGGGAAAGCGGGCAACAGAGGTGATGCGTTTAACCCTCACCACGTGGCAAACCTTGCTACAGAAAAATCATGACGTCTTGTGATCTTCTTATAGATGCTAAAGGCTGTATTAATGTGCCTGACTGTACAGTGTGCCAACGTACATTCGTTAAGAATCATTTTTATGTGGCGTTGCAAGCGGTGTGATTCAAGGCATCCCTCTATGCCTAGCCAGTCTACATAATGCGTCATAACAGCTTTAAATAAATAATAGGTTCTACAATAAATAAGTAAACCACTTCTCCTGAGTGGGCAGATATAATGTATTCTTGTCAGGTGAGAGGATAATGAAACGACTTTGAGAAGACAGAGAAGGGAAAAAAAACGAACATAGAGAAAGAGTGAGAAAAATGATGCAAGACAAAAGGAGAAAGACAAGAAAAGAACAAGCCTTTCTTTAGCGCTTTTACTGGCATCTGTCGGGCTAATCTGTCAGTAGCGGCAGCTGTTCAGGGCATCAATCTCTCTCGTCAGTGTTTCTGCGTGCCACGAATATATTTTCTTGGCGTGGGTTTGCCCAACCAGTCAGTCTCTTCTCCGGTTCTCAAGCGCTTGATTGGCTGCTGTAGGATGCTATAAACCCAATGCAATACATTATTAAAAAAAGTCTGAGAGCGGTTGACATGCTGCTTTCTATAAGACACCTTAAAAAACAGGTATAATATAAAGTCGATGTGCTTAACCGCCATTATTCTGCGGTAAAATTAAAAAGAAAGGACTAAAAAACTTTAAAAAATCACGTAATTCTAGAGGCTACAAGAGGAGGTGGGTATTATAAAGACGTTGCCTGTTATTCTCATTATTTCAGATGATGACGTCCCTGTGAGCGTAACAGACGCGGTGTGCTCTCTGGCATGACGTCTGTTCAACGTGTATTGACCTGATCATCCGTGTGTATGCCCTCCCCCCCAACCTCTGCTACCTTCTTGGTTACCTTGTCTTATATCCGCTTGCTAAATACGCCCATCACAATTAAGGGCTCTCTTTCCCACGCAACTTCTTTCCCTTAGGCCCCAACTGCAGCGGCGATTGAGTCGGGCACAATTCTGACGCTAACAAAATGGGATAGAATCATTTTTGGGAAGCTGGTGTTCGAGTCAATAAATCCACTGTCCTTCTTAGAATCCGAAGACTTATTGCCGTATACACAAGAGCACCCGCTCGTCCTACCCTAACCAATGAAGTCTTGTTAAGATTCTCCTGCTCTATTACTTTATGATCATTTTTAATATTCTCCTACCATCTACATCTAGGTCTGTTCGAGTGGTTTCACATCTGGAGATTTCAGACAAAATTGTGCATGTATATCTTATCACTATCACGTGTGTTACAACCCCCCCCCTCCCTTCTGCTCCTCTCTTAGTTCAGCCTAATTACATCTGGTGCAAATGATAATAATAATAATGCACTGATTATAAAATTCCGGCCAACTTATAAGAACATCAAAGTTCAGTGATAAGGAGAATACAGCAGCTGTACCTGCTTATTTATGCTGTTTTCATTTTTAATAAAGTAATGGAAGCATAATATGGAGACAGTATCTCTCCGCCTATTCAATTGAATATTTATGCTCACCGTTTAATTTATCATAATCCCTCCATATCACAAAATTAACTTCAATGAAATTTCTCACAAACAGCCAACTGTGCGTACAACTGATATGAAACATAAAATGTACATGACATTCATATGCAGAACTGTCTTTTCAAAATAATTTCGACGTTATGAGCTGTGCTTAACCAATTAAGCACTACACCATGAAGACGTATGGAAGAATGGATCAACGTTTTCTTGATCTCGGCACTAGTTGGAGGTGAGTGGTCAGCTTCACGCTCCGGCCGCTTTACACCAGGGGAAAGAAGCCCACGTATCCATTTGATAGGAGGCTAGGTGGGCCCCAGAGTCTGTCCGCAAGACGTGAGGAAGAGAAAATTCTTGACCTTACTGGGACTCGAAGTCTGACCCCTCGGTCGTCCAGCCCGTAGTCAGTCGCTATACAAAGTGCGCTATCCCGGCTCCCAGGCTATGTGGGTAAATATGTAAATTGAAAACGACAATTCAAGTGTCAACCCCTCGTCTAAAATGCATGTGGACAAAATATGATATGTACGTATAATTTGCTTTTAACATCCAATGAAACTCAGTTTTGCCTACAGACAGCACTTATTGGAACGAAATAAAAAGGGAAATAATTTCCGACTTAGGAGCCTGGTTTAAAGAACCGTTGCTAGACAAATACCTCGAAACACATAACGAGAAAAGAGTCGTTGCTATGTTGCAGCGCGGTAAACACTCCTCTATAACAGAGTTAATCTTAGAAACGGTGCTGTGCAACCCGTTGCTAGGCAGCTGCAACAGTTGGACTATAACGATGGAAACGGAGGGTTATTTTCTATGCGGTCCATGCCGAGAAGTCATCTCGTATACAATCGGGGTGAGCCAGTTGGTTGTCAGATGACAGAGTTAGCTGAAAATCAGCCCGTGAAAGGACGACTAGGAGGCCGGTGTGAAATAGCTACCACACTGGAAGGTTCAACACCGGTAAGTCAGAGCTTGACAATGAACACGGCCTTCAGTCGGTTTCACCGCCAGCCATTCTCATGATGCCTCAAGAATTATCTTCATTCCATCCTCCCATAGCCTTCTCGGCATTAAAACTGGTCGTTGCTAACCACTTTCTCACTCACTCACTCATGGAGCTGAGCCTTTCTTGAGAAGGCAAATGTGCACCTACTCAAGAACTTCCCGGCATTTTATGGAACCCGAAGGTTCATTATCGTGTTCACAAGAGCCCTCCACTGGTCCCTATCCTGAGCCAGATAAATCCATTTACCATCCCGGCCTATCTCTCTAAGATCCATTTTAATATTGTCCACCTACCTTCGCCTTGGTCTTCCCAGTGGTCTCTTTCCTTCTGGTTTTCCCACCAATATCTTATATGCATTCCTCTTCTACCCCATTCGTGCTACATGACCTGCCCACCTCATCCTCCTTGACTTGATCATTCTAATTATACTTGGAGAAGAGTAAAAGTTATGAAGCTTCTCATTAAGCAGTTTTCTCCAAAATAATTATGTAGTGTTTATTGTTACCCTTGTGAACTACGTGTTCTGCCCATCGTAACTTGCCAGTAATTTCGGATACCATATTTCTGCCAGCATGTGAATGCTACAGACGCCTTCTTTCTTTTGCTGCAGCTGACTTCAGAACGAACCAAGGGCAGTGCTTCGCTGCGCACGCAGTGGCGCCATGACAGGTTGTCCTCCGAGCAGGTTGGTTTTCCCCTGCCGCTACTCATTCTACGCATCAGTCATCATCACCGGAATCATCAGGGCCCAGTAAAATACGTCTATATAAAGTTGCACTTCCACAGGACAGATACAAAGATCTGGAAACTCAGAATGTTATTTCCACTTCAATTTTATTTTTAAAATTCATCAGCCAGTGCGATGCGGCTAGAAAGGGTGAACTACACCAATTTCTATGCACGGTTCCCAATAGTAGAGGTTCAAGCGGTATCGTAGTTGCTTGGGGCAATATGCTACGAGCCGGAAGGCCGCGAGTTCGTTTCCCGATGAGGTCATTATATTTTCAATTTACCTAATCCTTCCAGCCGCACTATGGCCCTGGGGTCGACTCAGCCTCCAACATAAATGCGTACCAGGAGGATTCCTGGGGGGGGGGGGAAGAGCAGCCGCCGCGTAAGACTGACAAACTTACCGCCATCTGTGTGCCTAATCGTTTAGAAAATGTGAAAGCCTCGACCTCTAACACCCCTATGGGCCTCCACGGCCTGTTACAAGGACATCTTTACCTTTTTTACCTACAGGTTCGAAATACATTTCAACTTTTAGACAATCTCAAATTTCGCATCATCGACACGTTTGGTACTACTGACACGCAAGCAATATCTCACAGAACTCGTGGGCATGTTTGCGAGTACTTACCTATCTCCAAAACAAATTTTGGGTTCCACTGATTCGTGCAGTGCCGCCATTAAACAGTAAACTAGCAGGCATATAACTTTCTCGCGGCGACTATGTCGTCGTTTTGCATTCTGTAACAAAATGCTCAGTAACATAATTTTCAAACATCATTAATCATACCAAATGTTAGGGACCTGCAAAATTGGTGATTTGTTGCTTTCTCCTTGGAAGTTTCTGCAGATCCCCTGTTAGTATTACTTTTTCACGAAGTTAAAACTTACTAAGATGGGTGACTGCATAAGGTTCATGGGGCACAGATACACCGATGTTATAAAATAAAGACAAAATAGACTCCGTGGTTTTAGTCCGAAAGCGAACTATACCGACCGAGTGACCGCCGCTTGTCGGTGACGTTAGTGCCAACTTTAGCGGATAGAGGGTGCGGTGTGGTCAGCGTAACGGATCCCCACGGCCGTTAATTTCGATTTACTAGATCTGAGCCGCTATTTTCTTGAAATAGCTCCTCAATTATCATCACGAGGCAGGGTAGATCCCGTTCCAGACCCACTACTTCTCAGAAAATCTGGTAGCTCCGGGAATCGAACCCGGACCTCTGGGTCTGTAGCCAGTAGCTCTGACCACTATAAAGAACGTAACCTAAATAATATTCGTGTTGTAATGAAGGACTAAGCATAACCGAGTATACTTGGTGCGTAGTGGAACCTTGAGCGACCACAACCTGAAGATGTGTGTTGTGAGAAGGGGCGCAGTTCCATCTCAGTTGCTCCATGACGCCACAACTCGTCTCCTGTAAATCACTGGTGGACAGCCGTCATTATACCGCAGAACCGGTCATGCCAGCTCCCTGTGTGGGCCGGGCAGGTGAGGAGGCTCGTCCTACATCAACACGGCGACCCCTACCCCCGCCCCTACCTATATATGTATATAAAACAAACATCACAGTACTTCAAATGGTGTCCGAAAATTGAGTCCTTAAGGGTCTCATTACCACTGGTATAGGACATATTGTATGACGGGAATGCTTGGGGTACCTCAGGTTCGAATCTCGGCCATTATACTTGCTATCTGCCTTGAGGTACATTTCCTTCGCCTGTTGAGGAGAATGACATCACAGGACCTTCAAATGAGCTACGAGCTTATTTTTCCAAATTCGTTCAACCCTTCATCACAACCACATATACCACGTTGCTTGATCTATGTACGTAAAACATCGTCGTTAAATAACACGCATTAAACAACACCATTAATAGTATTAGGAAACTCCGTGGGCCCATCTCCTTCGGGCACTTCCCATTACAGGTTAATCAGTGTGGTTACTGATTGAGAGAGGTTGGCTCTCGGTCCGTTTCAGACAAAACAAGGGAAACTATTCACAATCAGTTGGCTTGCTGTCGAGAGAGGTTGGCTCTGGGTCCGTTTCAGAAAAAACAAAAAGGGAACTATTCACTACCAGTTGGCTTGCTGATGAGAGAGGTTGGCTCTGGGTCCGTTTCAGACAAAAGAAAAGGGAAACTATTCACTATCAGTTGGCTTACTGATTGAGAGAGGTTGGCTTTGGGTTCGTATCAGAAAAAATAAAAAGAAAAACTATTCTGTGGGGCCCATCACGTGAAACTATTCACAATCAGTTGGCTTACTGATGAGAGAGGTTGGCTCTGGGTCCGTTTCAGACAAAAGAAAAGGGGAAACTATTCACTATCAGTTGGCTTACTGATGAGAGAGGTTGGCTCTGGGTCCGTTTCAGACAAAAGAAAAGGGGAAACTATTCACTGTCAGTTGGCTTACTGATGAGAGGTGTTGATTCTGCGTCCGGTTCGTGTAACAGAGATATATGCTGTGAGGTCTATTTGGTACATTATCTAGGAACAATGAAATGTTGAAATGTAGTTAGGTCTATATGAACTGGATCATATGACGGATATAATATCCACATTATAACATTTTAAGCAAATGAAATGATTTCTCGTCTGAGAGAATACTACTCGCGCTTTCCTGTTGACCTTGCCTGTAAATAAATAACGACCTTTGTGGTTTAAGACATCCCATTCCTTCCTCTATATTGGTGTGTAAGCATGTCATAGTGAGCTTATGAAGTAAACTAATTTTCCCTGCACCTGAATGCAGAGCCAGAGCCAGAGCCAGAGCCAGCTTCCGATATCCACATAATGGGAAACACTGACAGGAAATTCTCACGTAACGAAGCGTTAATACCAGTTTATCAAAAGATCATATACATTTCACTAGCCTAGGTAAATTTTCGGACGCTGTTTACATTGCTTTATCTCAGTATCTAGAACAAAGTTCCTAATACGGTGATATAAGTTTCACGTCTCTTCGGAAAGCATAAGATTCTTATCTTCCATGTTGTACACTGGACTAAGAGGTGTGTGTGTGGATATTAACCCGACATAATGCCAGGTGACAACGCATTACACTCTGTTTCTAGTTCATTTCCTTCTAATTAACTTAGTTACCGCGGCCTTTCAACTGCAGATGAAGGATCATTATGAAAGAATTCGGAAGGGCCCTACTTGGCTCTATGAAGGTACCATTTCGGAAAAAGCCTGACTAAAATACAGTAATCTTAGATCAACCCGTTTGAGCATACGGTAACCAGGCCAACACCCCAACCTGATAAACACAAGTTTAGAATAATAACACTACCCCAGCTTCTTAAGTCAGAAGTTACACTTGGAAGATTGAGGTCATCGCCCCTTTCAAAGTGTTGTTTCCGTATTAACTGGGTGACAGTGACGAAAATGAGGACAATCTGCAGGAGAGCCGATTTGGCCGATATTCGAACCTGGTACCTACGTGTTACAAGTCTACAGCATTTCATAATCCATGTAAGAATAACACATGCGATTTGTAAATATTTATTACAGCTTTTATTTATAAAGAACGTGTTGTGGCACAGTGAAGGTTTCATAAAATGAATTTGGCCATGAATGAAACGTATAAATTATAATGTGTTCTCATATTTATTAAATTATTGTAAATTCATAGATTTATTAAGTCATACTACTTTGCAAACTTGTTCTGAAATTATGGGAGACTTCGTACACTCCTAACTGTATAGGCAAATTGCTTGAGCGTTTCTTTACCATGAACATAGAGGCAAGGAAAAAAATATATAAACAGTTAACAAAATAACGGGAGCTTTCAGCTTCAGTACTCGAGCTAGCGTATACATCTTGTTTATCATTTCTTGCATATTTTCATTTTAAATATACATAAATTTGAGATTAATTAATTTTCCTTTATTTAATCAGAGAAGGAAGAAATTGATATTATACATACGTATACGATGTTTTGTTTTATACTATGTAATTACTTATGAATGTAATCTCAGTGATCTCCCATTTTAAATACTTATTGACACGACCCATACCGTGCAGTTTCAGCTAAAAGATGTTTTAAAAATTTAAGAGAGAAATACTATTTCTTAAGTATCNATAGTCACCGCCGTGAAAGCCTCAAATCTTACATATTTCTCTGTTACATTTTCTTGTGCTTTCCCGCTCATACCACGTCTACAAACACACAATATGCGCCCCATGGCATGAACATGCCTCGAAAAACCTATTTCACCATTTACATGAGCAACTTAATTGTGACGTGTAATAAACAGGCTGTTCGTTTCGCTGTCATTAGAAGAGGAAGAGAACGGTCTGGTCGGCATGAACTTTGTTCCAAACAGTTCTTACATAATTCATCACAATTTTTATATTATTTTCTGTTATGGCGACACAAATACGAAACGGTAGTGTCTCGTGATCCTAACAAATTCCTCCAAATAATGAATTCTATATATATATATATTCTAATATTATTACTCTTAATTTACGACTTATTCGCGGTTGCAAGATATGGTAGCATCACATTGTACTGTGCACGAACTGAAACGGTTGCTATGCAACCGCATCTCCGAGCAGGTTCCTTCTTTAATACTAAGAATCATAAATTACAATTTTAGAACACCAACAGCAAGTGAAGAGGGAGGGAGGGGGGTCTTTTTACAAGATCTACATGGACCTGGGAGGAAGAATGACAACTGGGAATAAATAATTTACAATTCCGCACTGAAGCATTCTCATTCAGTCTCACGCGTTAATCTCACTGTTATTACGAATATGTACACACAGTCAGGCAGTCTATAGCTATACGTATTTGCTGGACAACTGTTTGGCTAGTTCTGTGTACTTAAGAAACTTGGAGTGAGGACTCTCTTCGAAGTTCGCTTGTTGTTGTGGACTCTTGCCGCTGCTGGACCCGGAGGCGCTGCCGACACTGTTAGCTCCGGCAGACACTGATGAGTTGCTATTGACTCCTGTTCCTTTGCCAGCATTTGAAGACGGTCCACTGGAAGTGCCACCTGTCTGCTGTTGTTGCTGCTGCTGTGCCTTCAGCGCTGCGGGGTCCGGGATAACCCCATCCTTAACAAAATGCATCTTGGAAAGATGATGTCGGTATGCCCCTTTGGAGATGAAGGGTGTATCACAGAAAGCGCACTTCATTATCGAGTCAGCAGTCATCACGGCGTCATTACACGCCCAACTGAAGGCGAGGATGGCTCCCGGAGCCGTCCCACCACCATTTCCACCTCCAGTACTGCTCTGACTGGACGCCACTCCCGACGAAGAGGAATGACTGCCACTGACGCCCGCACCGGCAGACGCACATGACCGGTTCCCACTGCCCCCATGTCTTTCAGTCTTGTCGCAGAGTTTCTGTAATGCGGCCAGAGGGTGGCTACTGGTTCTTCTCCCCGCACTGGAACCTGAGTCCCCGCCTCCAGTAGCACCAGACAGACTGTCAAACATGGACGACAATGCACCGAGACTGGTTCCACCGGCTGCAGAGGGTTTCTTGTCGGTGCCGGCGGTACTGCGTGGAGTTCCTGAGCGGTCGCTGCTTGCCGGACTACTAGCGCTGTTCCGGCAAGGGCTACTTGGCACGGCAACTACAGCCTCCGCACCCAATGGGGTTAGCGGCGTGGCCTGCCGGGGACTTAGTACCGGACTAGGTACGCTGTTACTGCTCCTTCTGTCCACCCCGTCCTCTCCGTCCTCTCCGCCACTCGCAGGTGTCAGAGGAACATCCTCTGTCAGCACCCTCCTCTGCCGACCGTTGCTATGGAAGCTTCCCTTGTCATCTTCGTCCTCGTCTCCGTCTTCAACTTCCTCCTTCTTTACTATCACTTCTCTACGGTTGTTTTTCCTGGGATCATCTCTCTCCTCCTCCATTACCAATTCTTTCTTTATAACGTCGTCGTCTACTGACTCGTCATGGCTTGGTATTTTCGCCGATGGGGGAGTCTGGATCCGTTTCTCTGGCGTTGTCCTGGGCGTGGAGCTCAGCAGCCGATCAGCAACAGCGGCATCCGACTTACGGTCCGGTGTAAGAGACTCTGTTCGGCCACTGCCGCCACCACCTCTGTCTGAGACGGAACTGGACTCACTCCCACTTCTTTCTCTTCTATTGTAGTGATGCTGTTGGTTGTGGTGGTGATGGTGATAGCTCCTCAGAATATTCATGGTTTGTGCATCTACTAATGGCTTCGTATAATCTACGCTTTCGTCTATACCCAAACGTTTCAGTATGCTGGAACCCATGGGGGCAGATCCTACACCACCAGGGGCACCACCATATCCAGAGCCACCGTGCCGTGTCCGGGAGTCAAAGCTCTTCTCTATCAGCTTTTCGATTGCATTGAGTACCGATGGTGACGAAGTGTCTCCTCCAGCTATAGTGCCGCCTGTACCGGCCTCTTTACTTCCACTAGACAAGTCCGTAGCCAGAGACGGGGATCTGTGATGACGTGATGTGGGTTGTGTGGACTCTTCGCTCATACCTTTCCTGCTTTCTCGGTCCGCTATATGCTGTCCCATTACGACAGGAACATCAGAGGGAAGGACGCTACTGGACAGGAGGGCGTTCTTTAGGAGGTTTCTCTGGTTGCTGCCGATGCTTCCGCCGCCCACACACTGCCGTATGTGTTCCACGAAGATGGACGTTTCGATCTTATCACCACATTTCTCGCAAGTTATTCGACCAGCGGCTGGCGCTGTGTCCCGGATAACCTTCCCCCCAATTATCAAGCCACCCTCTCCATTTTTCAATTCGTGTTGCGCGCGCTCCAGCTCCAGAAGTTTCCTCACTGGAAGAGATTTCTTACGTTTCTCTCGAGTTTGTCTTCGTCTACCTCCACTTTCAGTAATGGATCTCATGATGTGTTCCTTGTAGTGCGAATTCTTCACCATGTGGTTGCTTAACTCTTTGAGTGAACTGAACGCCTGATCGCAAACTTTGCACGTAAGAACAGCACTCACATGACTGCTAGCACCTCCCGCACCTCCAGCAGTTGTGCCACTACCAGGTCCTCCTCCAGTCTTACTGTCATCCGATGACTTCCAGGAGATGATCTGCTCTTGTGAGATGATGTTAGTGTAATGCTGCGTCTGCTGCATGTGGCTCGTCATTTCCGCCAGGGATCGGAAGCTTTGTCCACACCACATGCACTTGAGAATCTGACGCGTTTGCTCTGCGCCCTTTCCTAGCCACACGTCCTGACCTCGGACTAGTTTCCTAGGTAATGGCATTGTCTCCTTAATGAGCAAATTGAGGTCAGCGGTAGTAGGTTTGTTGCTGGTGGTTGTGGGAACCCCAATACTGGAACCACTGCTGTTGGTGGATACAGAGGGTGTGGATGTCGGTGGCTGCTGAGGGGGAGGAGGCGGTGGAGGCTGGATGGGTGGTGCAGGAACGTTGACGCCACAGTGTTTGGCTTCTTTCATGTGCGCCGTCATAGCTGCAAGGCTGGGGAAGCTCTGCTTACACCACACACACTTCAGAACGTCCTTGGCCTGGTCTGCACCTTTGTTGAGCCAGTGTGACTGCCACGCACTGTGCCTGCCACTTGTGCTACCTCCGCTTCCTGGCACACCACTGTTCACAGACGGCCTGAACATGTCATCGCCTCCCAGTTTGCTTAGTTCACTCATTTTCTCTAGCGCCTTCGTAGCGTCGCTTGGAGTTGGAACACCACCGAAATGGGAGCCCTGCTTCTCGTGCATTTTGATTTTGCCGTTCCAGAGCGGATTTTCTCCAGCGCCGTGGCTTGCATTCGCTGAGTTGTTCTTCGGAGAGAGGCTGGCTGCAACCGCTGCGGCGAAGTATGGGAAATGTGATGCAACTACAGGAGATGTCCAAGGAGACACTACAGACGGTTTGAATTCTGATGACAAGCGGCTATTCTTGCGGGATGGTGCGTGAGGACTAGGAGATAGTGATGCTACTGATAACGAAATGGAAGTCGAGTCTTCAATGCCTCGCTTCCTGCTAGGTACAGACAGATCTAAAGGACCATTGAGATGTGAGTCCGCAGGAAGGATTGGAGTAGTTGGTTTGATGAGATTCAGTGCAGAATCGGAGTCACCTTCGTCTCTCGCTGGAACCGTTCTTCCACCTCCTTGCGACTTCTTCGTGCTGAAATCCAGGACGGCAGAATCTGCTTCCATCGGTGATCGGTGAGGTGGAGGTGGTGGGGATATACCAATATTAGTAGGGAGGGGCAAGATTGGGGGAGAGGAGGACGAGGAAACGAGAGGCGAGACAGACCCACGCGGGAGGACTGGCGAGGTCATGAGAAGCCTGTGGTGAGGGTGCTGGGCCGCAGCTGTGGCACCGAGGTATGCTGCGATGGCCGCGGAATGGGGAGGAAGAAGTGCCGCAGTGGGCGGCAGCGTGACAGCAACCGGACTGACGGGGGCTGATGGTGCCGTGGTGGTGGTGACAGGCGCCGTTACTGCAGCACACAGCGACTCGCGAGACGGGCATCGCGGTGGCACAGAGGAGCCCCGAGACTCCGGGGACGGGCAGCGGGAGCCGGTGGCCTCCCTGCGAACAGACATAACCACAGCTACAGATGTGAAGCACAATTTGTGCATGACGGAAAGCCATGACACACGGACATTTTCCGTCTCAGGATAGTTTTCAATTAACATGGATATGCGTACATATTAACTTTCAGACAGAAAAACACAGTACCTGCATATCACATCAGACCATTACTGTCTGTTACTGAGTAGAGCACAATTTCAGTTTGCAATCGGCCTCGCCAGTAGCACTAGTTCTAGCCAGCGAGCATTGAGACTTCTCTGGGTAGTTTTACGAACAGTGCTAGTTCTAGCCAGCGAGCATTGGGACTTCTCAGGGTAGTTTTACGAACAGTGCTTGTTCTAGCCAGTGAGCACTGAGACTTCTCTGGGTAGTTTTACGAACAGTGCTAGTTCTAGCCAGCGAGCATTGGGACTTCTCAGGGTAGTTTTACGAACAGTGCTAGTTCTAGCCAGCGAGCACTGAGACTTCTCTGAGTAGTTTTACGAACAGTGGCTCGGTTCGTGCAGTTTCAGAAACACAAGGAAAAAAATTTCTCTGGCTCCAACAAGATCTTTTATAGTTTAAACCGTTCGTCACCGTAGACTTGATCAAGCAAAAAGATCGAACGTTTGAAACCCTGAATGTGTAATAATTTTTGGTAATGAATATGGACATGAGACATCGGAGGCTCTGGCTTCATGTTTGCCGAGAATGCCTTCCGAACTGCAACTGGACTGTTAGCGTCCATTTCTAGTACAATACAAGAATCAGATATAATTTTACCGAGTGAAGTCAAAATGGCGCTCAAGTTGAAATGCCTGCCTCCGATTTGCTCGAGAAGGGCTGCTTACTCTGGGTGACATATTTGCCACACAAGAGCGTCGAACAGCGACCCTGCGTTTCTTGAGGCCTGTCAGCCTATTGCTCCCCAGCCCCTGCAGCACTCAACAAACTATGGTTTATCGCCGATATCTGTCCCCTCAAGTCGAAAATGAGCACATTTAAAAAATTCATAGTTCCTTATCTCGCTCATTAGAGTCGAGTCCATCACAGCGTCACCAAAGGCGACCGGTGCCAGTTATATTTGCTTATTTGCGTCTTTCCTTCGACCGCCTCTGTGGTCTAGTGATCACAGTTCCTGGCTACAGATCCAGAGGTCCCGGGTTCGATTCCTGCGCTACCAGATTTTTTTATAAGTAGTGGGTCTGGAACGGGGTCCACTCAGTCTCGTGAGGATACCTGAGAAGCTATTTCAAAGAAATGGCGGCCATGGGTATTAGTTGCGCTGACCACACGACACCCCGTATCCGCTACAGCTGGCACTAACTTCGCCGAAAAGCGGCGGTTGCTCGGTTCAAACGTTTGATGAGTTATTGGTATAAAACAGAAATCTAAATAGAAATTTTGCGCTTCTGCCATGTTCCAATTTCAAATTCTACAAAGAATACTACCATAACAGGTGTATGCCTGCCGGTCACGGTAGCCGAGCGGTCTGAGGCATGTACTGTCTTCTTTCGCTCGAAAGCCGGGATCGTGGGTTCGAATCCTATACAAGGCATGGACGTTTGGTGTGTGTATTCTTTTATTTTGTATTTGTGTTGTTCTGTGTTTACGTAGAGGCCTTGCGACGAGCTGATCACCCGTCTAAGGAGTCCTACCGTTCGTAAAACGATTATGAAACTGAGAAATCGGCCCTGTGCTCCAAAATGGGAGCAAGAGGAAAGGCAAAAAAATAGATGAATATACTTCATGAAAATCTGTTACCATAAAAAATGAGGGCCTTGTACTTAATGGCTCTAGTGTTTCAAACTCCGTGGTCTGTACTCAGCAAGCGAACTATACCGACCGAGCGACCGCCGCTTGTCGACGAAGTTAGTGCCAACTTTTGCGGATAGAGGGTGTCGCGCGGTCAGCTCAACGGATCCCCATGGTCGTTAATCTCGGTTTGCTTGCAACCTGGGAAATGCGAACGGACTCTATCTGACGATTATCACGCGTTTTCAGATTGAATACCTCGTCTGTAAGCTGCCCGGATGCTGTTAATGTTCACAGTTCTGATAAGAGACAAGTTACTGAGTCCCCACATGATTCAGGGCTGTGATAGTACATCAACGCAGGCCACAACGACCTCCTTATTCATAATATTGTATTTGAGCATCCTGTTGCATTCACCTCCGTCTTTAATGCAACTTAAAAAATGTTCATAATCTCTCTTTTAATTTAAAATAACATTAAAATCGCCTTCAACTGCTACACGTTTAGGCCTTACTTGGCCGTCTTCAGGCAATTGTTACCTTTTTGAAACCGTCGCACTGCGCTAGATCGTAAGTCAACGTATTCCATGCTACTGCAATTTCGTTGTTCACTCTAAAACACATTTGTTTGAGAACAAAACTCTTTTTCTGTTCCTGCGCTATTTTCCACTTGCGGCGTCCATGTTTGTGCATGTTTTCACTAGTGGAGTGCATGCCACTTGTATCCTTATACAGCTTGTTCTGTGCATCTAATTCTTCTTGATCTGAGCACCCAAATGACATCTGGTGATGAGTACAGGTTCTGAAGCCCATTATTACGCAGTTTTCTCAAGCCCTGTTGCTGCTTCTTCCATATTGGGTAGAATAATATAGTGATATCAATATCTACACCGCCGCCCCGTTTTAAAATTCCATGTTGTCACCGCACTCAAATATTCACACACGTACCGCTGCTCTGAGATTCATCACTGATTTGCTGAATATCAATCATGCTTCAGTATCAGTGCTACACAACTCGACTTCTCAACATTCTACTCGCTTGTTGCATCGCGGTGTGTGATCTCACAGTCTGAGGTTGGCCGTCATGGGACCACAACTCATAACCCGAGGGCATTTGCAAGTGACGAGCAGTGGCATGGTCCAAATCACACACTGTTATGCATAATATAATACGTCATATCACGTGGTGACAAGTGGGAGCCTGCAACTTGATCCGCTGCGCTGTCTTCTGAAACTGCAAAATCCAGCAAACTGATTGCGCAAGGAAGAGGGCTGCCAGTGTCGGACTGCCAGTCACTTATTCTTCCTTCTCTGACGTCTTATATAAGTTAGTTTGTTATTCTGTTTGTTTGTTTGGTTTTCCTTGGCACTACAGCCCCAGTGGGCCTAGGCCTACCTCCATGAACTTCTCCGTTCACTTCGGTTTTTCTAGATCTTACACATTCGGTAGGACTCCTTAGGCGGGTGATCAGCTCGTCGCAAGGCCTCTACCTGTACTCAAACACAGAAAAACGCACACAGAAAAACGCAATATCCATACCCTGAGTGGGATTCGAACCCACGACCCCGGTTTCCAAGCGAGCGAAGACAGTACATGCCTTATACCGCTCGGCTACCGAGACCGGCGGCCGATTCTGTTACCAAAGGTTAATTATTCAGTATATTAACCTCTGTAGTCTTGTGGTCAGAGTTCCTGGCTATAGATCCAGAGCTCCCGGGGTCGATTCAGCTTCGTGATAACTGAGGAGCTATTTCGAAGAAAATATCAGCTCCGGTATAGAAAACCGAGATTAACGGCCGTGGGGATTCGTTGCGCTAACCACGTGACACCCTCTATCCGCTGAAGGTGGTACTAACTTCGCCGACAAGCGGCGGTCGCTCGGTGGGTATAGTTCGCTTGCGGACTACAGGCCACGGAGTTTGTTTTTTTATATCAAAACACATATAATATAAGCCTACTACAAAGAACGTCGCCGTGTGATAATTGGCATTCATTCCTCGTATTCTAGAGGTATATATTTCGAATCTCGGCCTTTCAGTCCCTTCACGTAAATGACGGGATTTTACCTCAAAAGAGGCAACGTCGGTTTCCTTCAGTGTCCTTTACGAATCATTAGTCCTAATCATTACATGACTTACATCCCAAGACGCATCAAATATATCGCGAGTCAATCGTATCATAGGGAAAAATGCAGAAAAGTCTTGTAACGGTGTTGATTTAAAATGTCTGTTTTTGTTTCTTAGTTAATTTCACTAGAATCTGGCCTAATTGGTAGAGCCATCACTCTATGGCCCTACAGCCCTTTGAACACTGGCCACTTTAAGTTTCTTAATCCTATACACAGTCGGTAGGACAACTTGGACGAGGGATCAGCCCGTCTCAAGGCCGCTACCTACACATAGAACAACATAAACAAAGAATAAACGAACACAGACATCAATGCCTCGAGTGGGATTCGAACCCATGACTCCAGTGTTCGGGCGGACGAAGACGGTTAATGCCTCAGACCGTGCAGCCGCTGTGATCTGCAGGTGAAATTACTAGCAGAGTGAATTAAAGAAACTCGGTTATTTATTGAAGCAATAAATAAATGTAAGGGCAGTCAGCCGATGAATTAATTAATTAGTAAATAACTCACTGCATAGATCAGCAATGCAATGAATGGTTCAATTGAACGCATGGACCAGACACTGCAATAACTGGTCAATTCGCATGTCAGTGAATGAATGAATCATTCAAACAATAAAAACGAAATACAAAAGTTAATCAGTTAACTAGGGAATAATCAGTAGTTAATAATTTTGTAAGAGTGAATTAATTAATGAAGCAGTCATTCAGTAAATCAATCAATCAATTAACGATACATCATTAAGCTAATGAAAAAATAAACTTGTGAATTAATAGAACTCATGCAATCGGCTAATCAGTTTTTCACCTAATGAATGAATGTATCCGTCCGTCAGTCAGTCAGTCAGTCAGCAAGCCAATCAACCTATAAACGAACGAGTCAGCCAGTCAGTCACAGCTACTAGCTGGTCGAACAGTCACTAAGAAAGTCTGTCCTTCCGTCTGTCCGTCGACACGCCCTGCCTGCTCGAAATGATATGGAAGAATGGGTGTAGCTGTTGTTGATTTACGATAATGGCGGGCCACCAGTGCTAAATATTGCTCAGTGCTCTGGTTTCCTTTGCTTTGCCATCGTCGTCAGCGTTCTACACGCTAAGGAGAAGGAGACAGAGAGCGCGAAGAACGAGAAAGATGGCGACTGTAAGAAAGAAGCAAGAAAGAAGAAAAGTAATTTCAACCAACCGTGCACTGACTTTATAGATTGTGTCGTAGTTAAGACTTCTGGAAAAGTTATACAATATGTGGGTGCTCTTCCTTCCTTTCTCTGCAATTGTTTTGTACGAGGAACAGGATGTGAACTGGCGTCGGTCACCTGGAGAATATTGGCACTAAGAAAACAAGTTCTTGTATATGAAGATCTTGCCGCTGGCGCGTTACATTCTACAGAACCGAAGGGCTGGTCACACTCGTACTACATATGCATGTACATACATGTGTCTGTGTATATTTATGTACAATATGTCTATCACATGCTGCAACATAAACTCCAAATTGCCAGTTACACTGACTTATCAGTTATCACCACACCACAATATTTTGCGTTATCACCGTGTTATCACTGTATTTTTAAAAACGAATAACAGAGAAAATGCTCCATAAAAATCTTTAAATTGTGTAATACTTAAGAACGGAAATAATTAAAGATTACTATTATATAATTGTTTTCAGAAATTTATTGTGATAAGGATAACAAATAGAAGGCCCATAACGAAAAGCGAGTTATATATCGAAAAACAAAATTAAAGATTTGGGGCTTTCACGGCGGTGACTAAGAAGAAAGCAGTCTTTTGGGATTTGGCACCGTGTATATGTGGTGTTAACCGATGTTTCGCTTGTGGATTTCTTATATTTTTCCTTCTACCCTGAAGATGGAGGTGGTACGTTCCTTCGAAACTTCGGTTAACACCACATATACACGGTGCCAAATCCCAGAAGACTGCTTTCTTCAACAAAATTAAAGGTTGTCGAATTTCACGCAGATAGTTAGGTGTTTTTTTTTAACCTAAAGCGCTTGAAACTCTGTTTCGAAAATCATTTCAACTTGAAAAATCCTGTCACTCAGTTATATCTGTGACAACAAACAAAAACAGTTTAGTAAGAACATGAATTATAATCTGTGATATGTTAATGTAGAAGTGCATGGAAATCGGATAAGATGAAGCTCACAACAATGGCTAATGCTCTGTGTTTCGCAAACCACTAGCAGCGCTGGAGAAATATTTCCATGTTTTCTTTCCCATTTTTAAAGGTGCCGGAAAATGGTTAACATGAACAACCGTAAGGCCTAACTAAAAGTTTTAAGGAGAGGAGTTCGTAAAGATAACATTTTAAAACCATAATTAAAACATTTATAATGGAAGCTCAGACAAGTGGAAAACACATGCAACTTGTAGTTTTCAAGAAGTCAACATACAGGTATAGCAAAAAGTTTTCTGAGTATTTCTCAGTGTCAAAGAGATAAAACGTGCGGACGCATAGCATGAACTTGCCGTTACCTTCTTCAGGGACGCAGTAACCACCTGAGAACACCACCGGCAGCATCATTACTTAAGTTCTTGCTTGGATACGTGGTCACCATGCAGTCGTAACAATTATATTGACACCCTTCGTTCGCCCGTGCCATAGGCCAAGCGGTTAGTCGCTGGTTTTCCACCGCGGTGGCCCGGGTCTGGTCATTTGGGATTTGTGGTGGACAAAGTGACACTGGAGCAGGTTTTCTCCGAGTAATTCGGTTTCCCTTACCAATCTTTATTCCATCAATTGCTCCACAATCACCTAAGATCTGGGGCTGATACAACAGACCAGAAGTGGCCGCAGTACCAAGTGGACTCAGTCTCACAGCACAAAACGAGAAACAAACTCGGCGGTTTTAGTCCGCAAGCGGGCTATACCGACCGAGCGACCGCCGCTTTTCGGCGAAGTTAGTGCCAACTTTAGCAGATAAGAGGGTGTCGCGTGGTCAGCACAACGAATCCCCACGGCCGTTAATTTCGGTTTTATAGACCGAACTATTTCCCTGAAATAGCTACTCAATTATCCTCACGAGGCTTAGCGGATCCCGTTCCAGACCCACTACTTCTCAGAAAATCTGGTAGCACAGGGAATCGAACCCGGACCTCTGGATCTGTAGCCAAGAACTGTGACCACTAGACCACAGAGGCGGCCAGTCTCATCCCAATAATAATAATAATAACAACAACAACAACAACATTTACACCCTTCGTTCGACCATCGGCTGTTACTATGCCATCACTTTCAGCCTGCGGAAGCGACAACCTCCTCCTCCGAAGAGTCGCTCCTGCAGGACTGCAGTACAGTGAAGTGCGCTGCAGAGGAGATAGTTCTGCAGCAATTAAACGTTGCGTCAGCACTATAGCCGGTCGACATGTCACATTCCAGTCAATGAATATTATCTTGTGGGGGAAAGCTTCCGGTACACAGGCCTATTACTTGCACTTGTTTCGTCATTCGAGTTCCCGGTACAAGGTAACAAGTCTCAGTTCCGCGATGCGATGGCTTAGTTCTCCCTGTATGAATGCTTGATCAAGAAATGCCATGTTCTAATCCCTTCCTTGCTATGCATGCAGTACCATGTGTAAAAGCACTCCCCTTATAGTATAAGGGTTTGTGTGTTTTTTAAGTAGTCTATATAGCGACAGGCTACGGGCTGGACGGCGGAGGTTCGATTTCCAGCAGAGGCAAGTGATTTTTTCCTTTCTACAATATCCATAACAGCTCCTTATTAAGTGGTGCTCAATAAATTAGGCATAGGGACAACGTCACATCATCTTTATCAGTGATGGTTACTAATTGTATCTCTTCGACAACGGGAATTATACGTTTCCATTGAAATAGTATAACATAGATTTGCAGAGCCTTCGGACGTAAGATGATGATGATGATCATAANAAAACAAAGAAACAAACAAACTCCGTGGTTTTGGTCCGCAAGCGAACTATACCGACCGAGCGACCGCTCCTAGTCGACTAAGTTAGTGCCAACTTTAGCAGATAGAGGGTGTCTCACGGTCAGAGCAACAATCCCCGAGACTGTTAATTTCGGTTTTCTAGACCGGAGCCGCTATAAATAAACAAATTCGCATTAAATACTTGTATTTGTCCCGAACTGGCATTAGGATTTTTGAAACAAATATCACTGAAGTTTACAATAGCAATACATTGGACATCAGACACCCACGTCGTGTTATATGCCGGTTCGGTTATGTCCGCAGCAGAGAATTTCGTTTTCAACAGTTCGGACCTTATAAACACTATAAGCTAGAAGAGTATTTTCTTAACCGCCGGGTCGCGGCCCGGTACCGGGCTGCGGTCTGACAAAGGTTGAGAACGACTGAGCTAGATTGTTTCAGGGTCAAGTGTCCTTTATACTGGAAAATCACAGGCGCAAAGCGCACTCACCACCCCAAAATTCTGTAGGAGCAGGAAATGACGGTAATTTCGATGGGATTAACTCAGTGAAGCTCAGTCATTATATTGTGGCATGATACCCGTTGCTAGGCAACGAACGCGAAAGAAGCAGCCATACACAACAGCTGCTAAGTAACGGCTATGAAAACAAGCATGTTTCCACAGTAAAAATTGCACAGCAACAATGGAATTGTGTTCTCTGTGCGATCCGTGCCGAGATGTCATAAGCAGGACAGTCACTGAAAGCCAGTTGAGTTGAGCTGGTTGGTTGGTGAGTTAAGAGGACTGCTGCAGTTTAGTCGATGTGAGAAACTGGTAGCTGAGGACGGGGATGGTTCGGGAGTCCAGAGGAAGTGGAACGTCCGTCGTTGGAAGCCGCTACCGATCAACGGCTAAGGAAGACGTAATTATGGACACTAGTGTGTGTGTGTGTGTAATAGTGAATTATAAAGTGTAGTCACGTGCTGTATCAAAGAGTCCAATAAATCCGATTACCAATCCAAAACAGTGCTTCAGTCACTCATACATGTAACAACTGTTGTCAGAATTGGGAGTGGATTGACTAGATTAATTGGATTGGATAGAACTGATTCCGTCAAACTGAGGCAAGATGGATGACACACTAGAAGAAATGGAGGTCACGTAAGTACGGATCCCAATCTAACGGATACAAAGGCTGAATTAAGAGCCAATAACAAGATGTTTGAGGTCCTTCAAGGTACTCTAGTCTTCCGGATGGACATCCACCAAGTCAGGACGCGAGTTTCTGTAGCTGAGGCTGGGAACAGTTCGGGAACCCAGAGGAAGGGCAATGTACGCCGGTGGAAAGCGTTACAAGAAAACTGGTGAAGACACAGCGGGCTGGGAAAATTGAAGTGTAAATTGTGTGAATTAGTGAAACGGTTATAATTACTTGTCGTCACGGCTCTGTAGGAGTTCAATCAATCCGAATACCAATCCAAACCCGTCTATACACTTGGTCATAGACTTACGACCGACTTCCGTTCTGACTGACAGGTCGTAAGTCGATCTGGTCGTATGTCGGCCATATATTTATTAACAGTATTTTTTAACCTTTCTAATCTTTTTATCATCTTCATAATTTATTTTTAAAAACTTTTATATTTTAATCATCTTTTTTTTGTGGTTGTAAGTGCGGCCGGTCGTAAGTCGACGACCAAGTGTAGTTAACTCCATCACGTGACAATATGTACCACCTGCTTTAGTAACAAGTTCTGCATGTTGCCAACACAGCGTATTTATGATTTGCGTAGTCTGTGATTCCTAGAACAAAAAGCGACTATTTCTATAAACATCATTACCCGGTTAGTCTTCGTAATGCACACGTATACGTGTTCTCTGTGGTGTAGTAGGAACTAAATTTTGAACTGTTATTTCAGTTTCAGGCTTCAAAGAATCGGTAGCACACTCCCATGACATTAAGTGACTTATTTCTTGGGCTGGGTTGTGACTGAGTCCACTTTGTACGTCGGCCACTAATTGGCCTATTGTGCCCGCCTTGGATGACAGAGGATGAGTGTGGAGCAGTCGGTGGAACGAGAATTGGCAGGAGAAACCGAAGTACTCGGAGAAAACCTGCCCCAGTGCCACTCTGTCCACCATAAATCCCATATGACCTGACCTGGGCTCCAACTCGGGCCGCCACTGACTAACCGCCTGAGCTATGGCACGGTCGGTTATAAAGTGACATGATCAGCCACGATGCAAATACCGTGCCCCACACAAAAAGCAAAGATCCTCGAACTGCTCAACTCACCTCAGAGCTAGTGGATCCTGTAACATGGTTATGGCAGCTTCCGGTTCTGTTTCGTGTTCGTCGACAACCATTGGTGAAGGAGTGGCTGGAGACGCCGGAGCAGTCGCTACTGGAGTCACGGATCCTGCTACATCGACGTCTTCCTGGAGTCCGCCTGGCGAATCTGCTGCTGCCGCTGAAGTGGGGGACACTGGTTCGGACGAAGCGTCATCCCCTGCCAGCTTGCTGCCAGGGCTGTCTGGTGGCCCACCCTCTTCACCGCCTTCCCCTCCTTCCCCTGGGAATACAAGCACACACGCGGCACGTCAGCACTCACGGACCGTCTGCATACCAACATAGGCTATGGCACTTTCTTCTAATGCGGGAATGGGTGGAGCTGAGTGCACGAGATCATTGGCCGCCGTGCGACAAAAGCGATCAGTTCCGCATTAGAAAGATGTGATTGGACTGAACTGGCTGGGGCAAGTTGTCATGCCAGATTCAAACATTTTTTTTATCTAATGAAGCCAACAATGATTGGACAGTAAAGGTAAAGCTATCCCTGTAACAGGCCGTGGAGTCCCATAGGATTGTGAGACGTCGAGGCTCCCAAAATTTCTAGACAACTGGGTCTCAGATGGCGGTGAGGTTCTCAGCCTTACGCGCCGGCCGCCCTTTAACCCCAGGAATATTTCTGGTACTCATTTCTTTTAAAGGCTCAGTCGATCCCAGAGCCATAATGTGGCTCGAAGGATTAGGTCAACTGAAAAAATCCACCTCATCGGGATTCGATCTTGTAAAGTTTGGAAAAGAATGAAAATTATAAACATTCTTTTCATACAGAAATAATTTTCTCGAATTCCCTCTTAATCATCTTATGTCCGAATATTACCCTATACACCCTGCATTTTACACTCTGAAACATCCATTCTACCGTCAGAATAGGAGACTAAGCTACAGAGCTGCATGAGAAGGACGCACAATAAGTTACACTTCTTGTGCACTCTTTCACCTTTGGATTTCTGTGGATGAGAAGGTAAGACGACGTTTTCCGAGCCGAATGACAGCATATCTATATGTAGAAAACAATCACTATTCAAGAAAATAGCTTAGTGATGGACGTCATGTGTTGCTGTCATGCATGTCTCTCTCGTCCAAGGAAAACAAGTGTGAGTGAGTCACGGCGTGTCAGGCGTGCAATGTCGCGACGGGCTCACAATTATAACGTTGCCACCTAACTGTTATACGCAGCAGAATCCTAGACGCTGTCTGTCGGCCCGATCACCACTCCACGAAGATACATAAAGGGCGTGGAGGAAACAAATCTGAAACGACAGAGAGAAAGCTCCTTGCTGCTACAGTGCAAACGCGATTTAATGATCCCTCATATCAACGCTCAGCCCTATCTGCCTCAAAACAGCACTGGCCGACAGACAAGTGTCTTCTCTGCGAGCACTGTTTCACTATCACCCTTCCCATCTCATCCTCCTTGACGTCGTCATTCTAATTATATTTGGCGAGGAGTGCAAGGTATGAAGCTCCCTGCCATGCAGTTTTCTCCAGCCTCCTACTATTTCATCCAAATATTATCCTCAGTGCCCTACTTAAACCCGAGATCCTATATCGGAAAATAACGTAGTCGAAATATCTAGGGCCTGCTACTGCAAATTAAGCGCAGCTATGAGTCACGAAACTATAATTATTAACATAAATTCCTACTAGCCTCAGCATATAAAATCGAGTATCTCAAGGAGATCTCACTGCCTCTGTGGTCTAGTGGTCGGAATTCTTGGCTACAAATCCAGAGGTACTGGGTTCGATTCCAGGCGCCACCAGATTTTCTGAGAAGCAGTGGGTCTCGAACGGAGTCCACTTAGCCTCGTGAGGATAACTGAGGAGCTATTTCAAGGAAATGGCGGCTCCGGTTTAGAAAACCGAGATTAACGGCTGTTGGGATCCGTTGCGCTGACCACGTGACATCCTCTATCCTCAAAATTTGACACTAACTTCGCCGACAAGCGGCGGTCGCTCGGTCGGTATAGTTCGCCTGCAGACTACAGGCCACGGAGTTCTTATTTTTTGTTTTTGAAGGAGACTTGGTTCTTCGGAGACCTTGTTCTTTTAATGTAGACGGTGTTTCGTAAGTAGTTATGATGCAAGCAAGAGTCACAGTTTCTTAGACTAAAGACCCAAGTCTCATGGTTAAATTCAACACATGCCTTCCATCGCCACGTCTCCTGGGGACAGTGCCTCTCCTCTCCCCTCGAAGGAGATGACACCCCTTCCCTTTCATTTCCTCCGCTTTCACACAATAACATCAGTAGCGTGTGCAAAACGCAGCAAACCTTGTAATTAGTAGAGCTTGCGGGGGTTAATTTTAATTAGAAGGTCTATCGGGTCTGTTCCTTCCCAACCTCGCTCTCCTTCGCTTCTTCTTCTTCTTCTCCTCCTCCTCCTTCTCTTGCAAAACTATCTTCTCGCATCTCTTTACTGGGCACGGAGAGACAGATCGGCTGCTCCAGACGATAACGCAATGAAACATAACGTTAAGTTCGCAGCAGATCTGTGCACTTGCAAGCCATAATTTTCTCGACATGAGAAATGCATTTGCAACATTCAGAAATCGGGCTAGAAGAAACACGCCTACTAGCAAACTGCTCTGCTGGACACGACACTGAGACAGTTTGGTTTCCCAGTGTAACAACTCAGGCACTGACTACACAAAATAAGCACAACACGACACGATATACGGCGCGACATGAAACATGACAAGACTCATCTGAAAACTGTATTTATTTTGTCAGTCTAGGCGGATGAGTCACCGTATCCGCGCGGGCTAAGGCATCAAACGCCTTAGTCCGTTGAGTTGGAATCCCACTCGAGGCATGGATGTCCGTGTTCATTTTGTTTGCGTTAGGTAGCGGCCTTCCGACAGGCTGATCCACTGTCAAAGGAAGCTCCCCCAAAAGTGTCTCCACCTTGTCGTGGTGGTGGGACTTGCGTGGCTCTGTGACCTGGATAGCCACGGCAGCGGTAATTTAACTACCGGTAGGGTCACCCATGCCGGAAAGGTCAAAGGGTAGAGTCCAGGCTAAGTGAGACAACCTGGTCCTCAAGGTTGGGGGTTGGGCATGAAGCTAACAACCTCATCCTCTTAAAAGAATTTAGTTCAGAAACCTAACAACCAGCCTCGGATAAGTGGAACATATGGGAAACGGACTAAGCAAAGGACAAGGAACAATGATATTGCGATAACTTGGAATGTACGCACAATGCTGCAACCCGAAAAGATGCACGAACTAGCCCAAGACATATTCCAAAAGAAGAAAAGAAAACCCAGGATGAGATGGCTAGACGATGTCGAGAAGGGCCTGAAGAAAATGAAGGTGAAATGATGGATAGAGAAGATGATGAATAGAGAGCAGTGGAGACTGTTTGTAGAGGAGGCCAAGGCTCATCCAGGGCTGTAGCGCCGAGTGGTAGGTAGGTATGCTCCTAGTGGCCGCAACAGGAATAGGAGGAGGAGGAGGAGGAGAAGAAGAAGACGGAGGAGACGCAGCAGCAACAAGACAGACATTTCAGTGTCAAATGACTGTAACATTTGCTCTGCTGCATGTTGTGCCGTATGTCACCATGCTGCATGTTGCACCTCTTTGACGTAGACCATGAGTAAGATCGATCTTCGTTCGAGTCCTGAATCTCATAGGCGTTTCGAGTGTTCGCTATTCAGAAACTCTTACGTATCCCTTGTCCTTAACCCTAATCATGTGCTCAGCCCTTAGTCGCCTGCATTTTACTGGCCCAAATAATCCTATTCTAACTTGCCATCTACTCACTTCTTCGCTTCCCCTTGTCCCCTTTAGCGTCAACATTAGCAACAGTAACTAGCAGTAAATGAATCTGGAAAGTTCAAGGCTGGCTCTTAGATCCAAACAGCCTCCTATCCAACTAGTCAACGTGGGAATCATGCAACAGGAGTCATTTCCTCCTACAGTCGAGCTCTAGAACACGTAGAGCCGCTCCCTCCTTAAGGGCGCTCGTTCCTAGCGGCTTCGTACTATCGTGCCAGTAGATCCAGATGTATCATCATCATTCAGAGATTCTGGTATCAGAAGTGTCATGTGTCACCATATGCTGACATGTTTTATGACACTTCTCTTCGTGTCTTTATTTATATAAGTTTTGACAACTCGGTAAGGTAAAGATATCCCTGTAACAGGGCGTCGAGGCCCATAGAGGTGCGGGACGTCGAGGCTCCTAAATCATCTAGACAATCGGCTAACAGATGGCGGTAAGGTTGTCAGCCTTACGCGCCCGTCGCCCTTTACCCCCCAAGAATATTCCAAGAAATATTCATTTCTGTCAGAGGCCGAGTCGACCTGGAAGGATTAGATCAATTGAAAGAATCCAGTGACCTCATCGAGACTCAAACCCGCGATTTTGAAGCTTGTAGTACAGTGCCTCAACAACTACGCTGGGGGGAAAGGCGGCTGGCGCGTCAGGCTGACAATCTTACCGCCATCTGTGAGCCGATTGCCTAGAGCAAATGTGGGAGCCTGACTTCTCACAACCTATGGGCCGTCACGGCCTGTTACAGGAATAGCTTTACCTTGTTGTCAGGAAAACTTCACAGTACCATTTAACCATTTCCGCGGGACAAAATGTTCTATGTCTGGGTGGTCGGTTCTTACTCGGCCAATCAAAAAGTTTCCTCATTGGTTGAGGCACTAGGCTACAAGCCGGAAGGTGGCGGGTTCGATTTCCGATGAGGCGGATTTTTTCAATTGACTTAATCCTTTCAGCTTCACTATGGCACTGGGGTCGACTCAGACTCTAATAGAAATGATTACCAGGAATCTTCCTGGGGGGTAAAGGGCGGCCGGCGCCTAAGGCTGACATTCTCACCGCCATCCGTGATACGATATCTAGAGAAAATGTGGGAAACCTCGGCAGCTCACAACCCTATGGGCCTCCACGGCCTGTCACAGGGACAGTTTTACTTTTCCGTTTACCATTTTACCCTAATATCAGACATTCTATCTGAAGGGTAAACTACACTTCTACCTTGAAGATGGAGGCAGCCCATTCCTCCAAGACGTCGGTGAACTCGTCACAATATAGGGCGTAAATATGACGACGGTCTTCCTCAGTTCGTCCAAGTGTTTCATCTCCATTTACCGAAGATAAATACAACAAACTCCACATGAAGAATTTCATTACTTTAAAACTCGGTTTCAATTCTACCGCCACCTGTAATTAACCTAAGCAAAGATGGCGCAACTGCACTCAAGTCCCGGAATTCAGTTACATAACCTGAAGATCAAATCTCGCTCAAGAAGTGGGGGGGAGGTACCATGAAGCTACCAAAATCGATTTCATCACCATAAAAATAACTTACCAACAACACATTATGAAAGTCATATAAAAATAAATTCTTAACGTGTAACGAAAGACAAAGAACAGAGCTATAGATTTAGCATATAGAGAGTGTTTCAAGCTAGAGAAAACTTGTAATGAACGACTCTCAAAGTTCTATGTGACAATTTGAAGCACGTAATTTTCCTGAAGTTTCACAGTCAAACGATGTCATTGAGTTCCGCAGTAAATGTTAGCAATGGTTATAAATTTTATGACGTCGACTGTAGGTCTGAAGATCATAGAAATGCGGGAGTAAGATGGGGGGGAGGGGGTTATGAGAAGAGACGGTGAGAGTGAGAGAGAGAAAGAGAGCGGACAAACATTGCGAACAAAATGCGTTCTAATGTTTCATTAACCACCACCATCATGAAGCATTATTTCATCTCTATCGTGCACTGAACGTTCCCTGCAACAGCGAGAAATCATAAGCCGAGACTCTATCGTAGTTTTCCGTACTTCCACATTCATAATGTTCCGAAGATAAACAACAAAAGCCTTCATAACATTTGGAAACTCAATTTTTAAACGACAAACGAATTTAGGAAATCCTTACTACAAAAAAAAAAAAAACCTGGTTGAAACAGGAGCACATGAAACGAAAAACTATTCTATTGGAAAGTGAATTGTCCTCAGAATGTAAACTCCTTGACAGTCCTTTTCAAGAACCTAACAGTGGCTCAGCGACATTAAGTGGGTCCTCTGTCATCCCGGCATGGCGCGTCCTCAGGTTGCTGATGGAGGAGACGGCCTCCAGATAGATACGAATATATTGAATAAGCAGTCTCTGACAGACAAGGGGTGGTCCTTCCGCTTGGGGGGTTGGGCGTGGGGCTACAACTCCTCACTATAAATTATAAGCTTCTTACGAAATGTCACAAAGGACCTCGAACATGGACGGATTATTTAGATAAATGCCCTAGGCTACGGAAAACGGACATGAGCTTTGGCACCGCGGAATGTCAGAATTCTCCATAAGGCAGGTTCGCGCAGGGCAGTTGCGAAAGCAATGTCAAAGTATAAGATAGATTGGTGGGAGTATAGGTCAGGTGGGACGGAGGTGAAACTGAACCAGCAGGCGAATATACATTTCTTCTATGGAAAGGGAATAAGACTCATGAATTAGCTACAGTTTTTTCGTACATAAGAGAATCATATCAGCAGTTAAGGAGGTAGAGTTCGTTAGTGACAGGATGTCGCATATTATACTAAGAGGTCGCCAGTGTGATATCTTTATGAATGTTCATGCCCAAACAGAGGATAAAATTGATGATATAAAGGACAGGTTCTACGAAGAACTAGAACTTGTATTTGATAAATTCCCGACGTACCATATGAAAACTTTGTTAGGAGATTTCAATGCCGAAGTAGGGAGGGAAGACATTTTCAAACCAACAATTGGGAATGAGAGTTTGTATGAAATTAGTAATGATAATGGAGTTAAGTAGTAAAGTTTGCCACATCAAAAAATCTTACGGTCAAAAGTACAATGTTACCACATCGTAACATCCATAAATTTATTTGGACATCTGATGGAAAGACTGAAAATCACACTGAACATATTTCTATAGACAGGAGACGGCACTCAAGTGTACCTGATGTCCGACTGTTCAGGGGAACAGATTGTGATACAGCCCACTGTCTGGTGGTGGCAAAGGTTAGGGAGAGTAAACAAACATCACACAGAGTTCATACGGAGAGGTTCAATCTCAAGAAATTAAATGAGGTAGACGGTAAAGAGCAGTATTGTGTTGAAATCTCAAATAGGTTCGCGGCTTTGGAAAACTTGGACACTGAGGTGGATATTTCGATGAAGGATATTCAAAAATATTAGACAAAAGGAAACAATCCAAATTCCAGTGGTTACAGGATCCAAACGAGTTAAATGGGGATACTCTGAACAATATAAGACGTGAAACCAGCAGGCATTTCAGGAACAAAAAGGGGGAATATCTGAAAGACAAAATTAATGAGTTGCAACGAACAGTAAGAACAAGAACATTATAGACCTGTATAGAGGAATAAGTGAGTTTATGAGGGGTTACCAGCCTAGCAGTAACATAGTGAAGGATGACAATGGTGATCTGCTTGCAGATTCCCGCAATATCTTAAATAGGTGGAGGAACTGCTTCTCTGTTATTGTACGTACATAGGGTCAGTGATGTTACGTAGATAGAAATGCACACAGCTGAGCCGTAAACACCTGATCCTTGCCCTTTTGAGGTTGAAAGTGCTACTGCAAAATTGAAACGGTATAAATCGCCAGGTAGGGATCAAATTCAGGCAGGAGGTGAAACATTACGGCCTGAAATCCATGAAATCGTTAATTCTATTTGGAGTAAGGAAGAACTGCCTGATCAGTGGAAGAAGTCTATAAAACTGACTGTAGTAATTATCGTCGAATATCACTATTATCAACTTCATGCAAAATTATTTATGCAATATCCTTCTCTCAATGTTAAGTCCATATTTAGGTGAAATTATTAGGGGTCATCTGTGCGGGTTTGGACATAACAGATCGACCACTGATCAGATGTTTTGCATTCGTCAGATACTGGAAAAGAAACGGGAGTACAATGAGACAATAGACTTCAAGAAAGTCTATGATTCAGTTAAGAGGGAAGTGTTGTACAATATTCTCATAGATTAAAATGTGTTTAAATGAAACCCATAAGAAAGTCTGTACATTTAACACTTGTATGATAATTTTCCTATACAGATTGGTCTAAAGCAAGGAGATGCTTTATTGCCACTGCTTTTCAGCTTTGCTTTAGAATATGCCATTAGGAAATTCCAGGGAAAACAAGTGGGACTGAAATTAAATAGGACACATCATCTGTCGGTCTGTGCTGACGTAAATCTGTTAGAGAATCACATAAATACCAAAGGAAAGAACAGAGAAACTCTAATTGACGCAAGTAAGGAGGTTGGTCTAGAAGTAAACACAGAGAAAACTAAGTCTGTCTCGTCACCAAAATGGAGGGCAAAAGCATGACATAAAGATAGCTAACAGATCCTCTGAAAGTGTGGCACAGTTCAGATATTTGGGAACGACTACAACAAATCAAAACCTGATTCAGGAGGAAATTAAGTGGAGACTGAACTCGGGTAATGTTTGCTACCATTCAGTCCAGAACCTTTTGTCTTCTCGCCTGCTGTCTAAAAACGTAAAAATCAGAACATAAAACTAGGAAAAAAAGAAAGTAAAAAGTAAAGGTGTCTCTGAAACAGGGCGTGGAGACCCATAGGGCTTTGAGATGTTGAGGCTCCACATTTTCTAGACAATCGGCTCACAGATGGCGGTGATAAAAGAAAGTAAAAAGTAAAGGTGTCTCTGAAACAGGGCGTGGAGACCCATAGGGCTTTGAGATGTTGAGGCTCCACATTTTCTAGACAATCGGCTCACAGATGGCGGTGATAAAAGAAAGTAAAAAGTAAAGGTGTCTCTGAAACAGGGCGTGGAGACCCATAGGGCTTTGAGATGTTGAGGCTCCACATTTTCTAGACAATCGGCTCACAGATGGCGGTGATGTTGTTAGCTTTACGTGCCGGCCGCCATTTACCCCCAGGAATATTCCTGGTGCTTATTTCTGTTAGAGGCTAAGTCGACCCCAGGGCCATAATGCGGCTGGAAGGATGAAATCCAGCTCAGCGGCATTCGATCCCGCGACCTTCCGGCTTGTACCATAGTGCCTCAACGAACTACGCTATCGTGTGCCCCCCAAAATCACAATATACAAAACTATAATTTGCCTGTGTTCTATATGGGTGTGAAACCTGGTCTCTGACATTAAGGGAGGAGCATAGACTGAGGGTGTTTGAGAACAGGGTGTTGAGGAGAATATTTGGACCGAAGAGGGATGAAGTGACGGGAGGTTGGAGAAAACTGCATACTGAGGAGCTTAATAACTTGTACTCTTCTCCAAGTATAATTAGAATGATCAAGTCAAGGAGGATGATATGGACGGCTCTTGTGAACGCGGTAATGAACATCCGGGTTCCATAAAATGTTGGGAAATTGTTGAGAAGCTGCACAACTGGCGGCTTGTCGAGAAGGGCTCAGCTCCATGGAGTTAGTTAATAGTCGCTCAGCTCCTCAAGATATCCCCTTCCCTAGGAACCCGAAGGTTCATTACCTTGTACTCAACTGTCCATCACTCACCTGTCTCTCCGCGCCCTCAAACTCTCGTCCTTCAAATCCATATTAATAATATCATCGCATGTAAGCCTTCGTCTTCGCTATGGTCTCTGCGCTTGAGGTTTGGTGGTAACAAATCTGCGAATATTTCTCGCATCTCGCAACGTGCTACATGGCCTAATGGCAGATTGTGAAGCTCCTCTTGCAAACGGAAATCTTTCACGCGGTATCTCAAATAAAAATCAGAGTGTAATGGAAAATACACACATTATTTTGACCGAGTGATGGAAGATATTTTTCGAAATATAACATCTAATTAACGAAATGCAAATAAAAACATCTTAAAGAAAGCAGTCTTCTGGGATGTGGCACCGTGTAGATGTGGTGTTAACTGACGTTCTACCTTGAAGATGGAGGCGATACGTTCCTCTGAAACGTCGGTTAACACCACATCTACACGGCGCCACATCCCAGAAGACCGCTTTCTTTATAGTCACCGCCGTGAAAACATCAAACCTTACATAAAAACATCTTACTGTGTAGAGCGTTATTTGCTAAGTAACAATAGATTTGTATCTGCAATAAACTGACACCAAGGCAAATCAGGCATTCGGAATTGTAAACAACGCATCTGAGAGAAATGTGCTCTCCACTGCAGTTACAGATTCAACCCGCGTTTCTTCTAATGTTGGGCAGCAGGCGACCTGGCATGGCTGCCAACATTGATAGGATAAGGTAAAGTTGTTCCTGTGCTTAACTAATTAAGCACTATGCCATGAACGCGTATGGGGGGAGTGGATATATAAATCCATATTTTCTTAACCTCGGAATTAGTTGGAGGTGAGTGGTCAACTTCACGCCCAGGCCGCTTTACCCACCAGGAAAAAGCCCACGATACGGTACCCAGTGTATAGGAGGCTGGGTGGAATCCAGAGCCGGTCTGGACGACATTGAGAAGTGAAAATTCTTGCCCCACCGGGACTTGAAATTCGACTCCTACGTCCTCCAGCCCGCAGCCAGTGGCTGTACCGACTGAGCTATCTTGGCTCCCAAGCTGCCTACACTGTAAAGTAAAGTAAAGCTATCCCTGTAACAGGCCGTGGAGGCCCATAGGGTTGTGAGACGTTGAGGGTCCCACATTATCTAGACAATCGGCTCAAAGATGGCGGTAAGGTTGTCAGCCTTACGCGCCGGCCGCGCTTTACTCCCCAGGAAAATTATGAGGTAGTACCAAGTTCACTTTGTCCTTCAGTTTTCCGATGAAACAAGCAACGGCCTCAAGTTCTCTGACGCAGAGATCGGGGCTGTAGGAGAGAAGGTCAAGTAATCTACGGCAGAATGAAACGTGACACGCCGGAGATGGGAAACAACAGAAGAGTGATAGTAAAGCGAAGCGAGTCCGATGGAAGAGCAGACCGAGTCCCACAGGTACTGTCTAATTGATGAGGCAACAGACCACTTCCGTCACTCGCTGTTATTGGTGACGAAGGTAGTCACGGAACGTGACAAACGCAATGTGAGCGGCGTCACCTTCCCTTTCCTTTTCAAATCTGAAGCGTGGAAAATCATATTGCTTTGCAGTGTTAAAACCAGACATGTTTTGCATGGTTACGTAGATTCTTCAGCAATATGCACAGTTTATTTCAAACCTCTGAAGCAAGAAAGAAACTGCGGGACGGACCTGCAAAATTGCGTCAGCTTCGACGATGGACGCTGCCCAAGGAGCGAAGAGTGTTCATTATCCTAGGTTTATGTAAGCAATATTTAAAAATTCTGATTTATCTCATAGAAAATAACACTGTATTTCCATTATATCCCTTACAGACCAAATAGTTAACGCTGTTTGGAGAAATAACCGCTGTTTATTTCACGTTATCATATAAAACACATAAATTTTGTGAGCAAACTGCGAAGTATTTTAATGATAACGCAGGTGGTGTAAATGAACCACTGTGCTCCCTCTCTCTCTATGGCTCTATGGTCCTTTGGACGTCAGCAGCCTTTTCATTTTCTTAATTTACACACAGTCGGTAGGACTCCTTGGACGGGGGATCAGCCCACAGTAATCCCGCTACCTACACAAAGAACAACACAAACATAGAATAAACGCAAACACACACACATCCATGCCTACTCGAGTGGGATTCGAACCCACGATACCAGCGTTGGAGAGGGCAAAGACGGTTCGTGCTTTAGACCGTAAACGATCTTATAAGACCTAAACTGACATAAAGAAATATAAATTAAAATTTGTGCCTGTAATGAATACTGGTGTTCATTTTTGTAACATAAAAATTAGAATATACAAAACTATAATTTTGCTTGTGGTTCTGTATGGGTGTGAAACTGGGTCTCTGACATTAAGGGAGGAAGACAGACTGAGGGTGTTTGAGAACAGGGTGTTGAGAAGAATATTTGGACCGAAGTGAGATAAAGTGACAGGAAGTTGGAGAGATCTGCATAATGAGGAGCTTCATAACTTGTACTCTTCTCCAAGTATAAATAGAATGATCAAGTCAAAGGATGAGGTGGGCAGGGCATGTAGCACGAATGGGGGAGACGAAGAATGCGTATAGGATATTGGTGGGAAAGCCAGATGGAAAGAGGCCACTGGGAAGACCAAGGCGTAGGTGGGTGAACAATATTAAACTGGATCTCAGAGAGATAGGATGGGATGGATTGGATTGATCTGACTCAGAATAGGGACCAGTGGAGGGTTCTTGTGAATACGGTAATGAACCTTCGGGTTCCATAAAATGCTGGGAAATTCTTGAGTAGCTGCAGAACTGGCGGCTCCTCCAGAACGGTTCAGCTCCATCAGTAAGTAAGTAAGTAATGATTACTGGTGAATTACTGGTGCATTCGAAAATGTTTAAGAGTAAAAAGTAAAGTAAAAAGGTAAAAAGTAAAGCTATCCCTGCACCAGGTCGTGGAGGCCCATAGGGTTGTGAGACGTTGAGGGTCCCACATTATCTAGACAATTGGCTCGAAGATGGCAGTAAGGTTGTCAGCCTTACACGCCGGCCGCGCTTTATTCCCCATATTGAATTCCAATATTATTCCAATATTGAGTATTGTGACGCACATATCCAGTGCTAGGCAACGGCTCGGTAAACACATTCCCGAAGTTATGCTCTCAAGAATATGACATCGACTGCTACGTAACGGACCAATAAACACGCATTCTTGACAACAAAAGACAGTATTTTCCGTGGGTTCTGTGCTGAGGAATTACAACATGGCACAGTCCGGAGAACTGAAGGAGTACAACGGAGTACAAGGGAGTTCAGTTGGAAGTCAGAAATAGTTCTCGTGAAGTGTCCAGTCGGAAGAAGGTGACAGTGTGTCAGATAGTGATTTGGGAACTGTTGTAACCAGTTGTACAGTATAAAGGTCCAACAAATCTGATCATCAAATCCAAAACCCGTCATATTTGTCACGCACACCCCGGATACGTGTCAATATTATCCTCCTTCTATACCTAAATTTATCAAATTGTCTCGTTCTTCCAGGTTTTCAGATAAAAGATTTCCATGGATTCATCTTCTCTCACATCAATGCTAATGCCACGCCTACCCCATCCTTTTGGATTTCAGCATTATACTAATATTTGGCAAGGAAATAATAATAATAATAATAATATAAAACAACATTATTAAGCAGTGGGACTGGTGGCCCGGTCCGGCCTCAACTGTACAAAATATTTTTTTCAATGGTCACTCTCGGTCCTTTGTTCCAGTGGGTCTGCAACTCATTAATCGCAGGGTTCTGCTTCCTTGTATTCCGTCAAGGCGGGGAATCTGTTTCTCCAAAAACATTTGTTCCACTCTGATTTCGTCTGCAGTTCAGTCACAAGGATATCGCCTTGGCGGATGGGTTTGCCGTGAACTTCATTGTCCAGGTAACAGCGCCGCACGTGAGAGCAGTGTGTACTTATAGCTACATGACAGAAACATCTGAGAATTTTCAAATTACATCTGTTACGTTAGAAGATCTAAAAACCGCTGTTTACACGTACGGTGGATGTAACAGGAAGCGGAAGATACAGAGTACGTGGCAGTATTTTAATTAAGTACCGGTGCTTCGTTCAAGAAATGTATCGATTGAATTTGTTTACATCAGTTCCTCAATTTCTTTCCGTGACTGTTTCCCGTATTATTGGTATGTGCTTTGTCGTGTTCATTTCCAGTCCTCATGCATATTGTTACGGTACAGGAATGCGGCATGAATTGCGATAAGAAATGAAGAATTCACACACTCTTTCTAAGATTGGACTGTCAACCCACAGTTTGGGTAGCAGAAAACCTCTTTACACCACTCAATCCTTAGAGAATAGCAACTCATTTCCATTTCGATACGAAACATCAACGGAAAAGGGAAGAGGAAAGTATAAAAAGCAGCGTGTGAATTTTACAAATGGCGGGAGATTTAGAAATGCATGGAACGTATCCCAGGCTGTGGTTTGTATGTCAAAAAGTATTTTTGGGGGAGGGGGGCTGGGAGCGAAGAAATTTTGTTACCCTCTTTCCAAGCCCTCATCCCATGAATTTCATCATCAGTGTTCCTGAATCTGCAGTAAATCTTGGGTAACAGACTGATCTGATAACCAGACTATCAGAGAAAAATGTTATCCAATTTTCTTTGGCGAACCCATGAGAAACAGTGAAACCTGTACTCCACTGGAGTATGCGTTTTTACCAAATTATTTCTTTCTGATTTTACATACCACGTTCGCTTCGATGTTCACTTAGTGCAAAACGTACTGTAACGATGCAAAGTTGATGACACTACATGCAATTTCGCTTGTAAGTCTTCAAATATTCGCCACACTGAATTATATTTCTGATATAAACGGAGAAGCCTATTGAAATATTAATTTCATATGTCAATTTCGAAATTTTGTAACATGAGCTGTCTGAGGAATTTCATAGTTTTATACGACGTCCTGTAAATCTAGAATTATACTGGACTGACAGCGAGTAAACAGGAACTACCTAACATGATGTCAATTTATTCACTTGGTGAAAAATGCACATGAAAACGAAGTCGACAACCTATAGTTTAGCCATGACAACTAACATAAAGGGACTGGCGAAACCCGAAGTTGAATATACCGGCAGTCAAACTCTTACATGAATTTGACGGGGCTATGAATTGGAAACATCGAAGGACCGGAAGCCCTGCCACTGCCTTACGGCGGTTGCCACACTGACTCCAGATGCAAGTGCTTATTTGCCATGAACTTTCCAAGATAAAAAACACATCACTTCAATAAACATGATGTAAGGTCAAGGTACGAGCAGTAGAGACTGACCCATTCAGACCCAGTAATGAGGAGCACGCGAGTGTTCAGAGGTGACGGCTTTCCGGACACTCGATGTAGGCCTATACTGCACCCCGTCCTTCTCTAGCCAAATGTCCGCCGTTTTCAAGTTCTAGGTAGTTTTTCCAACACCAGTCAGTATCTGATTTTATGAATTCGTACTTTTAAAATTGTGTACATATGGAAAGAATGCCTGCTGCGCTAAGAGGGCGAGGACACTCATGTCATGGTCACTCTCAGCAATCGAGAAAACTGCCTGGCTCCAATTCACTGTTCTAATTAATACAGCCTACGTTAACTGAACACATTAACATGTTATTACGTATTCTTTGTGATCAGCGAAGGAACACACAACTAAATTAGGTTCCGATGACTGCTGACAACTGCCTCGGTTCCCCTAACTCCCAGTTTCCCATAAGCTTTTGGTCTTGAAACCCGTGGCATTTTTCAAGGAAGTAACCTCTGTGACTGGCGAAGTTGGAATGCTATGTGGCCTACAGTGTCTATATTAAAGTTATAAGGTAAAGTTAAAGTTGAGCCGGTCACGGTAGCCGAGCGGTCTAAGGCATGTACTGTCATCGCTCGCTTGGAAACCGGGATCGTGGGTTCGAATCCCACTCAGGGCATGGATGTTTAGTTTGTGTGTGTGCGTTTTTCTGTGTTTGTGTACAGGTAGAGGCGTTGCGACGAGCTGATCACCCGTGCTAGGAGTCCTACCGTATGTGTAAGATCAAGAAAAACCGAAGTGAACAGAGAAGTTCATGGAGGTAGGCCTAGGCCCACTGGGGCTGTAGTGCCAAGGAAAAAAAGAAAAGTTGTCCCTGGGCTTGTCTAATTAAGCCCTACGCCATGAAGGGCATGGGAGAGTGAATGTATAGACACACATTTTCTTGACCTCGGAACTAGATGGACGTGAGATATCAGGTTCAAGCCCGTGTCGCTGGATAGGAAGTTGGGTCGACCCCGGAGCCGGTCTGGGCGATTTGGAGAAGAGAAAATTCTTGACCCTATCGGAACTCGAACTCCTACCCCTCAGCTGTCCAGCCCCTAGCCAGTCGCTATCACGGCTCATATATTAAAGTTATAAAGAAGAATATGTCTGTTTGTCTCTTTATATTTCTTTTCCTTCTCAGTTTGCTTCTTGTGTCCTTCCCTTTTTCCGGAATGTGCAGCAATCGTGTGGCCCTAAGGGATCTGAAATTTGCCAGCTGAAGCGCTGCACATTTGCAGAACAGTGTGGTCACGGTCGGAACTTCGTGAGCGCCTCAATCGGATAGTGTGGGCAGAGTAGCACACTCCGGACGTCGCGGGTCGCTCGCCTTGACCTATCACGGTGGAAGGTTTCAGATCGCTGCATGTCACAGAGTGATGGACTGGCAAGGGGCAGGGAAAATACGGCAAAGTCGATGGATTTATGAGTAGCGCGTGATGAAACTCAAAGTCGCAATGAGAACCTGATTCCTTCGCCTCGGGGCACCAGTGCCACCTTGTAACCTTCCATCCCGGATTTCCAAACGCATAATTCAACTTACTCTCTTTTTTCCAAAACGCGCGCCTCCTCAGTTTCTTCTCCATGAGGCGTTTAGTGCATAATGAGCCGAAGACGATTCCCTGAACAATGAAGAAAGAAACTTCAACACAGCCATTCTCTGGCGCGATCATCAGCCATTTCATGTATAATAATAATATTAGATACTATAGGATTCTGACGATGGTGTATAACACAGAGATACTGGGTTTTCGGACTTTGTCCATCGTCCTGTTTTTTTAAGATAACTAAGAAAAACACGACGTTTCGGAAACTGGATCTGTTTTCGTCCTCAGGTGAGGAAAGACACCTACTCTGTTGGGTCCCTTACAAAGGGTTACCTCAATCCTCAATCCAGTGATTGAGGCTAGCTGTTTCTAAGGGACCCAACAGAGTAGGTGTCTTTCCTCACCTGAGGACGAAAACAGATCCAGTTTCCGAAACGTTTTTTTTCTTAGTTATTTAATATCCAGACGATGGACAAAGTCCGAAAACCCAGTATCTCTGTGAATAATAATAATAATAATAATACAAAACAAAAGTGGGTAGGTGCACTTGAGTGACAGGACGTTTACAGTTTTAGTTCACCTGGTATATCCCTTGAAACCCCATTTGGGCTATTTTCATTTACGTGTATATCGCTTGACTTTTAGGGTATCAACTTTGTTTTTCTTAATTTATGCTCCATTTCCGCATATAAATACAATAACTGATAACATTTTATAAAATTAAAAGAACAGACGGGCTTGTTTGTTTGTTTGTTTCACTCATGCACACTTTTATTTATTATTATTATTATTATTTACCCCGAGAGGTTACCATGAAACCTGGTAAGAAGGGCACTGTATCAAAGCCTGTTTCAGTTTCCTATATATATCTATTTCAGTTCCTTACCATGAAAGTCAACATGGCGATCGTGCGACTAACTTAATCGCCACTCACTACAGAGCATCGAAATCTGGAATTCTCATTTCTAGAAATATAGACATTGTCATCGTGAAGATGTGCGTTGAGTCCCGGGGGAATTGAAGTGTGATTCGTGATGAGAGTGAAGCAGGGTTTCCTCCTGCTATTGCCGTCTCATTCTTACGAACTCACCACCGGCCGCTGCGGTGCGCAACAGCACTGGCCAGGCACCTCATCACCACAACCTGGTTCCTCACGTGTCATCACTGGCTCCTTACAGAACAGGGACGTTAAGATAGCTTTTACATATCTCTGTAGCATGTAAACCAACAACATGGCGGCCGCGTGAACCGTAGGCCTACCTGGTATTCATTATGGAAATATGTACTGAGGCATTGTACGCAGCATGTGGGCCACAATGCGGAGACAGGTCTTAATTATAACCACGTAAAGGTAAAGTTGTCCCTGTGCTTAACTAATTAAGCACTACGCCATGAAGGCGTATGGGGGAGTGGATACATACATCGACATTTTCTTCACCTCGGCACTGGTTGGAGGTGAGTGGTCAGCTTTATACTCCTGCCGCTTTACCTCCGGGGAAAGAGCCCCTGTACCCATTGGACAGGAGGCTGGGTGGCCCCACAGCCGATGGGGAAAATTCTTGACCCTACCGGGACTCGAACTCCAATCCGTCGGTCGTCCAGCCTGTAGCCAGACGCTATACCGACTATGATATCCCGGTATCTTATACATATATACGAGTATATTTATGTGAATATTTATAAGCAGTAAGGCAAAAGAAAAAGGTACAGGTATCCCTGTAACAAGCCGTGGAGGCCCATAGGATTGTGAGACGTCGAGGCTCCCACATTTACTGGACAGTTGGGTCATAGATGGTGATGAGGTTGTCAGTGGACCCCAGGGCCATAGTGCGGTTGGAAGGATTATCCAAATTGAAAAATCCAAAGACGTCATAGGGAATCGAACCCGTGACGCTCCGGCTTGTAGCACAGTGCCTCAACCAACTGCGCTACCGCGTGCCCTTCATACGTTAAAAAATTATAAAGAGCGGAAGTGTAGAATTTTGAGGTTATACCTGAAGACTTTCAAGTAATGGTAGTGGACATTTGTAGGCCTACAAGTGAAAACTAAAATCAGAAATACGTCAGCAATTTGTATGAATCTCATTCCAACTGCTGTAGTTTGGAACAGATGGAACCTTTCGGAGGAAGGCAAACATCACAAGTTCTACCAAGAATTTATTGTCTTTATACAGACTTTACTTCCACAGCGGTTCGTGAATCAGAATTAAGAAATTCATTCATAGTCTTAAATTATGACTAGAGTTTAGTTAAGCAACTAGTGCTTAAGCACAGAGGAGGATAGTGGGTATGAGAGATTATGAACAATGATTAAGAAAGCATGCGGTCGTGACCTATATGAAGGCACTGTCCTAGCACATAAACTAAACTCCGTGGTTTCAGCCCGCAAGCGAACTATACCGACCGAGCGACCGCCGCTTGTCGGCGAAGTTAGTGCCAACTTTAGCGGATAGAGGGGTGTCGCGTGGTCAGCCCAACGAATCATCACGGCCGTTAATTTCGGTTTTTCTTGACCGGAGCCGCTATTTCCTTGAAACAGCTCCTCAATTATCCTCAAGAGTTGAGTGGATCCCATTCCAGATACATTACATCTCAGAAAATCTGGTAGCCCCGGGAATCAAACCCGGGACCTCAGGATCTGTAGCCAGGAACTCTGACCACTAGACCACAGAGGCTAGCACACAGCCGGAGGAAGTAATAAAAATCACAAAAAAAAGTGCCAGGGTAGTAGGTATAAGAGCCGAAATTCGAACCCGGAACCTTCTGTAATGCAAACCAGTCAAGCGCGACTTTCGGTGTCAAGTTTCAAGAAAACTCTTATTATCGGCTGTATCTGACGTCACAATCATCCAACTCTCTTGAGACTGATATTGCTGAAAACTCTGAAGTTGAAAATTCATGGTTATGTTTTGTCTTTCGTTACATAGAGCGATGATGAAAAGTGATAAATTAGAATAAATAGGACTTTCAAGGAGATGAGGAAATAGTAGCCTGTCTACAGAACATTTCATTACGGCATTGTTTAAAGAAACTGCAAGCAGAATGGTCCGCCTCCCTCTGATTTCATTTGCCGATATGCTGCTGAAGTCTCCCAGAATGTCTTTCCTTCTCGTCATTTCATTTTCCAACCTTTTATGACGCTCCAACTTGCGAATGAAGTTCCAGACAGGCGAGCGTATGCTGGACGCGCACACAAACATGGCGACATGGCGAATGTGGAGCACAGCCTACGATTTAGAGTGATCAGCCACCCAATCAACAATAATTAAAGAATTTATTCATCAATCAGTCATACATTCATTCAAGGCTATTCAAAAATCTTGCTCCTGAACCCACCAAAAGTATTGGTACAGTGAACAACTTCATATTCGTGAGGCCTCAGGTTCGAATCTGGATAAGATCGATATCTATGACTGAAATTGTTACAGGGTTCCCTTCGTCTCGCCACGAAAATGATATACTACACTGAAAGCGGCGACGATCGGTTCCTTCCATATCCTTGCTAATTCTACAGTCACTGTTATTCTTCCATTCGACGCTATTGAGCCAATACAATTCAGAAACATTACCAACCCAAAAATTATCGATCACATGTTTCGATTTCACGTCATCTCATCCTTCTTCTTTTCAGATTACAGGCTACATTAAGCGGCCTCCGTAGTCTAGAGGTAACGTTCCCACCTCGTGACTCAAGGTACGCGGGTTCAAAACCGGCGGAGGTCGTGGGCGGAAAAATTCATGGAACAAGTCCTCCGGGAGGGACTTCAAGCCGCGGGTCCCGTGTCGTAGCTTTACGGCACGTAAAAGAACCTCATGTCCCAAGGGGACCTCTGAGCCAAATTCAGGACATTTCCCGCCCAACAGTAGTCTCTAACGCCTCTGGTAGATGGGGGAAGCATCGAGATACCGCTGAGCCAGTAGAGGCCGAACTCGCTGGCTGAGTCGGGACTGATGGTACGCACCAATACTGGTAGGGTATAGAGACTGGTAGAATATCACAGGGGGACACACACTGGACCAATATCTGGTCTAAGTGCATGGGGAAACCCACCCTCTCCAATAACAACAACAACAACAACAACAATAACAGGCTACATTATCTTAGTTTTCAACTTACTATTCTCCACAATTTACTATTTCTTTATCTAGGCCTGTTTTTTTCCCCTCTCGCTCTCACTTTGGAACATATAGACCTGATTTCTAAGTTTCATGATCATTTTACAGTCGGTAGGACTCCTTGGACGGGTGATGAGCTCGTCGCAAGGCCTCTACCTAAACAAAGGACAACAAAAACACAGAAAAACGCATACACCAAACATCCATGACTTGAGAGGGAATCGAAGCCACGATCCCGGCTTCCGAGCGAAGGAAGTACATGCCTTAGACCGCTCGGCTACCGTGACAGGACATTTAGGCCTTAATGAATATATTTACCTCCAACGTGATGTATTTATTCAGCCCTTTCTCTGTCTTCGGCATAAATTTCGATAATACTAAAACCAATACAACATCCGGCTGTAATTTCTGGTACATGTAGACCCACTGCTAGAACGAGATGACAAACACCTTTCCATGGAGGCAGATTCTTTGAGACCAACTAAGTACGAAACACGTTTCCGCGTAAACGAACATTCAACCAATATTTCCTAGAATACCGAGAAGCTATATAAGCGGCCGTTCAGAGAATGCAAGCTATCAAAAATTAAAATTTATTTTCGGCAAAGGTCATATCTGCAATGACGATTGAAGCATCCGCACCTCCGCTGGCATTGGCGGTGAGTTGTACACAATGACGTAATGAGATGATAATGGCAAGCCTCAGGCTTTACATATGTGGGCCTGCATTTATTATTATTAATATGGCTTTTGAGCTGTTGTGTAAGCAAGTAAATAAACAAAAAACTGGACTGAACTATTGCTATGATTATTGTGTATTAACATATTTTAAACCTGGAATCGTTTGATTTTGTCTTATTTTATACTAGCCAAGGTTCCTCATCGTAAATGTATACATTAGACATTCCTCACTTCTCAATAATGATTCTGATTCCTGTTAATGAAATTATATTATTATTATTACACAAACTGCCTCGTTTCTGTATTTTGTTTGTGCGTGTTTTGTTTTTCTTTACTCGTGCTGACTTTGTAATTGGCCTTTGAGTTCTTAAGTTACCATGTAAATACACAAGAATCGAAGCACTTGTTGTAGCTACCGCTGTAGTTAGGCCGCGCCATAGCTCAAGCGGTTTGTCGCTGGCTTCCCACCGCGGCGGCCCGGGTTCGATTCCGGGTCTGGTCAAGTGGGATTTGTGGTGGACAAAGTGAGGCTGGGGCAGGTTTTCTCCGAGTACTTCAGTTTCCCCTGCCAATCTTCATTCCTCCAAATTCTCCACCACCATCATAATCACCCGGGGCAGGTACAATAGGCCAATCAGTGGCCGCCGTGCCGAGTGGACCCATATGAACTCCTCCCCCCCACTAAGCGAATTAAAAAAAATTTAAAAAATTAACACTGTAGGTACTGTACGGACAATTTTAAAGCCATATTTCAGGTTATGGTAACACTCCATGTGTTCATCACTGGTATTAACCAATGTGTCTATAAACTAAGGAGGATTACAACAACAGCAACAATCGACAGGCAGCAAATAGGAACTTCAGAGGACACAGAATCTGAACTAACATCCCCCACCGAAAACATCTCTAAATATAGCTCGACTTGAGTAACCCTATCAATTTACTCTACCCTTTCCTACCTTCAGAACAATGAACATTTGCAAAACAAAGTGTTACTGCACAGATATCCAGTCCTTAAAATGAAAACTGAAGCCAGCCAGAGCACTGCACTTGGACGGTAGAAGTTCCAAATACATAACACCGTATGTACAGAGAAATATTGTTTGTATGTCTACACTTTTTAATTTTAATTTTAAAGAAAACATTTCGATGGTTATAGATATAGGCCACGAATATCTCCATTAAGACTTAGCTTCTGAAAACATATCGTTTATAAGTAAAAGTACATTCCCGTTCTCACGCCACTTCAAACCATTACACTGTTCTTTCTATAATACAAATGAAATACCTCGGTATGTACACACAAGACAGTACATGAATATTACAACAGGAGGAGGAGTGTACGTATAAAAGCCTAACCCTTTTCCAATGCAACCAACCAATGGTCTACGTTTCTAGATCTACTCACAGTTCATGTAAGCACACATATCCACATGTCTCTGTAGGGGATAAAATAAAAAAGAAGAGGCACAGCAAATGGCTGCACAACCAATTACATAGATTTATGTGACCATTGTTCAATGCAAGCAAAGCACTGTGTTTGGTCCTCCATGCTTAGACAGGAGGACGTCACAAAAAGACATCAACTTTTATATAAGAATACGCCCCATTTTCCTTCTATACTCCTAGATTGTCCTCCCAGCAATCCATCGAACATAAGACGCCAGAAGGGGAAGGGGTAGGGATATATTTCGAAACTGCAGTTACGAACTGATGAGTTGGGTAGAAAATTGATACAAGTACAGCTGTCTCCAGAACATATGCAGTACAAGAACAGGCTTCGAGCTTCCCGTCCAGCACTCACAGAACTGTCTTCAAAACGATCAGAGAGCAAGTGAAAGGAGTAAACAATAACATAATTCTTGGTCATCCAACATTAACCGAGTAAAAACATGCTTTATGAAAAGAAGTCAAACTATCAGACAATACTTGATCATCTCGCTAACAGATGTCTCCTGTGAGCGGGAGCAACCGACCGCCTCTGTGGTCTAGTGGTCAGAGTTCCTGGCTACAGATCCAGAGGTCCGGGTTCGATTCCCGGAGCTACCAGATTTTCTGAGAAGCAGTGGATCTGAAACGGGATTCACTCAACCTCGTGAGGATAATTGAGGAGCTGTCGTAAGGAAACAGCGGCTCCGGTCTGGAAAACCGAAATTAACAACCGTGGGGATTCATTGCACTGACCAGGTGACACCTTCTATCCGCAAAAGGTGACAATGACTTCGCCGACAAGCGGCGGTCGCTCGGTCGGTATAGTTCGTTTGCGGACTACAGGCCATGGAGTTTGTTTTTGTTTGTTTGAGCGGGGTCAACCACACTGTAAGGAAAGTAGCCATGGAATCAGAGAATTCATCAACTTCCCAGAAGTTCACTTCTCACCAGAGCACATAAGTACAAAAAATAATGGCAATGAAATGTACACCCTTTTAAAATAGTGAACGGGGAGGTGCCCCATAGAAACAGAAGCTACCGTCACGGCCAAAGGGTACATACGTACATAAGTTTCATGAATTCACTACCACTGGTTCGTTTCCAGTCGCGCTACAGTGACTGAACACAGTTTTCTGAAACAACGAAGCTAATTTGCTATCCATTAAATATGAAAGCGATCACGGTACGGATAGGATATTAAACAACGTCCACGCAATGAGCATCACTAAATTCTCTGAAAAATAAAGTTGCATACTGTGATTCCTACTCCAGCTCTTCCGTGTAGATGTGAAAATTAAGCCACGATATCTACAAAACAAGCAGAATACGAAGAAAAAGATAAGGGAGATACAGAGACACACAGACAGCAAGGTGATCTTACACGCCTACAAAATTAGGAGGAATGTAGAGATAGATGGAGAGACGCAGACAGCAAGGCGATACCATAAGCCTCCTTTATATCTTAAAAATAAGGAAAGCAGGCCAGAAACTAGTCAGAATCCAAGAAGCGAGAATGAAATTGTTAACGGTGCATATATTTGAATCGCAGGAATACCAGACTTCAGGGCAGGGCGTTGGTAGAGGCTCCATAAAGACGCTTGGTTTGTAGACGTGATGGCAAAGACATTGTTCTTGCCGAGAATCGAACCCTGAGAGTAATCTCGGCGCAGGTGCACTCCAGACATGTGCCGTTCTGCTTCCCAAGACGGAATTGTCCAGAGAAGCACTCGACACATGCTTATCGGGCTAAGGAATGCACATAATCAGGCGAAGGAAGAAATTGGCGACAGAATGGAAGCACGGAAAGAGAAAGAGATAAGTGTTAAGAAATAGCTGAAGGTTTGGAATATTTCTTAGAAGTCAATTTCTCTTCTTCTGGTTTGAAGCAATTCTGTGTTAAAACAAAGAAGACGTGACAAGAGTCTTTGCTCCTGCAAATGGTGGACAACCGGTTAGAGGAATATTCAGGCTCCTCCCCCCAGCGGGGACTCCCAACCAGACAGAACGCATTTGCTCAAGCCTTTATTTATGTCCTCAAGAATAAAGAAATTCTGATGGAAGGCTGCAAATATTTTAGTTGCATTTCCAGCACAAGAGAGAAACAGACAGCGTGCAGGGCATTCATTTGCATACACCATACATACATGGCACAGCTTCCAGCTTCAAGCGTTACCACAAGCAGGTTAATTTATAGGAGCGTTCATACATGAGCAAAAAGCTCTTTCAGCTGAAAAAAGTAACTGGAGGTGCATAATAAAAAAGAATGTATTATGAACTATCTCAACTAGCCGCGTTGCGAGCTGGGCACCGACGAGTCTTAACACAAGCCTTTCGTATTAAACAGATGACATCTGTATACTGCTTTACGCACATACATTATTGTGTCTTCTGTTGTCCTGGCTTCGAGTCTAGCTGCCAGGTGATGACGTTTGTCTACAATCAAGCACCGGGGAAAAAGTCAAATTCATAAAGATCACTACTAAGAGACTGCACAACTTATCTCAAATACGACTAACCTAACCTAACTTACCTTGGGAAACGAAATCGATTAATGTTGCTTACTGAATACAGGACAACAAACGAAATCAGACCGGTAAAGTAGGTTCCCACAAATTCGATAAGTGTCTGGACCCTTAGTGCGCGTACCTGTACTTTACTGAAGATACCGCCTATTCAGTTTTATTGAGAGAGACGGCGTCCATGAATGAGTGAAATTTAATGAAAATCATTCTGGCCGTTTTCGAGAAAATCGCAATTTCGTGTTTTGAGGCACATTTGAAGGGCTCCTCTTTTTGGAGTTGGGATGTTAGTGTTCACCTGACACCGACCTGTGTCCGACAAATGCGTCAATGCTTAATTTTAATAAAACCCGTCCAATTCTTCAGGTAGTAGCGAGGTGCGCATCCATCCATAAGTACATACATGTACAGCACGAACCGATAAATGTGCATCACTTTTTCGTATTCAGAGGAGCTGAAGACATGTAAATCAGTCAAAATTTCGAGATACGCGTTTTCTTCACAATCATAATACTTTCACATACTGTACATACTACATGACCGTTTCTGTGGTCTAGTGTTCAGAGTTCCTGGCTACAGATACAAAGGTCCCTGGTTCGATTCCCGGCGCTACAAGATTTTCTGAGAAGCAGTGGGTCTGGAAAGGGGTCCACTCAGACTCGTGAGGTTAATTGAGGAACTACTTTGAATGGAAAGGCAGCGGCTCCGGTAGAGAAAACCGAGATTAACGGCCTTGGGAATCCGCTGTGCTGACCACACGACACCCTCTATCCGCAAAAGTTTGCACTAACTTCGCCGACAAGCGGCGGTCACTCGGTCGGTATAGTTCACTTGCGGACTAAGAGCCATGGAGTTCGGAGTATAGGAAAGACTGTGGAAGGAAGCAGTCATGAGCACTCTGACACGCTCTTGGGAGTGACTGAAGGAAATCACTAAAATTCTCAATCAGGTTATCTGATCTCTCGGACGAGGCTAAAACCTGGGACTGCCAGAGTAAGAACCAGGATACTGTCATGTCCCTCCACTTTCCGTAGCTAACTTAACGCTTTGGCAAAGACAACAAAAATACCAACAAACGCACATCCGTGGTCCGCATGTCAGCATTCTGTAAACTCGATTAGGAACCTGGCCGGTTTACCAACTATCCTGACTTCGACTCTTGTAACAAGCTAAGACCGTCTCCTTACAAATCTCTACCTAATATTCTTTCACGATAATTTTCCCATCTCACTTTAAGGTCCGCAACTTCTTCGGTTGAAGTATGTCCGTTAAATTACTTAAAATCAATCAGAAACGAAATTATCAAATTAACAGACACACAAAATGACTGACAAATTAAGAAACACCTGACAAGAGTGTCTCCTTTCTGAAGGTGATAATCATTCATACCAGCGCCGGAAAATGAGAGACAGCAAAGTTACAGGATTCAGTTTAACCTTAAATAAACAACATGTCGATAAAATAATACTGAATCAACTGATAAACACATCGAAAGGAGATAACTGCTAGATAATATTTTGTTTTTGTATTTGGCTGGTGGCCTCCAATGTTCATGCTCACATGGGTACGGGGTCTCAAACTAAAACAGTTTGAGAAACAATGATTGAGGTAACAAACCAAAACCAAATTCACCAACTACGGGGGTATATCCGATAGTTCCTAGTGCCTCTGCGGATACCAAAACTGCAGATGAAATCTAGTTTGAAGTCAATTTAACAGGAAGAAGTAGTAAGTAAGTATGTAAAAGCTGGCAAAGCAACTCAACATGAGCCTCCGAATTCTTGTGAACGTAGAACTCCAGTCCTTCTTAATCTTCGGCACCAATGGAGCTGAGTGCAATCGAATCACGATTCTCCGGTCGTTTAGCATGTACTCTAGTCCCTATGCTGACTGAGCTATCCGATTAAGGCAAAAAGCAAAAAGACGTTATCATCTCGTCGCGGAGGCGTATACGGGACTAGATATAAAGCTTCACGCATTTATAACTACGGACCCAGATGTAGGTAAGAGGTCAGCTTCATGCTCGGTCCGCTTTACCTCTGAGGAATTATTCCAAAAACTAATTAGGCAGGAGGCTGGGAAAAATGCAGAGCCGGTCTGAAGGCAGTGGCGAAGAGAAAAATCCGGGAATCAAACCAACCCCTAACCAGTCACTTTACTGGCTAAGCCCTCCAGGGTAATTCGAAGTACACGAGAAAACACGCAAGTCTGCCATAAAGGGAGAAGATTTACTCTAAACTGTGGTAATTCTGTAAGGCGCACCGTTAAAAACGTCATATTAAAATATTAATATACCAACTAGATTCAAATTTAATCCAGGTACACGTTTTAAGTAGAGAAATTTCGTTTTCTGAAAGATTATATGGTTTTTCTTTTTACTAGTAGGTAACAAATATTACATCATAATAACAATCATAATAAACTGTAGCACAAAAATTGCCTCATGTAGCCTCAAAGAGATAACTGTACAGCACAAAGACTTAAGCTGCTACCTATATGGGAGAACTGCGTCATACACCAGCCACTCTGTCCATTAAGAGGGAAACGAAACGACAGTCGTGGGTTCTGAGAGGAGGGCAAGAGGCCCTTATAGGACCTATGTACCAGACACATGACACAAAATATATGCTCAAATGAAAGACAATGGTCCATAAATCAGACGGAAAAAGGAAGAATAGCAGACCAGGCCATGATAATACGAGACGGTAATGTAATACAGAATATGGACGATGGTTCAGTCCCGCAGAAACTGCAATTACCATAGAGGTGGGGGGGAGGGTAGGTGGTACTGCAAAGAGTCCTACCATATCCCTTTTCCTTCCTAACTAACCCCACACCCAACAGACAACATATTATACCATTATGCTTGGAGCCAATTAGCCAAATTGCCCCGAAGCACCGCCGCACCTCTCCCGTATTCCCTGCTTCTTTACGGGATCTTGTCTGGTATTTACGACAACTTTATGTCTGCCTTTGCTCCGTCCCCTGGGACAGATCTCCACCCCCCCCCACCCCCCGATGCGGTTTAGTTGTTTCGGGATGCTGCAACGCAGGAGCTCAACACCACGCCAAAGAAAACCAACACACAATTGCAGTTGTGGATTTCCATTTTTCAGAAATGAAAATATTCAACACAGAAATATGTTATTGACCTGCGTCTTCCCTTAACAAATTTATTCCATCTGCTCGATGATAACGACAATAACAAGATTGGAAAGGTGCAGCCTGGAATCAGAGGACACATGCATTCTCTGTACCTTAGAATTTTGAACGCTTTAATGAAGACATCAACAACATTGGGTATAACTTTAATCATTATGGCTGTCTATCTGTCTATGGCTCTACATCCCTTTGTTGGGCCTTGGCCGCTTCTTCAGCTTCTTCAACATATACACCGTAGGTGGATATTGGTGGGAAAGCCAGAAGGAAAGAGACCACTGGAAAGACCAAGGCGTAGGCGGGTGAAAAATATTAAAATGGATGTTAGAGGAGAGGATGGAATGGGATCGATTGGATTGATCTGCCTCAGGACAGGGACCAGTGGAGGGCTCATGTGAACTCGGTAACGAACCTTCGGATTCCATAAAATGCTGGGAAATTCTTGAGTAGGTGCAGAATTGGCGGCTCCTCAAGAAGGGCTCAGCTCCATGTGTAAGTCAGTCAGTAAGTAAGTTCCTATTGTCCACAATGTTTCCTTCGCATCTCTTTCCATCTAACTTCGTTTTCTTCTATTTATTTCCTTTCTTCCACCTATCCTCCTTTCTTTCAAATTGACACCATTCCAGAACCGCCACTTCCTGTATCTCGGAACATGATTGGCTTACAGCTCTCTCTGCAGCATGCTAATTATCCTTTACACTTGCTCTGCTGCTGTAGGCGACATTCCTATGGACGTTGCACTCTGAACCGACGGTTCACACCTGATTCCTGTCTTAAAAAGCTAAATATTCACACAACTGAACCGAGTTTGTAAAATTTAAACTTAATAACTGATTTTGTACTTTGACAGCTACTAGACGTTCACGGTTCGAGTAACTTCAGGAATTTCGATTGATTTGAAATTTGACTGCAAGGAAGTCAAGCAGTTACTGGAGATTCGGTGACGATCTTTTTTAACTTAAATATGTGTTCTGGGTAGGTGCAAACAAAATAACATCTACGGTTTAACATGCCCCAACTCCGTAAATTAAATGCTACTGTTTCAGTATAACAGACCCATATCTGCAGAAGGGAACATTGCCACAATTTTGACACAATTAGTTTGCAGTATATACAGTTAATTCAGATCAATGAGTAAGGTAAACAGTGGACAAAATATTATGACAAAGGCCTTGACACGTTTTAACCGCTTAATTGCAATGTTACGGTTTTACCGTAAGCCTACGTCGCATATCTGCAGAAAGTACGGATTTTCCATAATTTTTAAGAATTTATTTTTAAATATTTTGATTAATTTTATATAAGTATTTTGAGATCACGAAGTGTGTCTGCCTGTCAGTGGTTTAATATGTTCCATTCCGTGGCCGAAATATAATTACTTTGGCACAGCAACAAACAATTTAAAGTACGGATATTACAAATCGTTAAACTCAGTAGCAAATTTAACAGCAGATGCAGGGAGTTGACTTCGAGTTATTCGGTTTGGCAGCTCGGTAAGCAACTGGGCAGATGATCAGTTATTTGTACAAATAATTTGGTTGCTATTTGAGTATTGAGTTCATTATGTAGCACCTTGAATGACCGGTTAGTCACTCGGACAGTTGAAGAATGAATGAATGAATGAATGTTATGCATGTATGAGGGGTGGGCCATATCAATCCGACCCTTGCACTGCGACCTTCAGTGACGTATTGTCCTTCCCCTATTTTGTTTAGCCCTTTATCAATCTTACACGAAATACTTCGTTTATGGGGGCGTCATAGTGGTCACCTGGTTCCATATAAAAGTACTGACCCAGATGACGAAGTGACCTTTCGCAAGTGGGGTCGTCTGTCAATATCAGTTTGAAAAAGTGTCATTTAAGGTGACAGTGTCCTGCATATAGTCCTACCACCCATCTTAATTTGTCTCTGTATAATTTCAACAGATCCTTCGTTCTGGCAGAGGGCCCTAGTATAAGCCCTTTTGCTTGTTTGAGTCCAGTTATGGATTCCCAATGTTTTTACGCTCAGACAGTTACTCGGTTTTGTAGTTTGTTTTCCAAGTTGCGGCTTCCTTAGTGAACTGTTCCTCAGTTAATTGCTTAGTTATTTAGTCAACCGGTCAGCTGGATACTTGGATGTATAAACAGCCACTTCGTTTGCTTGTTAGTTAGTCTGTTTCCTGTGTGTGTACAACTGAACCACCCACGGATAAAGTGTATCTTCATTCCATTTCCTGAGTATGTCAGTGTGCAAAATGGCGGCTCTGAACAATAGTTCATATGAACTGCCTTGTAAAAATATCGGCCAGGCCGACGCCAAGTTAGTCCTGGAAGACTGACGTGTTTTGTGGGGGGTGCGGGATAATCTGAAGTCGGAAAGACTTTATGAAGGGTAAGCGCCCAACATGCTGTAATTTTTAACCTAACTTGACGTGACTACTTTTTCTCCCTCTGTTTAAGCTGAAGTGCAGATTAGTAAGCCTTGTCCGTCACCGTGGTCCAGTAAAAACGGCGCGCAGACTGGATTCCATTCATATCTGCTCCTATTTATTAGACCTCAAAGATTTTCACGCATCTGCAGAATCAGAGATGGACAGTGAATTGCAATGAAGTGCTCATGTTCCCTACATCATGTCCTTTGTTACTCTGCATGCCTCAAAGGCCTTCCCCCCCTCCCTTGGCACTACAGCCCTAGTGGGCCTAGGCCTACCTCCATGAAGTTCTTCGTTCGCTTCGGTTTTTCTAGATCTTACACATTCGGTAGGACTCCTTGGGCGGGTGATCAGCTCGTCGCAAGGCCTCTACCCGTAGACAAACACAGAAAAACGCACACAAACATCCATGCCCTGAGTGGGATTCGAACCCACGATCCCGGCTTCCGAGCGAGCGAAGACAGTGCATGCCTTAGACCACTCGGCTAAAGTGACCGGCCCTCAAAGGCCTTTTACGAGCCTTTATTTCAGATATGAATGTGAACAGGCCTATATTGCTGTAAATACAAACGCAACAAAGAATTGACATTGAACATTGCGACATGTGGCCGATTTGGGGATCTCAGGGCGGTGACTGTAAGGATTTATGTGCTATGTGCTGACGATGACGCAATCACTTTCCTGCGAAACTTGGACGAATATGTAAGACAATATGGCGTGACGCCGCAGGAGACAGTAGGCCTACTCTTCACAGTGAGGGATCAATTTTCCTCATATTTCGTTAAATATTCATTGTACCAAAAAGCGTTTCAAACAGACGTTGCAGACTGCAGTGACATCTACACTTTACCTCACGCAGTAACCCTAAACGCTTATGTGACAATCAGAGTGCAACTTAGAATACACTCCGTGGTTTTATTCCGGAAGTGAACTATACCGACCGAGAGACCGCCGCTTGTCGGCAAAGTTAGCGCCAAATTTGGTCTAGTGGTCAGATTTCCTGGCTACAGATCCAGAGGTCCGGGTTCGATTCCCGGGGCTACCAGATCTTCTGACAAGTAGTGGGTGTGGAATGGGGCCCACTCAGCCTCATGAGGATAACTGAGGAGCTATTTCAAACAAATAGTTGCTCCGGTCTTGAAAACCGAGATTAACGGCCGTGGGGATCCGTTGCGCTGACCAAGCGACACCCTCTATCCGCTAAAGTTGGCAAAGCAGAATCATCACACATGTTTAATAGGGCCTTGGGCATACATGCAATTTTTAGTTGGCCGATAGTTGAGCACGATCGTGGAGGCCCAACGACTGTCGAGGGACGTGCGCGCACACACAGTTTCAAGTTGTCCACAACTGCGCCAATGAGCAGTCGGTCAGTGGCGTAGCTGTGGATGTGTACGGTACAGCAGCAGAGTGTGCATTGTTGTTAGGATTATGGAAAGCGGAAGCGGGGATATTGGGTTCACCCTATTTATAGCGAGCGTCTGTTAAAAAGAAAACTTTACTCATTGTACCACGAACTGAGACAATACCCATCAAAATTTTACAGTTATTGCAGAATGGGTGTTGATAGTTTTGATGAATTGTTGCTACTTCTGAGATTGGCTGTACCACCCGAAGAAAGACTGAGTGTAACACTAATGTAAGGGAAAGGCCGCGCCATAGCTCAAGCGGTTAGTGGCTGGCTTCCCACTGCGGCAGCTCGAGTTCGAGCCCGGGTCTGGTCAAGTGGGATTTGTGGTGGCCAAAGTGGTGCTGGAGCGGTGTTCTTCGAGTACTTCGGTTTCCCCTGCCAATCTTCATTCCACCAAATTCATCATCATCATAATCACCCGGGGCAGGTCCAAAAGGCCAATCAGTAGCCGACGTGCGGGGTGGACCCAGCTGGACTCCACACCCCACTATGCGAATTAAAAAAAAAAGGTAAGGGAATAAGAATAAAAAAAGTAAAGCTATCCCTGTAGTGAGACGCTGAGGTTCCCACATTATCTAAACAATCGGCTCATAGATGGCGGTAAGGTCGTCAGCCTTACGTGCCGGCCGCGCTTTAGTCCCCAGGAAAACTATTTAATTAATTCCTGGTACTCATTTCTGTTAGAGGCTCAGTCGACTCCAGAGTCATATTGCGGCCTGAAGGATTAGGTCAATTGAAAAAAAATCCAATGACCTCATCGGGACTTGAATCCACGACCTTCAGGCTTGTGGCATAGTGCCTCAACCAAGTATGCTACATAGTTTTATTATTATAATAATCGCTGTTGTTTTAATTGTATTTTTATTTGTTTTAATTGACATAGGCCTACATTAATTATAGCATTATAATGATTACATTTTTTCTCTCTTCAGGAGCCAGGCTATTCCACTTTTCAATCAAAGTGGTACACACAACTTCTTCTTATGATCAGTATCACAATATTATTTACGGGATTTTAAATAAAGAGCTGGCTGCTTCTCCACTTTTTCTATAAGCTTTTCTATGCTTTGATCCTACATGTTGCAACCAGAGGAACTAGAGCGAGCTGGAAGACAGGCAGGAAAAGACACAACTTGTTGACTGAAGGTCAAATCGTGGCCGATTTCCAGTTGTATGTGTGCGCACTCCCATAGCAGCTCAGGTACACCGGCGTTATCACCAACAGTTGGGTCGGCGGGCAGTTGAGGTGGAACGCAAATGCTCACCGACTGTTGGAACAGCTATCGTGATGTGTGTGCGCACTCCCATAGCAGCTCATGTACCCCGGCGTTATCACCAACAGTTGGGTCGGCGGGCAGTTGAGGCGGAACGCAAATGCTCACCGACTGTTGTAACAACTATCGTGATGTGTGCGCACTCCAATAACAGCTCATGTACCCCGGCGTTATCACCAACAGTTGGGACGGCGGGCCGTTGAGGTAGAGCCCAACTGCTCACCGACTGTTGAAACAACTATCGTGATGTGTGCGCACTCCAATAACAGCTCATGTACCCCGGCGTTATCACCAACAGTTGGGTCGGCGGGCAGTTGAGGCGGAACGCAAATGCTCACCGACTGTTGTAACAACTATCGTGATGTGTGCGCACTCCAATAACAGCTCATGTACCCCGGCGTTATCACCAACAGTTGGGTCGGCGGGCAGTTGAGGCGGAACGCAAATGCTCACCGACTGTTGTAACAACTATCGTGATGTGTGCGCACTCCAATAACAGCTCATGTACCCCGGCGTTATCACCAACAGTTGGGACGGCGGGCCGTTGAGGTAGAGCCCAACTGCTCGCCGACTGTTGAAACAACTATCGTGATGTGTGCGCACTCCAATAACAGCTCATGTACCCCGGCGTTATCACCAACAGTTGGGTCGGCGGGCCGTTGAGGTAGAACCCAAATGCTCACCGACTGTTGGAACAAGTATCGTGATGTGTGCGCACTCCAATAACAGCTCATGTACCCCGGCGTTATCACCAACAGTTGGGTCGGCGGGCCGTTGAGGTAGAACCCAAATGCTCACCGACTGTTGGAACAAGTATCGTGATGTGTGCGCACTCCCATTAAACGCAATGTTTCTCAGCGACGTGCACAACTATCGGCCAACTAAACATTGCATGTGTGCGCTAGGTCTAAGTTTAAACGCAGATATACACAATATCCGATTTCACTGAAATCTGTAAAGAAATTTCAGAGGTTTAAAGCACTGTGAACCACGGCCTCTGCAATATGCATCTATTCTACGCTCCTTGTGCAATGAAGCCTTACAGAAAATACGAAAATACTTGCATTGCGTTATTAACATTATCCAGAACAACTTGTCTACATTCTCCCTTGCTATGTGTGGAAAGTAAAAAGAAAAGAAAAGCTTGCAAAGGGCCGTGTTATTACTATGTCCTAACGACGGACAGGGCAGAGTTCTTCCATGAGCCGCCCTCTCCCCGCCCCTGACAGACACACTTATCGCCCAGCACCGACACCATGGGCCTTGAGGCTCCAGTGCTTCCCTCGTCTCCTGACGCAGGTGGCAGTACTAACGAGTTGCAGGTCCCTGCTCGTAATAAGGGCCGAGTTACGCTACTTGTAGCAGTGGACAGCAACGCGCGTCGTGTCACATAACCTGCGCAATATTGCTACCATTCCATGCGGCTGGTCGCACCCTCGTCAGGTCACCCAGTCCTCAACATCTGAAACGTGCACGAACAGTTCTGGCAAGTCAGTCGGAAAGCGTAGCTGCAGCCGGAGAAAATGACTGTAGACATCGGCACAAATTGGGGGAATGTGTAACCACATACGTTATTTCAGCAGGTCACAAATTTTAAGAACTCCTGGGTTAGGAAATTACATTAGCAAAACTCTGCCATTACATTTACGCGCAGAGTTCTACCTCCTGGAATATAACGACGGTGTAAGGTAAGGTAAAGGTGTCCCTGTGTTTAACTAATCAAGCACTACGCCATGAAGAAGTATGGGGGAGTGGATGTATAGATCCACATTATCTTGACCTCGCCACTAGTTGGAGGTGAGTGATCAGCTTCACGCCCTCGCCACTTTACCCCCGGGAAAGAGCACCCGGTACCCATTGTATAGGAGGTTGGATGGACTCCAGAGCCGGTCTGGATGAAGTGGAGAAGCGAAAATTCTTGATCTTACCGAGACTCGAACTCCGAACCCTCGTTTGTCCAGCCCATAGCCAGTCGCTATACCGACTACGCCATCCCGGATCCTTATAACGATGGTGTGGAGGGTGAAAATCAACTGACGTTTCGAAGGCACATTCTGTCGTCATCTTCGGGATCGAGGGGTAAACGAAACAAGACACCAGAATGAAAAGGAAAAAAGCTTTATTGACTTATTCTTCACCCCTGATGATATAGGCGACATTTTCCTCAGACATATCGGCTCCTACACGGCAGTACAATCAAGAAAACACGCCATCACAGTCACCACTGCGAGGGCCTCATATCCAGCATATGCATATGTTTATACATGTGTAAGTTTTCTTTAATTGTTTCAAACGTGTGTTTCTTTCTTTCTTTCTTTATACAAACAACGCGTTTATATGGTGTATATACCGGGTGGCGAAAAAGTGAGCTTTTCTTAAACGGTTAAAATAAAGATTATAAGGATTCGCAAGACGCTGTGTAGAATTTACCTAATTACGTCTATTCAAATTGTAGTCAATCCAATTGATTCGTTTGGGAAAAATAGTTTCCAGTTTGAATGTTTTAAATCGGTAGGATCTGAAGTTCATGAGCCGAGATAGCTCAGTCGGTATAGCGATTAGCTACAGGCAGGAAGACCGAGGGGTCGGAGTTCGAGTCCCGGTGGGGGCAAAGAATTTTCTCTTCTCCAAGTCGTCCAGACTGGGGTCAACCCAACCTCCTATCCAATGGGTACCGGGGGCTCTTTCCCCGGGTACAAGGTGGCAGGGGCGTGAAGCTGACCACTCACCTTCAACTAGTGCCGAGGTCAAGAAAACGTGGATCTATACATCCACTCCCCTATACGTCTTCATGGCATAGTGCTTAATTAGTTAAGCGCAGGGACAACTTTACCTTCTACCACAAACTGAGGTTCTCACAGCGGTGGTTATGAAGAGTTCTGTCTTCTGTGGTACAGCGCTGTGTAGGATCTGAGGTTCTGACAGCGGTGGTTATGAACTGTTCTGTCTTTGAAACTTCACGGCGTTATGCCCCACCAGATAGAACTCTTTAAATAGGCATTTCACGTTCATATTGCCCGGTTTTTGAAAGCACCGGATCATGCTACAGTTGAATTTATCAAATACAAAGAATTGCCACCAAATTTTACACTTTTAAATCAATCTGCTTACCGCGTTTCGTGTACACAGAACAGAGAGAACAACAACGGTCAGAAAATGCGGAGCTTCTCGAATCACACGATAACAACTCCAATCACACTCCAAGGGGCAAGCCGGCTTCGAGCCATTGTCCAACTTGACGAGAAGGGCATATTCAGCACCAGTTTCGACCAAAATTGTGACCGAATTGTAAATAAATTGCCTACTTCCAATATTCAAAATGGAAAATATATTTTTTCTGCGCAACGGATCAACTGAACAGAATAATTTTTTTCGTGCGTATACTTGGATATGTTGCACATAGATGAGTTTCATTCTCATCTGCAGAGGCAGTCTTTGCGCCACTCGGTATGTACCTTGAAGCGTACAGCGGCCGGAGCGTGGAGCAGACCACTCACACGTTAATAACACCCCCTCCTTACGTCTCCCTTCCGCCGTTTTAAGGCAGAAATAAGACCGTCCTATAGCTCAGGCGGTTAGTCGCCGGGTTCGAGCCCAGGTCAGTTTATGTGGGATTCGTGGTTGACAAAGAGGCACTGGGACAGGTTTTTTTTTTTCAAGTACTTCGTTTTCCCCTGCCAACTCTCATTCCACTGACTGCTCCACACTCATCACCTATCATCCGAGATTGGCACAATAGGCCAGTTTGTGACCGACGTACCAACTGGACTCAGTCTCATCTCACCCCAAGAAACAAAACAAAACAAAAAAGAAAAGGCATACATACACGTTTTGCTGCCTCTGTGTGTGCGTGTGGGGAACAGAGAGCAACAAAGAAATAAATGTATAATAAGAGAAAGGAAGGGAGTGAGAGACGTCACATTCATCAATTAGGCCTGCTCTTATCATTGTAACTGATAACACTGAAGAGGCTCTTTCTGCCTCCGTACTGTGTCGGATATGTGGGAAACCAAAGTAGGCTGAAGCCGGTCTCGGTAGCCGAGCGGTCTAAGGCATGCACTGTCTTCGCTCGCTTGGAAACCGGGATCGTGGGTTCGAATCCCACTCAGGACATGGATGTTGTGTGCGTTTTTCTGTGTTTGTGTACAGGTAGAGGCCTTGCGACGAGCTGATCACCCGCCGAAGGAGTCCTACCGAATGTGTATGATCTAGAAAAACCGAAGTGAACGGAGAAGTTCATAGAGGTAGGCCTAGGCCCACTGGGGCTGTAGTGCCAAGGGGAAGGAAGAAAGTGGGCTGAATCTACAATTCAACATACGATCCACTTCTCTTAATTAGGCCCATAATTCGAAAATAAACCGATCACAGTATCCACGCAGCCTAAGACACGAAATGTCTTCCCCCGGTCAAACATTCGGATCCTGGTTCGAATCCCACTGGAGGCATGGATGAATGTCTGCTGTTATTCTGTGTTTATGTTGTTCTGCGTGTAGGTAACGGCCTTGTGACTGGGTGACCCCCCGTCCAAGTTGTCCTAACGACTATCTAAAAGATTCAAAATTCGGAATTAATTAATTCTGAATGGGCACAGGCCACAAGGACTAATCCGTGGAGGTATAAGAATTCGAAAATAGAAGCGAAAATCACCTTTCGAACTGCATTATGGGCGGTGTGGAGGATCAACACACAGGACCATCACGAACACAACAAGACAACGAGGAGGGTAGCTAAGTGGTCTTTGTTCTCCTGGATTCTGCCCGACAATTATTGAGGCTTCGTTCTGATAATACTGCTGTGTGTCTGAGGAGTGAGTGATCAGTCGGCAGCTCTTGATGAGATTCCGGCGGTCTGTGCCCCACTAATGACACGCCTGGAACGACGGTCCTCGCCCGTACCAACGGCGGGCAATAAAGAGAAATGGTGTTGGAAGGCGCATTCTTGTTGTGCGGGGGGTCAGGCGCGAGGGGGGATCCTTTGCTTCTCCCCTCGCTGCTTCCTTTATTTTCATCTCGGGGAGAGGAGAGCAGCGAGATCATAAAGTGATACTGGTTCATTATAGTCCTCGGAATGGAATGATAAGTTCGATACGTACGTAAGGAAAGAACAGGCAAAATTACAGACACACGGATAACGTTATGCTCAGGCACAAATATGTAGAAGCCGTGCCATAGCTCAGGGTTTTTTTCTTAATTCGCTAGTGGAGGGTGGAGTCCAGCTGGGTCCACTCAGCATGGCGGCCACTAATTGGCCTAATGAACTTGCCCCGGGTGATGATGATGATGATGGAGAATTTGATGGAATGAAGATTGGCAGGGGAAACCGAAGTACTCGGACAAAACCCGCCCCAGCGCCACTTTGTCCACCACAAATCCCACTTGACCAGACCCGGGCTCGAACCCGGGCCGCGGCGGTGGGAAGCCAGCGACTAACAGCTTGAGCTATGGTGCGGCCTAGCTCAGGCGGTTAGCCGGCAGCTTCAAACAGCGGCGGCCCGGGTTCGATCCCAGGTCAGGTCACGTGGGATTTGTGGTGGACAAAGTGGCCCCGGAGAGGTTTTCTCCGAGTACTTTCTTTTCCCCTGCCAATTCTCATTCCACCAAATGCTCCATACCCACCTATCACGTGGAGCTGGTACAAGAGGCCAGTTAGTATCCGACGCACCAAGTTCACTCGGTCTCACCCGACCCTATGAAAAAAAAATTGTACGTGGAATTATACAGAATTCTAGTTCAAACCGCGGAGAAATGGGGACATACACACAGAAGAAGAAAACGCAAAGTTGTCTCTGTGCTTAACTAATTAAGCACTATGCCATGAAGGCGTATGGGGGAGTGGATGTATAGATCCAAGTTCTCTTGACCTCGGCAGTAGTCGGAGGTGAGCGGTCACCTTCACGCCCCGCCCGCTTTACCCCCGGAGAAATTGTCCCCAGTACCTAGGCTGGGTGGACACCAGAGACGGTCTGGATGAAGTGCAGAAGCGAAAATTCTTGACCCTACTAGGAGTCAAACTCCGAGCCCTCGGTCGTACAGCACGTAACCAGTCTCAATACAAGGACAGCGTAGTCGGTATAGCGACTGGTTACGGTTAATCACAGCTGCAGTGTTTACCAAAACGGTGGAAAACTTTAAGCGTTGTAAGTAGCTGAACACCGACAGCCACAAACACACTGAACCTGAAAAGTACAAAATATAGGTTAGGTTTCTTTCTTAGTAAGCTGCAACCCCTCACAGAGCAGCTGGCGGTCCCTCCTCTTCAGTGAGGTGACGAGAAGCTGTTGCTGTACATCACGTGTTTCCGTCATTATGTATCGTCCTGTGCTGTTTGGCGGACGAGCGACTAAATATTTATTGTTTCCGCTAGGCCCCATAGACCTCAGATGACTGACTTACCGCTGTAGCTACTGGTGCTACATGGGTGCAACTTGGTCCCTCAGTCTGAGGCAAGACCACAGACTCGGCGTGTCTGGGAACAATTCAAAGGAGAACGTCTGGACATTGGGCCAAGGGATTTGGACAAATTTACGAAACGAGGAGGAATAAGAAATACGCTTATATGAAACTTAGGCCCATAATCCTGACCGCCTCCGTGGTCTAGTGGTCACAGTTCCTGACTACAGATCGAGAGCTCCCGGGTTCGATTCCCGGCGCTACCAGATTTTCTGAGAAGTAGTGGGTCTGGAACGGGGTCCACTCAGCCTCGTGATGATAACTGGGGACCTATTTCAAGGAAAATCGGTTCCGGCCTAGAAAATCGAGATTAACGGCCGTGGGGATTCGGCGCGCTGGCCACATGACATCCTCTATCCGCTAAAATTGGCACTAACTTCGCCGACAAGCGGCGGTCGCTCGGTCGGTATAGTTCACTTGCGGACTGAAACCACGGATTTTCATTTTTGTTTGAGGCCCACAATTCTGGTTGAAAGTCACATATGGGATGGGTCATTTGAATAAAATAAGCTTACTTCATATATGAATCTATTCTGTAAGATGTCAACAATAAACTGGCTTTAACTTTCACATGTTTTATTTTAGTTTTCTGTTGTGGGGTGATACTGAATCCAGTTGGTACGTCGGCCACTAACTGGCCTACTGTAACTGCGCTCGAAAACAGATGATGAGTGTGGAGCATTTGGTGGAACGAGAATTGGCAGTGGAAACCGAAGTACTCGAAGACCTACTCCAGCGCCCCTTTGCTCACCACAAAGCCTGAGCTATGGCACTCTTCCACGTTACTTAATGGATCATGTACCTGGACGACAGCCGAGATAGCAGTGGATATAGCGACTGGCTACGGGTTGGATGGCCGAAGGTTCGTAGTTCAAGTCCCAGTACAGGCAAGGATTTTCTCCTCTAGGCATCCAGACCGGTTCTATGGCCTACCTAGCCTCTTATCCATTGGGTACCGTGGGATCTTTCCTGGGGGTAAAGAGGCCGGGGCGTGAAGCTGATCACTCTCAACTAGCGCAGAGGTCAAGAATACGTGGATCTATTCAACCACTCCCCCATACGTTCTGAAGCAGTGCTTAATTAGTTAAGCACAGGGACAGCTTTACTTTACTTTTTACCTTATTTGTACAGCGACGAATGGATGAATTTATATTAAATTAAAACTGGCCTGAACTTCAGTTTTTTCTCTAAACCTATGAATCAGGTCTACGTAAGCTATAATGTAATTTCAAAGTGCTGGACCTTGCTTGGGGGAAGATGTTTGCTTGGCTAGCCGAGAAATTCCTACATTTATGGAACACGAATGTTTATCATAGTGTAGGCCTATAGAAAACACTCCAATTGGCCCATATCCTGAGTCAGTTACATTCAGATGGTCTAGACACCCTCGTATCCTATTTGATCAGCATAAATTTTAATATTATCCTACAATTTACGGCTAGGCTTGTAAGTGTGATGTAAGGTTTACGTTTTCAGACCAAAATGTTTTATGCATTAGATGCTATTCATTGCATGATGCGTGCTACACATCCCAACCATTTCATTGTTTTTGTTTTGATAATCCGAACAATGCTACGTGAACTGTAAATGCTTTTATGAATCATTCCAAACGTCTGAAAGTTTAATGAACTATTTAAAAAGTAATACAAATTCATAATTTAATATCTTCTACGTTTTACCCGCGTTTCTTAAAATTATACGGCGTAATAAAAGAATCTGAGCTGTGGTTTCTAATTTTATTTTGTTCTTAATTCCGCCATGCATAAGCGTATTGTTTTACTACGCCTTCTCTTCACGTGGTGCATAATATTAATGCATAGTTTAATGGGATACATTCTGCATACATTTATGTTGGTCCGTCCGAGTGTCTGTACGCGAGCTTATCTCAGAATCTGCTGAACGAATTTCGATTAAATTTTGCACTGGAGGTGTAATTAAAATTTGACACTCGAATTTCATTTTGATTCATATTGATATAAGTAATTCCAAATTTACACATGTTCAAATCGATGTTTTAGAAAATGCTGCATGGTGTAGAAATTGCTACGTGACACAAAATGTCTGTGGCATCACGAACAGAGCCAAATATTGAGAAGTTTAAGGCAACTCAACATAAAAGATTTTTTTTTCTCTTGGCACTACAGCCCCAGTGGGCCTAGGCCTACCTCCATGAACTTACATAAAAGATTAAGAGCTTAAAGTATTAACATCAACACTTATTATTTGATACATTTTTTTCGGTGTGGTGAATATCTAGTGAAATACATGAACAAATACTATATGACTATGCATGTGGCCCAATACGTCATCTGAAGTACTGTATTTACAGTAAAGAAAGACCAAGGTCAATACGACACGCAAAATAACAAAGACCTCTATCGGAAAAATAAATGTAGCGATATTTGGTTGGAGATTTAAGATTCTTTATTGCATTGCTTACATTTACTCTGCTCTTAGTTTCGTCATACAGGGTGAGTAGTAGTAATGCCATTTTGGCAGCGTGTACAATTTACCTTGACACAGAACTGATGTCCGAAACGAAACCGAGAAGTGCTGTCACAAGTCAGTACTCACGACACACGAGATGGAAGTTAACTGGTAACTTTGCCGGTCCATTAGTCCGTTCTTCAGAGGTTCATCCCTAGAAGGGACCTCGTGGCAGATAAGGGTGCAGTACACTTACCTAAACTGACTCCGCCTTCTCATCTCTGATTGGTTCTGCTTTTTCACTAAGGCGGAGCCACTTTATATTTTCAGCTTCGATAATCAGAGTAAAATATTTTTCCCCACTTCATTATCCGAAACTGCATACTATCCTACAGAACTACGTTTATACGTCCATTAAGATACATGTCGGTCTGTAAACACTACCAACACATACTTTAACGGATTTGATTAACGCGTTGCCAGGCAACTGCTCTGTAAACACGGTCCAACACGCAAAAATAGAGGAGGCTGTGTTTTCTATGTCGTTCGCGCCACGCCCAGTGCTGGTAGCGGACCAATAAACTCGCAGTCTGACAGGTGGCACGTGTGTTCTGCGCGGTGTGTGCCATGCAAAAAGAGAGGGGCTGTGTTTTCCTTGCGTGGTCCGTGCGTAGAGGACTTAAGAGAATACAGGAATGGGACTTGACTTGAGTTCCGAAGTTCCAAGGGAACAAAACTGTGGCCAGAAGAAGAATCAGAAGGCAGTGTGTGACGATACATGTGCATTAGTACATCGATATTGGGAATGTGTAATTTAGTGAAACTTTTACAGTCCCTGTGTTATAAATCCGTTGCCAGGGAGCTGGCATGTAGCACGAATGGGGAGAAGATGAATGCGAACAGGATAGTGGTGGGGAATATTAAATATAATATTAAATATTATAATAATAATATAATATTAAATAACTAATATTAATATTAAAATCAATCTTAGAGGGACAGGATANGGCTCACTGTTGGAATTACAGTGCCGCTATTGTTACTTCCTATGTAGCGGTCCATTCTTCCTCTGGTTTGCCGACACGTTACAATATATTATAATAATATTAATATTAATATTAAAATCAATCTTAGAGAGACAGGATAGAGTGGTATGAACTGGATTGATCTGACTCAGGATATTATGGACAAGTGGAGGGCTCTTGCGAACACGGTAATGAACCTTTGGGTTCCATCGAACGCTGGGAAATTCTGAAGTAGCTGCACAACTGACGGCTTCTCAAGAAGGGCTCAGATTCATGAAGTTAGTCAAGAGTCACACACTATACGTTCCGATCGTAAAAAGTTCATCTAACCAACTAACCTCATGGATTTGAGCCCTTCTTGAGAAGCTATTCAAGAATTTTCCAATATTTCATGGAATCCGAAGGTTCATAACCATGTTCACAACAGCCCTCCAGTGGTCCCTATCCTGAGCCAGATCAATCCAGTCCATACCACTCCACCGTATCTGATGCCAACGCTTATCATCAGGTGGTAAGGTAAAGCTGTCCCTGTAACAGGCCGTGGAGGCCCATAGGGTTGTGAGACGTCGAGGCCCCCACATTTTCTAGACAATCGGCTCACAGACGGCGGTAAGGTTGTCAATCTTACGCGCTGGCCACTCTTTACCCCCAGGAAGATTCCTGGTACTCATTTCTGTTAGAGGCTGAGTGGACCCCCTTCTTCCTCTGGGTTTCCGAACTGTTCCCGTCCTTAGCTACCAGCTTCTCACTTCTCATGACAACAACTATCAGTTTACTCAAAATCAAAGTTATGTTACGGCCGGCGGTCAGCCCAAGACCAGATTTGTATTACTGTCAGACTGTTGATGTGGGGCATCCTATCGTATTAGAGGCCGGGTCTGTGGATTACAATTGCTGCTGGTCCTCGCCAGCGCATTCTCGGGTCCGAGTCCCGCGAGAGTCATGGCCATATGTTATTGTCTCAGATTCAAGACTACCCCAACCTGGAGGGCCAGGTCCACGTATTTATATCCCCCAGGAACAGGGTGGCCCTTTTCGTCGCCTCCTATGACTCGCAGGGACACGGTGGAGGTATTCGACCCCGCCTCCACACGGGTTCACAACCGAACTCTCACTAGTCCTCGTTATATAGCCCCGGTACGGACAGCACATTGTTGCGTGTTCTCTTGTTGCCGGGGAAACATGTCAACACAGCTGTTCCTTAGCAACGGCTGTTATACTGTCGCCTGTTTACACAGCTGTTACTTGGCAACGGGCCTACGTGTCAAAATAGTTTAGGGTTCCGCCAATGGGATGTTATTTCCTTCAACTGATAACGCATCCCTTCTGTGAAGGTCCTGAATTTTCCTTGTTGAAAGCGAAACCTTCCCCCGTAACTTTAAAACGCACTCCATAGCAAACGCATCACAGGCCTTGCATGCATTAACACCCTTCTCTCAGGACAACAGAGATTACGTTACGAATAATTCGACAATAAGGTTACATTCTGGAATAATAGCAATATCTGTTTCCTCGTGCTGTACATGCAGAAAATGCCGAAAGGCAGCCATAAAATAGGAGCGTATACATTTGCAGGTACCTTTATCTCGTCTATGCGCTAATATTGCTACCATTTAGATCGCGGACCCTGATCTTCTTCTGTCCGATGCTGCTTCAGGAGTTAGCGCCACCGTGTGGCAGAAAGCTGATTGTGCAGACTGGATATGCGGCGAGGGAGGGGCGCCAGCTACACGGAGGAAGAGGGACGGTAAGGCGCTGCATTAGGGCGAAAGAGACGGGGATATGCTTATTACAGCATGGAAGGAGAACAGGAGAGCAAAAGGGCTAAAGCTTAGAGAAGGGGGGGGGG